>NW_019154172.1:1133118-1217567 GCF_002288905.1 Enhydra lutris kenyoni | reverse complement strand
AGAGTCAAACTGTTCTTGGGAGGGTATCGTGTAGAAGTAAGACCCTGGGTGGTCAGGACTGCCATGCGCACTGCCGTGTTGTCTCCTTTGACTGGACCTGGACCATTCCTGGACTGACCCTGACTGAATATCTGAGTCTTCTGATTGTCCTTCACTGTCACTGGCCTGACTGATACTGGATCCCTGGTGTCTGGTGTTACCAGATCCGGAAGAGATTTGTCCATGTCCAGTTTCCCAGTGTCTGGAGCTATCCCGTGACTGCTCATGGGGTTGCCCTTGTCTTTCTCTTGTGGTCGGTCCTGAATCTTGGTGTATAGCGTTAGACTCCCTGTGTATATTCCTCTTCCCTTGATCAGAGCCTGTTTGCCTGGACCCATCAGCTGACCTGCTATGGTTAGACCAATGTTGATTCTTTAATGTGGACTCAGTTCTTTTGTGGGTCATTGAGGATTCTCTACCGAAATCTTCTGAATGTCCTTCAGTGTCACTGTCCTGACTTACACTGGATTCCTGATACCTGCTTTCCTTAGATCTGGACGAATATTGTCCATATTCAGTACCTGAGTATTTGGATATGTCTGCTGACTGCTCATGCTGGGATTCTTGTCTTCCTGTTTGTCTTGGTTTTGACTGCCTATGGAAGGAGTTACAGTGTCCTTGAGAGGATGTGTCTTCATAAGGAGACCTTGATTGTTTTGAGGTGTGTGTAGAGTGTCCATGACTAGATCCTTGTCTTCTTCTGGTATGAGAGCCTGACCATCTATGGGTAGACTTAGGCTGTCCATGGTTGTCTCTCTGCCACTGATGAGACTCAGAGTGTCTAGAGCTATCTCCTCCATGGCCATGGGCAGCTCCTTGTTGGTTTCCTGAGCCAGATCCAAGCTGTCTTTCCAAATCTTCTGAGTGTCCTTCATTATCACTCTCCTGACTAATCCTGGACCCTGGGTTTTTCACTGGCCTGATTTCAGATGATGATTTTCCATGCTCAGAGTGTGATTGTCTAGACCTGTGTGCCTGCTTGGATGATTGGTGATGGGGAGACCGCGACTCAGAGTGTCCACTGTCAGCTGTTTCACCCTTATGGGATCGTGCATGTCTTGAGCTGTCTGGTGTCTCTTCATGTCCCTTTCCTTGTCTTCCTTTTGGGTTATTGGATATTGTTTTCTTCCCCTTTCTATGACTTTTTCCTGATTGACTGGATTTTCTAATTTCTTCTTCTTTCTCTTCTTGTACTTCATCCTCCCTTATGTCATTTTCTTCATCTTGTGTGTGGTATGCATATTTTTTTTGGTTTTGCTCTGATGCTTGGAAGTTCTGTCCTCTGGTCTTATCATAGTATGCTTGAGCCAATTTGTATACCATCAGAAAAAACTCTGAGAAGTCTATTTTCTTGTCATGGTCTAAATCAAGAATATGCATGAAGACGTTAGCAGTGTCTGGGTCATCTGGATTCTGTACAGACAGAAGACAGAGGGAGGTTACATGAGAATGACTTAAATGGTTAGTTAAACAACTCAAAAACAGTTTGGTGAATGTGATTTTTGGTAAGTAAATGTCAGACAGTATGTGGGTTTTTTCATTAATAATGTTCAGCTTATGATGAGTTAGGAGGAAACTAGCTATTGTATTAAAATAATATATCTTCAATGCTGGTTTGTTGACACTAAAATGTTTGATGGGTCATGTGCCTCTTTTTTTCTTTATATGTCAATATGTTATGAAATCTATCAGTGAGTTGTCTCTTAAATGTATCTTAATATATTTAAATATATCTTCTTAACATTCTAGAGGTTAGGAAACATAATATGAAGAACTAATTATTTGGTGTTCATTTTTTGTCATTAAATATTTACATTTTTTTCACAGAATATGTATGTGGTGGGTTTGTGTAATGCGCACATCCACATGTGTGCATAGGGTATTAAAAGTATAAGAAGAGAAAACAATCTGAGGGTTCTGAAGGGGCGGGGTGTGGGAGGTTGGGGGAACCAGGTGGTGGGTATTAGAGAGAGCATGGATTGCATGGAGCATTGGGTGTGGTGCAAAAACAATGAATACTGTTACACTGAAAAGAAAAAAAAAAAAGAACCAAGATGCCCTTCAATGGACGAATGGATAAGGAAGATGTGGTCCATATACACTATGGAGTATTATGCCTCCATCAGAAAGATGAATACCCAACTTTTGTAGCAACATGGACGGGACTGGAAGAGATTATGCTAAGTGAAATAAGTCAAGCAGAGAGAGTCAATTATCATATGGTTTCACTTATTTGTGGAGCATAACAAATAGCATGGAGGACAAGGGGAGATGGAGAGGAAAAGGGAGCTGAGGGAAATTGGAAGGGGAGGTGAACCATGAGAGGCTATGGACTCTGAAAAATAATCTGAGGGTTTTGAAGGGGTGGGGGGGTGGGAGGTTGGGGGAACCAGGTGGTGTGTATTAGAGAGGGGACGGATTGCATGGAGCATTGGGTGTGGTGCAAAAACAATGAATACTGTTAAGCTGAAAAGAAATAAAAAAAATAAAATAAAAGATATTAATGCTAAAAAAAATAAAACAAAAAAAAAAAGAAGAGAAAAACAGGTATTTGTTTTGAAATAAGATTGAGTCTGTTTCTATTCCAAAAGCAATAATTTGCAAAATTTCACAGTTATTATTTGTTATATTGCTGCTGCAGAACAAGCATGATGCACCCTTAGGTTCCAGGAAACATCCCTTACCTTCAGGATTGGCTGAAACTCCATTTCCAGGAGCTCCTTCAGTTCTTTTCTGCTCAGTGTGTCAGTTTCCTTGTCTGTTGTTGAATAGTCATGGAATAGATTGATAATGGCAATGATATTTTCCAGTAGAGTAGACATATTTTGTAAGTAAAAGTAAACCTGAAAAGAATAAATAAAATTGTACTTCTTGCATAGCTTTTCTTTTTCTAGGTCATATGGATTATTAGAATGAATTTTCACATTAAAAATAAAAGGTTTATTTATTTGTTTTAGAGATAGAGAAAGTATGAGTTCATGGTAGGGAGGGGCAGAAGAAGAGGGAGAATCTTACACAGACTCCATGCTGAGCATGGAACCAGATGCTGGGCTCAATCTCCTGACCTGAGGTCACTACCTGAGCTGAAACTAAGAGTTGAATACTTAACCTTCTGTGCCACCCAAGTGCCCAATTTCTACATTTAACACATGAACCTGTATGTTCCTCTATGTAATCCACATTTAAAATATAAGATTGCCTTGAAACGTTTCTCTCTACCATCTAAATAGTGAAAATCAACACAGAGTTCATTTGAATTATTAAAATAGAATTTCTTGGCCTTAAACCCATTCACAGCAGTATTTAGGTGCTGCTGGTAAGATTATCATTCTTACTGGTCTGACCATTGTCCATGACAGGATTTTATGTTTTTACTTTTATTTAAAAAACAATTTAAATTTGAATATGGTTAACACAAAATACTAGTTTCAGGTATATAACACAGTGACTCAACCTCTCGATATGTTACACATAGCAGAATTCTGAAAAGGCCCACTGGTCAAAACCAGGAAAATTTATTCATATAAATTTGCTGAAAATGAATTCATCAGAAGCTTATTTGCTAAATGATCAGTGTGTTGTGAGACAATTTTCTGAAAGATAATTTGCCGAATGGCTGAGACATTCAATGAATGTTCATACAATTTTCTTTTTCAACATTTCATGAAGTATGCAGTATTTTTTTTTATTTTGTTATGTTAGTCAGCATACATTATGTCATTAGTTTTTGATGTAGTGTTAGTTTGATGTAGTGTTCCTAGATTTCTTAGTATAAGAAGTATAAGAAGGAGGAGGGAATATAAGGAGGGAATACATGCCCTCCTTAATACCCATCACCAGGCCCACCCCCTGCCCCAAAACCCTTAGTTTTTTTCTCAGAGTCCACAGTCTCTCATGGTTCTGATTTCCCCTCTTCATTTTTCCCTTCCTTCTCCTAATGCAGTATTTTTAATTGGATGGGATGGTTTTTCAATATTAGCTTCTCAATGTTTAAAAAACCTTTCAAAATTGTAGATAGTATGAATAATTTTCTGACTGGAATTCTTTTTGCCACTAATACCATATAAGGAATGTTCAATTTATCTAATTGGTGAAAAAAGAAATTACTAAGTGTGTTAATAAACCTAAATAAGCATTTAGTCTACAAACCCATTATAATCACTGCTTTATGGGTTATAAAACCAGGCAAGAATAAAATGATGTAGGAAACAATAATGTGAAACACATGACTGTCACAGAGCTATAGCACATATGGGCCTTGGATTGTTTTTTAAGAGGAAATAGGGTTTGATTAATTATTGAGATTGTTAAATCTATATTGTGAAAAGTTTGGGGTAACCACTAAGAGAATAGACTTTATAACTTCTAAACCATTAGAGAGGAAAAGAGGAATTTAAAAAAAAATTCAATTAACACAACAGGAGCCAGGAAAGAAGAAAATAAGAAGCAGAGAAAAGGCAGAGTAAACAGAAAGTATAAAATATAACAGTAGGATTAGATATAATTTTATAATGAATTACAGTATATTATGAATTGAACAGACGGGCTGGCTAAAAGACAGATGATAAAGTTTGAATAAAAAAATACAGTTGTATGCTTTTGTAAAAAACACATCTAAGATTTAAGATTTTTTTAAGGCACGGTAGAGGCACTGTCATTTACATTGATATTCCAGACCTTGGACTTAATCTGTAATTGCACTGTCCGCAAAATCTTAATCTCAAGGATTCCACTTTCTGACCTTCTCTTGTATCCTGATTCCAATTATTCTTTGGACTCACTTGTCTATTTACTGCACATGTACTCATTTTCCTTTTTATTTTGGTTAGACATTTGGTTAATCTCCATTGTTGCTCTTGGCAAGCATCCTCTCTACGTTGCCCCACTTGCTTTCTTTTCTTCTTTTCTTTTCATTTATTTCCTTTTCTTTTCTTTTCTTCTTTTCTTTATCTTTCTTTTCTTTCTCTTTCTTTCTTCCGAAGATGTAATTGGCTTTATTTTTTTCTCCCATAAAATTTACTTTTTTAAAAATTTAAATTCAACTAGCCAAGATATAGTACATCATTAGTTTTTGATATAATGTTCAATGATTCATTAGTTCAGTGTAACACCCAGCTCTTTCTTATAGTCACTGGCAAGACAACTAACAGCTATTTCTTTTCTCTTCTTAGAAGATCTTGATTTTTATTTTGCTGAGAACTTGGAAACCAATGAAAAGGATTTCTTCATTTTTCTCAGTTATCTGCTCTCCCAGACTAGTGCATTTGTGTGTGTGTGTGTGTGTGTGTGTGTGTGTGTGTGTGTGTGTATATATATATAATCACTGCTGTCATGTGGATATACAGTCTGTGCTCCTACCTTCTGTTTCAGCACTGGAAACACTCTTTCTTTCTTATTCAAACACTTTGCTTTTATAGTTGTCCTTCTCTACTGGTTATATCCATATATTCACACTGATGTGTCTCTTTTTAGATTTCTTCCCTCTCCCCCCATCCCGCATCTCCCTTTAGGTACAATATGATTTATCTTTTCTTTTTTATAGCAATACCCGTTCAAAAGCTATGGTTATAGTTTTTTTCTTCACCTCCTATTTTCTTTTACTCAGATTGTATTTCTCTCTTAAAAAATCCATGAAAACTCTCATGAAGATAAAAAATGTCCTTTAGTTTGGCAAATTCAAATATCTGTTTTCATGTAACACATTGCTTATCATATCAGTAGCATTTGATGCAGTTGGCTACATAGTCCTTCAGAGGACTTATACTGTCTTGTTTCTTTCCCAAGCTTACTGCCTGCTTTCTCCTAGTTTCCTCTTCCAGTCCCCAGTGTTGATGTGCTCTAAGATTCACTCCTTAGCTTCCTCTCTGTTTATACTCCTTTGGGGTATCTCATCTAGCCTTATAACTTTAAATCCTAAATAGAAGTTGACAGTGAACAATACCCAAGTTTATATGTCAAACCACAGACTCTTCCCTAGGCTTCAGATATGTATGTCTAAAGGCCTATACAATATTTCTTCTTGGCTAATAGAGATCTCAAGCCTATTATGTTCAAAACAGAAGTCTTAATTTCCAGCTACTTTAAAATGTGGAGGGCCAAGACTAGCCAAGACAATATTGAAGAAGAAAAAGTTTGAGGGTATACTAGATGTAAAAGTGTATTATAAAGGCAGACAGCATGGCATTGGCACATGGCTAAACAGATGGATCAGGGAAAGGTCCAAAATCAGACCTATCGCATTATGCATATTTGATTTATGATGAGGATATTATGCAAGGCAGTAGGAAAAGAACAGTCTGTGAAGAAATGGTGTTAGGTTAATTGAAGTGTCATTTAGTAAAACAAATCAGTTCCTAGGTAGATATTACACATAAAAGATAAAAGAAAAGAGAATATCTTCAAGACCTTGAGAATAGAGAAATACCTTTTTTTTATTGTGTTATGTTATTCACCATAAAATACATCATTAGTTTCTGATGCAGTGTTCCAAGATTCATTGTTTATGTACAACACCCAGTGCTCCCTGCAATATGTGCCCTCCTTAATATTCACCACCAGGGTCACCCATTCCCCCACCACCTCCCCTCAAAAACCCTCAGATTGTTTCTCAGAGTCCATCTCCCCCCTCAATTGGAAAGAGAGTGGGGCGGGTAAGCAAGATGGTAGAGAGAAATACTTTTTAAATATAATTCAAAAAGTGTTAATCATAAAGAAGAAGATTGATAAATTTGACTTCATTGAAAGTAAGGATGGCTGTCTATTCAAAGACCCTATTAAAAGAAAGAAAGGAATACCACAAAGTGGGAGGATATGTGCAAAACATTTGACTAATAAAGGGTTCTACCTGATTATAAAATTAACTCTTGTAAATTAATACAAAATATACAGACAACCCTATAGATAAATGGGTAGAAACCACAGGAACTTTAAGAAAAGGGTATCCAAGTGGCTAATAAACATATCAAAAGTTCTCAAGTTTATTAATCGTCAAGGAAATGTAAATTAAAATTACAGTGTGAGACCACATTACACCCGCCAAAATGACTAAAAAGACAAAAGGAAAGAAGAAACTTTACAATATCAAATATTGGTGAGGATGTGGAGAAACTGGATCTTTCATATACCACTAGAAGGAGCATAAACTGGCAGAAGTACTTTCAAAATTTGTTTGGCAGTGTCTAAGACCAAGAAATTTACTCCTTGGGAATATTTTCAATAGAAATACATGTAATCAAATATATGCACCCAAAAATCATATACAAAAATGTTCATAGCCCCATTATTTATAATACCTCCCTAAATGGAAACAACTCAAGTATATACTGATAGAAAAACAAATAACTAAATTGTGTTTTTTTTTTCCTATAATAGTCAGCGGTAGAATGAAGGATACCCTGGACTAGGGTGGTAGTGGTGGATAGGAAGACAGATGGATCAGGCATCTTGCCCAGAGTTGACTGGGCAAGGTGATGGATCAGTGTGGCTTAGGGAAAACAGGGATCGTGGATAACCTCTAGATTTTGGCTTGAGCAAAGAGTTACTTCTCACTACTCTTACTCCCATCATTTCTCACCTAAACTTCAGTCTATCTCCCTGCTTCCACTCTTAACTTCCTATTATCTTATTTTTCCACAAAGCAGCCAGGAATGATTTTTTTTTTTTTTTACAGTGAGCACTCAAAAAGATTTATTAGTTGAGGGGTGCCTGGTGGCTCAGTTGATTAACCCACTCCCTTCAGCTCAGGCCATGATCCCAGGGTCCTGGGATCAAGTCCTGCATTGGGTTCCCAGCTCCATGGGGAGTCTGCTTCCTCCTCTGACCTTCTCCCCTCTCATGCTCTCTCTCACTGTCAATCTCTCAAATGAATAAATAAATAAAATCTTTAAAAAGATTTATTAGTTGAATGAACAAATGAAAAAAAAATGAACAAAATGGTCTACTTTCTTCGACATGATAGCTCTTTGAACATAGGGACTCACATTCCCTGTACTTCAAGCTGGAAACCTCTAGATTCTTCACATGCTTCTCACTTAACATAGGCATCTGGTGCCGGATGATCTTTTAAAAACATACGTTATATTGTTTCATTCTTCCTGCTGAATACTCTCCAGTGATTCCTCATGTACTTAAAATAATGTACAAACTCTGCTATACCTTTTACATGGTTTACCCCATCTAGCTCTCTGATGTCACCATACACCACTGTTCCTCTTGTTAAATATGCTCTAGGCACACTAGCTTCTTTTTATTCTTTCAAACAAGTTGACTCATGTTTAGAATCTTGCCATTTGCCTTGACTTGTTCCTTTTGTCATTAAGATCTTAGCTCAAAAGAAAATTCTCTGGAGAGATCTTCCCTGGCCATCCAATCTAAAGCTCTCTCCTCCCATTACTTCACTACATTGTTCTCTTTTTTCTTCATTGTTTTTAGCGCTACTTGAAAATTTTGTTCATTTATTATTTACTGGATGTCTCCCCCTACTAAATGTAAGCTCCTATGAGAAGGGAGTTTATGTTTTCACTGTTATATAATCAGTCAAATACAGTGCTTGCAAATAGAAGGCAGTTAGTTCATATTTGTTCAATGAAAGAATACATGGAAAATCCAGCAATATAAAGAGTATTGAGTAGCTTTATAGAAAACACATTTATGCTCTCATTTTCTTTGTATATCAAAGTAAGTTTTAGTAACAGTTCCACTAAAAATGAAGAACCCAAACATCTAGAACATTTTGCCTTAGAGCATACATACATACATTCCAGATTTTCACCTTGGTTAACACCAAGTAGGTAAAGTTAGACATAGTCCCTTTTACTTACTTCCTTCACCAGAAGAGCAAGTAGAATTAGTCTGAAGGAGCTTGCTGGGTGCTAGAGTCTGGGATAATAGCCTTTTTATAGCAAGTCTATACAGGGAGGAGCCATCCTCTGTAGGATGGTCTGATTCATTCCTAATCGAACCCAGATCCACCCGTATCTCCACCTCTATTTCTCTAGCAATGTGTTTACTTCCCAACTTCCTCACGTACTCATCTGTACTTGTTTTACCAAGTTCCAAATTTAGGTTTACACAAACCTCATATACTGGAGATTTTATGGAAAGTTTTCTTTGATTATTATAGGTGTGCAAGGGTCCACACCTTCTACTTTTTTTTATAACCCCCACTTTGACTTGTTAGGTGCTTGATAAATATCCATTGATATGTGTACATTATTATCTCTGTCTTAGAGAGGTGGAATATTGATTTATGGGAATCCCAAATTCAGTTTGTGGTTGGAAAACACTGTAAGGGCCTACCTGCATGTCCCTTTTTATCTATGAATTCTATCTCTGGATACTGGGAGAACTTGCCATGAAATGAATGCTGGTCTTCCAGAAATTATGATGAACTGAAAGAAGATAGGTAAATTTAATTTTGATTTTTCAAAAGAAAACAAGAAAATGAGCTTTTGAGTTAGAAGTGGTGATCACCAGAAGCTAGCCTGACTTTATCAGGCAAGAATCATTAAGTCAATTTTACATTGCTTTTAAGGTTACTACCTTGGGGTATCAAGGATATGCTCTACCTATTCTTCCTATAGATTAAACTGTGGGTTTTCTAAATTATTCTCATAAATATTCAGGAGACCTCCTATCTCTCTTGGTTTCCAGACTTTTATGTGGAACAGACTACATCTCCATTTGGATGTCCCCTAGTTACCTTTGCTCATACTGTTCAAAACTGAGGTGGGTTGGGAGATGGTGTAACTGGGTGATGGGCATTAAGGAGGGCCCTTGATGTAATGAGCATTCAGTGTTATACACAACTGAGGAATCACTAAACTCTACCTCTGAAACTAAACAACCCTCTCCCCCGCAAAAAACCCCTGAGCTCATTATCATGGCCTACACCGAAGTGTACTATCCTCCAGAAGTCCACATATTGGTTAATGACATCCCCATCCACTAAGTGTCTCAAGCTATACCATGTCACTTTTCACTTCTCACTCTCCTTTACCCCTCATGTGTGTGCCACATCCTGCCAGTTCTCTCTAGACTTCATTCTGCACTGTAGGTATGTTCTCTGTTTCTAGAGCTGCAATTTTAGTTCTGTACTTCATCATCTTTCAGTTAGGTATTTGTAAAAAGTGTTGTACCTAGCTTCTCTGCTATAAGCTGCCTGATTCATCATCTAATCTTATCATGTCATTACTTCCTGCTTGCATGTAGAATTCCAAATCTTTTCTACTTAATCTCGAGGTCCCTTCACAATAGGCATGAATCTGTATCTTTCCAGCTTACTGTTTGTCTTACTGTCTTACTGTTTGTATTCTATGGGAAAGTCACTCTGGACTGATCAGCATTTCTTGGATGACCCTAATGGTCTTCCACGATAAAATAAAAAATGCAAGGAGGCAGCTAATCTTGTTTAGAGTCAATGAGACAGAAATGTGTCTGAGTTTTTAAAAATTTATTTAATGTCTTTATTTCTAACCTTATTAGTCCATCAGTTCTTTCTTTTGTGGAGCATTAGTTATTGTCTACAGAACATAGATCTTCATTTTATCCCCCTTTTTTCTTGGGTTTAATTGTCTTTTGTGTCAGTAGTTACTGTGTTGTCTCTCTCACCATGCTGTAATAATAAAGGTAATCTATATTGCATGCCCATTTTGCTGAAGACGTGCTGAGCTTTTGCACGTATCACTTCTAATCTTCAGAACAACCCCATGAGGTCATTATTATTATCCCTATTTTTGAGATGAGGAAACTGATAGTGGTAGCATGCCTGAGGTTACCCAGTGAGTAAGTTACAAAACCAAGATTCAATCCCAGGTCATTCTGACTCCAACTTCCGCATTATTTCCACTACCTCATGGAGCTCTGGGTGTGAACTTTTCTCCTTTTTATTAGGTTTATTTATCTTTTCAGTGTTTTATTTTATTCTATTTATTTTTAATATTTTGTTTTGTTTTACTTAATTCTTTTTTTCAAATTTAATTTTTTTTCAGTGTAACAGAATTCATTGTTTATGCACCACACCCAGTGCTCCATGCAATATGTGCCCTCCATAATACCCACCACCAGGCTCCCCCAACCTCCCACCCCCTGCCCCTTCAAAACCCTCAGATTGTTTTTCAGAGTTCATAGTCTCTCATGGTTCATCTCCCCCTCCAATTACCCTCAACTCCAACAGCAGTTTCTCTGAAAGTGCCGAAGTCCTGGGGGAACTTAACTTGTGGGGCAGCAGAAAGACTTTGCTGTGGCATGTGTGTGAGCTCAGAAAGGTGAAATTCAGAGAGTGGCAAGGATGGGGCAAGCTGGGATCTGAGGTATTAATGGCAGAGATACAAATCTTGAAGATTCATATCAATATGGAGGGCAGTTTTGTGGTCTGCTCCAGGACTGTTTTCTTTCTTTCTTTTCTTTTTTTAAAGATTTTATTTATTTATTTGTGCGTGTGTGTGTGTGTGTGTGTGTGTGTGTGTGTGAGAGAGAGAGAGAGAGAGAGAGAGAGAGAATGAGTGGGGGGCAGGGGAGGAGTAGATGGAGAAGCAGACTCCCTGCTGAGCCGGGAGCCTGATGTGGGATTTGATTCCAGGACCCTGAGATCGTGACCTGAGCTGAAGGCAGACGCTAAACCAACTGAGCCACCCAAGCATCCCCAGGACTGTTTTCTTCACCATCATTATGATCATTATATTTTCGTCAATTGTTTGGCTGAAAATTTGGGCAGCTGGCAAACAATTTTAAGGTAGACTGTGGCTCCAAGAAAATTTTAGCATGTCACACCACAGCTCAGATCTAATAGAAGTGAATCCAACTGAAATAAAAATAAAATTCTGACTTTGGGTCTAAATTAAACTTTGCAAGGATGGGGTAGAAGATATAAGTAAAAATAGGAGGGTAGTGTGACACAGGCAGTGTGATGTTGTAACTAGCTATTTTAGGCTGCATTGAAAGAAGCACATTAGCTGGAACAGAATAAGTGGTGGTGGTCTTCACTTGGGATTTGCCAGATTGTTTCTGTAGCTTTTTGTTCAGTTCTGATGACCACATTTTAGTAGGGATGTGGACAACCTGTTATCTGTTCTGAGTAGAGTAAATAGGATGACTGGCCAGGTGGGTGGTAAAGGGAACTGAGTGAGAAGCAGATGGTAGGGAGATGATGCCTGTCTTCAATTATATGAGTGGTTCTTAAATAGAATTAGGATTGTATGTGGTTATATAAAAAATTCAGATGAATGGATAGAAACCGTAGAGAAGCATATTTTGACTCTGTAAAGGGAAGAACTGTTTAATAGAATTCTACAAACATGAGGAGAATTTTCTTTGGAGATAGTGAGTTCCCTATCACTTCCTGGGGAATTTTGAATTGTCTGAGAAGAAGTAAAATAATTTATCCTCCTCATACTGTAGTTGATGACCAGAAAGTCCAATGTTGCATGGCTGATAAATCAGAAAGTCAGGACCCAGGCCTCCAACTCAGGACTTTACACTGTAAATCCTCTTCGCATTGGATCAGGTTACATCATTTATAGGAGTTGAGTATGAGACCAGGGATATTTTGGAGGAGGGTTAAATAGAAGAACATTGGGTGAATATCTGATAAATTCCTCTTTCAACCTGAGAGCTATGATTCTATTATTCAAGTAAGTATCTTTGCCTGACTTGATTCAGATGACTATTTGGTCAGCACAGTTTAATAACTACAGGGATAATAAGATTATCAATTCCACTTTATAGTGTAAACAGGAAGATAGTACTTGGCTTTCCACATCCTGTTTTCTTCCAACATAACTGATTGCTCTTGCATATTAGCTTTTTACCTTTGGAATCCCAAAGAATTTAAAATCCCTAAGCATTTAAAATTATTGACCATGGAACAGTGAACTCTGAGATGTGGGGCATCTTTATATTCTTAGAGAATTTATTATTTGTTTCATTGTTACCAGATGATGAAATGGTTTCAGAGGCATTTTATGTGTCCACAGTTACATCTTTTGGCTGTGAGAATGTGTTAAGGGGTGCAGAAAACTCCCCCAAAGTAAGGGGTTATTGACAAATCACAAATTACAGGATTTCAATGATAGTCATTCAATATGTTGTCCCTCCCTTTTCCTATCCAATAGGGCTAGAAAGGCATTATGTTGCCATATGGCCTCTGGGCTGCTGATGTGGGTCAGATTGTCACGATTGAAAGGAACAGCCCTTTGAGATGGGTGACAGGCTGTGGGAGTGAAGGGGAGTTGGAATTTGTGGTTAAATGATTTCCTATAGGAGCTATAGTCATCTCCTGGGAGGTGCTGTTTTGGAGTTGGAAATTTTCCATGTTGAATATCCCGTTGGACTCCTTGGCATGGTTGTTGCTGTGTTCCTGCTTAGCTATAGTGTGGAGCAGAATCTGGCAAGAACACCTCTACTTGCAGCTTATATTTGCTAGGACAATGGTGAAGGAAAGAAAGGTTGATCCCAAGGAAAAATTTCAAGTTGTCTTCAGTGACCTCAGAGTCTGCTTTCTTTAGCCTCTTCTGTGTGGTGTGTGTGTGTGTGTGTGTGTGTGTGTGTGTGTGTGTGTGTGTGACAGTGAGAGAGAGAGAGAGAGAGAAACAGAGAGAGAGAGAGAAACAGAGACAGAGAGAAAAACAGAGTCAGAGACAGAGAGATGGAGAGACAGGTGGAGAGATGGAGAGGAGGAAGGAAGGGATACTGGAGTTGGGGAAATGAAAAAGAGAAAGATCTTTTTCCAGATATAAGCAAACCATTTTTATAACTTTAATCCCAGTATAGTTAATATATAGTGTTACTTTTCTTTGAGGTATACAATATAGTGATTAAGCAGTTCTATACATTACTCAGTACTTATCAAGATAAGTGTTCTGTATATATAAACAAGCCATTTTATGCCAGTGTGAATTGCCTTGTGGTTTTTTACATGCCTGACATAGTCATTCCCAGGCACTCACTGACAGCTTCTGTGAGGTATGGAGAAGACATATTGTGTGTGTGTGTGTGTGTGTGTGTGTGTGTGTGTGTGTGTGTGTGTGATTTCTGCATCTGTGGTAGCTGGAATACCATGTGTTACACCCACGCACACACACACGAGTATATGTGAGAAATAGTCACAGGGAAAGAATGATCTAGGACAGGTCGTTTTTTTATCATATGGTTTCATTTATTTGTGGGACATAAGGAATAACATGGAGGACATTTGGAGAAGGAAAGGAAAAGTGAACTGGGGAAATTGGAGGGGAAGACAAACCATAAGAGACTGTGGACTCCAAGAAACAAACTGAGGTTTTTAGAGGGGAGGGATGTGGGGGGATGGGTGAGTCTGGTAGTGGGTATTAAGGAGGGCACGTATTGCATGGAGCACTGGGTGTGGTACATAAACAATGAATCTTGGAACACTGAAAAAGTAAAAAGGATTACAACGTGAAGCAGTCTCAGAATCCAAGGTTCATAAGGTCAAGAGGCAGATTGGGTTTTCAGGTGAACGCTCAACTAGCATTGCTTCATTTTCCCAGGTGCTGTCATAGATTTGGTTCTCTGGGAAGCAAACATCAAGCTATGAAAGAAGATACTGAAGATGGGAGGATTAGGTAGGAGGAGCCACAGATACAGGGCTGTTCTGAGGTCTTGGGAACCCAAGAACAAAGATTGCCCATCAGAGAAATCCTGCATGAGGCAGGAATAGTTTAATTGTAGTCTCTTTGCCATTCTCAATAATTGGCTGGGAGAATCCCTGGGGAGCATGTGATTCAATTTTAACATGGCAGAAGATAGGACAGGTCTTTTGAGTAGTGGGGAAAATACTGTTTTCCATAGTGGCTGTACCAATTTACATTTCATACCAACAGTATGTAAAGGTTCCCTTTTTTCCCCACATCCTCACTAACATTTGTTATCTCTTGTCTTTTTGATAATAGCTATTTTAAAAGGTTTGTGATGTGATAGCTTTTGGTTTTGATTTGCACTTCTCTGATAGTTAGTGATATTGAATTTCTATGGACTCTTTATATAGTTTTGATATTAACCCTTTATTAGATAGGGGTTGCCATTCTATAGATTGTCTATTTCAGTCTATTGCTTGTTTCTTTTGCAGTGCAGAAGCTCTTTAGTTTGATGTAGTCCCATGTTTATTTTCGCTCATTCCTTTTTATTATTTTATTTATTTTATTATGTTCAGTTAGGCACTGTATAGTACATCATTAGTTTTTGTTGTAGTGTTCGATGATTCACTAGTTGTGTGTAACACCCAGTGCTCATCACAACACATGCCCTCTTTAATACTCATCACCCTGTTATCCCATCTCCCCACCTCCCTCCCTGACAGGTGGACAGAACTGAATGATGAAGAAGCCAGGAATAGGAGATTTAGTTGGGCAGGTGGTGGGGAGTTAGTACCATCAACAGGACTCTAGGGTTTAACTTTCAGGCCGGGATTTTAATTTTGGAAGTAGAGAAGACAGAAAAATAGTCTCTAACATGAGACACTCAAGGACAAAGAACCAGGCTGAGACCTTGTTATCATAACTGAGAAGCATCAAAGACAAATTATCAGCACAGGTGATCTAATGCTGATTCCTGAGCTCTGGGAAACTCCCATTCTTAAATTCCTTCTGCTGAAGGTCAGTACTTGAGTGGGCAATGGGGAATCTGAACTTCTAGTACCTGAAGACCTCTCCATCTGCTCTGCACCCACTTTTTATCAACTTGGACTTTAGTCACCCCCCCCCCCCACAAAACTCCTGGTTATTTATCCATCAGAATTTCTTACCCATACTCTGTAGATTAGGCAGATGCTTGATTGATAATCCCTACAAATATTGGTATAACTAGCTCCAGACTTTGAGTATACCACAACTCTCACCAAGGCATATCCAGGGGAGGCCCCAGAGTAGTGCATGTGACTTAGTTGCAAGGCCAGCAGGGCTACATAATCTAATCACTAGGAACTGATAGGTTTAGAAGTGAATATAAAAACAACTCTGGGGGCACCTGGGTGGCTCAGTGGGTTATGCCTCTGCCTTTGGCTCAGGTCATGATCTCAGGGTCCTTGGATGGAGCCCCGCACCGGGCTCTCTGCTCAGCGGGGAGCCTGCTTCCCCGCCCCGCCCCCACCCCCTGCCTGCCTCTCTGCCTACTTGTGATCTCTGTCTGTCAAATAAATAAGTAAAATCTTTAAAACAAAACAAAACAAAACAAAAAAACTCTGGTGTTATACTGACGTATTACTTACTATTTCTGCTTATAGAAAAAGTTAAAAAGAACTAGGGTGCCTGGGTGGCTCAGTTGGTTAAGCCACTGCCTTCGGCTCAGGTCATGATCCCGGAGTCCTGGGATTGAGTCCTGCATTGGGCTCCCTGCTCTACAGGGAGTCTGCTTCTCCCTCTGACCTTTTCCCTTCTCATGCTCGCGCGCTCTCTCTCTCCCTCTCTCTCAAATCAGTAAATAAATGGATAAATACATAAAATATTTTAAAAAATAAAAAAAAAGGTCTCTAAAGTAACTTATGTCCCTAAGAGTCACTGAGACCCAAGCCTCCAGAGTTTTTAAAGTATGACCATGAGACTAATGATACTCTTGTTAACTTCCTAGATTTTCACATCAATGTTGAAGTAGAGGTAGACTCTTGCCCCATCAACATTTCTCCTTTTTTGTCAGTATTGCCTGAGTATGACCAGATTTTTTGTTTCCTAGAGCATTCATTTCAGGGGATTTGTCTTTTTTTTTTTTTTTTTAAGATATCCAGATAACTTGGGACAAAGTCCCCTGGGCTAGATCAGACAACTTTTTGTGGCATCCTATATTGTCTATTATTAAATCAGTGTGTCAGTCTGGAGCCCATATATTTTGTCTGAAGTTTTGTTTTGTTTTGTTTTCAGGATGACTTCTCTGCTCTGCTGTGGAAGTTCTTGAGAAATTGAGGGTTTTTGTACTCAATTTTTGTTTAATAATTTTAATCCATATTTCCTGGATTCTACCTCTTATTCATTTATTTATTTATTTATTTATTTAATTTTTATTTAAATTCTAGTTGGTTGTCATATTGGTTTAAGGAGTAGAAGTTAGTGATTCGTCAGTTACACATGACACCTAGTGCTCATCCCAACTGCCATCCTTAATACCCATCATCCATCTAGCCCATTCCCTACCCACTTCCCTCCATCAGCTCTCAGTTTTTCTCTATCATTAAGAGTCTCTTGTGGTTTGTTTCCCACTGATTCTATCTCTGTAACTAATTCTATCATTTTTCTTTTCTTTTTAAAAAATATTTTATTTATTTATTTGAGAGATAGAGAGAGAAAGGAAGAGTGAAAGAGAGAGAGAGGAGAGGAAGAAGGACAAGCAGACTCTGTGTTGATTGTCAAATCTGACATGGGGCTCAATCTCAGATCCTGAGATCATGACCTGAGCTGAAATCAAGAGTCATATGTTCAGGGGCACCTGGGTGGCTCAGTGGGTTAAGCTGCTGCCTTCGGCTCAGGTCGTGATCTCAGGGTCCTGGGATTGAGCCCCGCATCGGGCTCTCTGCTCGGCGGGGAGCCTGCTTCCTCCTCTCTCTCTGCCTGCCACTCTGCCTGCTTGTGATCTCTGTCTGTCAAATAAATAAATAAAATCTTTTAAAAAAAAAAAGAGTCATATGTTCAACCAACTGAGCTACCCAGGTGCCTCCATTCTATCATTTTTCTAATCACAACATCAGTTACTCTCACAAGTGTACTCTGGCAGCAATTAATATATATTTATGTGGTCACAGTATCAGAGCCCTAATTAATGTCAAGATCACAAAATCCACGGTATAGTGTTGAAAGCAGTGTTGGCAACTGCACAGTCTTACCTCTGATTGTTGGCTCCTCCAGTTACTGGGTCCGAGATTGAACAAATTTCCTAACTTCCCTGAGCATGTTTCCTCATCTTTAAAGTAAGGATGATAATGTATAGTTTGCATGGTCGTCAAGGTTATTAAATGATTTATATACAATGGTTTGGGACTCTGCCTGACATTATAGGAGGTGTTCAATACATGGTAATTATTAATATTATGTAATTATAAAATAGTATGGAATTAGAACTCAATATAAGTCATTCTTTTTTTAAGGTATTCTTATTTTGATTTAATTTTTACAGGTATATGGTTTCCATCAAGAGAGAAGAGCAGAAAATATATATCTTGTTTGTTTTCTTTTTCAAGGACTTTTTGTTCAAGAGTTGACCCCCTCTCCCTGAAATTATGGAAGTTATTGAAGGTCCTTTAGAGAGCAGTGTGACATGTTGGATTCCTTTGTTAACTCTAGGTGATCAAAGGGAAGGTTTTCTTCTATTTTAGGAAGAGAGTAGCTTTAGATGAATAGTGAATGATAAATCTAAATACTAAAAACTTGCTGAAAATTCCTCCAGATACTTTTAATGTTTCCCTCCCTCACTCTACCCTCTACAACCATTCCTGATTTTCATGTGGGTATTTACCCACTGTCCACTCTTACTCCATGTGGTTGTGGTGGGGTAGAGGGTCTGCTTTTGACTTGGAGGGGGAAGAATGCTATTTGGTTATTACTAGGCAGTGGTGAGTGGGCATGTAACCTGGGTTAACTAAGGCAGAGAAGATCTCAGGACACCTGTGGGAACTGCAATCAGGGAGACATCATTCCATGCTCCCCCACCCCTTACACCATGAGATTTGAGCCTGGAAGTGTGTAGGCTGAGCTGCTGCAGTCATCTTGTGACTGTATGCCAACAGTCTGCCTGAAAATGGTGTCAGCAAAGAGAAAAGCAAAGCTGAGAGATGGAGAGATTCACTCAACCCTGATGATACCCTTTGAGCCTCCAATTGCATACTGCCTACAAATTCCATCAGGAATTTTGAATTATGTGAACGAATATATTCTCCTTTTCATTTATCAAAATTTGAGTTGAGTTTTTCTGTTACTTTAAATGGAAGTGGAACTAACTGACATAATTGCTAATTGCTTTTTATTATGTTCTGCATTTATAGTAAATATTAAAAAAACCCACCAAGATAACCAGGGTACGTTAAGGAAAGAGTGGTTATAGAGAGAGGGGAGAAGAAAGAATGAACAAATCCTCCCCTCTCTTCTTTCATAGCTCCCCTTTTCCTCCAAAGCAAAGATTGGGAGCTAATATCCACCACATTATGCCTTATTTTTTGATACATTCCATTGAGAGCAAGAGCAAGGGCCTGTCTGGGGATGTTGGAGGCCTGCTCCTAGGAACATCTGCAGAAATAGGACTGTGAGTCTGTGTTAAACTATGGGAACTACCCAGCTGTCTAAGCATGGTACTTGCTTTAGAAAATGATTTAACTGCCTTCTTGTCTAACTTTCCTTTTATTTTCTCAAGTCAGAGATTCAGAACCCATTTGATTTTAGGTCTTCTCTTCTCTCTCAGCACCCAGGACACCAAGGCCTATTTTAAATTCCAGTAGTAGAGATTTGAATAAATCATCTTCCTCACTTCATGGTATATTTCATTATTAGGTCTATACAGATTCTTTTTTTTAAAAATTTTTTATTTCTTTTCAGCGTAACAGTATTCATCGTTTTTGCACCGCACCCGGTGCTCCATGCAATCCGTCCCCTCTCTAATACCCACCACCTGGTTCCCCCAACCTCCCACCCTCTGCCCCTTCAAAACCCTCAGATTGTCTTTCAGAGTCCATAGTCTCTCATGGTTCACCTCCCTTTCCAATTTCTCCCAACTCCCTTCTCCTCTCCATCTCCCCTTGTCCTCCATACTATTTGTTATGCTCCAAAAATAAGTGAAACCATATGATAATTGGCTCTCTCTGCTTGACTTATTTCACTCAGCATAATCCCTTCCAGTCCCGTCCATGTTGCTACAAAAGTTGGGTATTCATCCTTTTATACAGATTCTTTTTTGGAATGGTTGATTAACTATTTCCATTCTTCACTCTCATTCCTCTATACCTCTCCCACCAGACAATTGTTCTAATGAGTTTATTCTGTACTTCTTAATTTGTATGGGTTCCTTAGAACCCATATGCTAAGGTACATTAAGATACTTAGGTATAAAACTAACTAAAGAGTTAAAGGATCTATACTCTGAAAACAATAGAAAACTTATGGAAAAAATTGAAGAGGACACAAAGAAATGGAAAAGGATTCCATGCTTATGTGTTGGAAGAACAAACATTGTTAAAATGCCTATACTACCCCAAAACAATCTATACATTTAATGCAATCCATATCAAAATGCTAGCAGCATTTTTTACAGAGCTAGAACAAACAATCCTAAAATTTGTATGGAGACAAAAAAGACCCTGACTAGCCAAAGTAATTCTGGAAAAGAAAAACAAAACTGGAGGCATCACAATTCCAGATTTCAATCTATATTACAAAGCTGTAGTCAGTAAGACAGTGTGGTACTGGCATAAAAATAGACACATAGATCAATGGAACAGAACAGAGAACCCAGAAATGGATCTACAACTGATGGTCACCTAATCTTCGATAAAGCAGAAAAGATTATCAATGGAGAAAAGACAGTGTCTTCAGGTGGTGGGTATTATGGAGGGCACATATGGCATGGAGCACTGGGTGTGGTGCATAAACAATGAATTCTGTTATGCTGAAAAGAAATTAATAAAAAAAAGAAAAAAAATTAAGCATAAAAAATGATGTTGAGAAAAGTGGACAACAACATGCAGAAACATGAAATTGGACCACTTTCTTACACCATACACAAAAATAAACTCAAAATGGATGAAAGATTTACTACATTGAGATGTTTTAAAAATATATATAAATTTGTTTCTGATATACAAAAGCATTTGGCAATAATTTTACATCATTTGATTTTATAGAACGAAAATTTTATATAGTACTCATTTTGATATTAAAAAAAATTCTCAGAAAAAAATTTTATTACAAGCCTGACTGAGTGATACCATTCTTTTTAGTTTCTGGTTCTGGTAATTAAAGCCTTCATTAAGTCTGTTAACAAATAATTACCTGTACATTTTTTTTAAAGATTTTATTTATTTGACAGAGATCACAAGTAGGCAGAGAGGCAGGCAGAGAGAGGAGGAAGCAGGCTCCCTGCTGAGCAGAGCCCGATGTAGGGCTCAATCCCAGGACCCTGGGATCATGATCTGAGCCTAAGGCAGAGGCTTTAACCCACTGAGCCACCCAGGCGCCCCTCATTACCTGTACATTTATGAAGGCAACTGAAAGGCAACTGACATGATTTGCAAACAAAATCTTTAGGTTTTATGTTATGTACCAAAGAGTGCAGTTTGGCAATAGTGGAAAACCTAGTATGCAAACTTACAGACTATTTTAAAAATTTAGCAGTTCCTGTGACACAAACTGGTTCAGTCTTTCAAGGTACTATCCATAAAGTTGGACATCATTGTGACCTGGCCCTTCGACCCACAGAGGCTCCACAGGTCTTTGACAATGCTCAGACAGTGGGAGACCATGTGAGAAGTTACTGACTTTATCTCCAGTCCCATGAATTGTTAATATAGGAGATGATATCTTAGAGTTTTGTCAATGTTTGGAAATGCATCCAAACCGTAGATCTTCTCAGTATTAGGAAAAGTGACTCCCACTCCCACAGTCAAAGGAGAATGAAGAGTAACAGCAGCATCCTCAGATGGGGGAGCAAGATCCACAGATAGATCACAACCAACACTGAAGAAATACAAACAATTAGAATACTATGAACAATTGTATGCCAAAAAAACTGGCAATCTGAAAGAAATGGGTAAACTCCCAGAGACATAAACTACCAAAACTGAAACAGAAAAATAGAAAACCTAAACAGACCCTTAAACAGAAAAGAAATTGACTCATAATAAAAAAATCTCCCAAGAAGCTTTTAGAGTTAGATGGCTTCCCAGGGAAATTCTACCGAACCCCAGATAAAGAAGAATTAATACCTATTCTTTTTTTTAAATTTTTATTTTCTTAAAATTTCTTTTCAGTGTTCCAGAATTCATTGCTTAAGCACCACACACAGTGTTCCATGCAAAACATACCCTCCATGATACCCACCACCAGGCTCACCTAACCTCCCACCCCCCACCCCTTCAAAAACTTCAGATTGTTTTTCAGAGTCCACAGTCTCTCATGGTTTGTCACCCCCTCCAATTTCCTCCAACTGACTTCTCTCCATCTCCCCATAAACCTCCGTGTTATTCCTTATGCTCCACAAATAAGCAAAACCATGTGATAATTGACTTTCTCTGCTTGACTTATTTCGCTCAGCATAATCTCCTCCAGTCCTGTCCATGTTGATACAAAAGTTGGGTATTCATCCTTCCTGATGGAGGCATAGTACTCCATAGTATATATGAACCACATCTTCTTTACACATTCATCTGTTGAAGGCCATCTTGGTTCTTTCCACAGTTTGGCGACTGTGGCCATTGCTGCTATGAACATTGGGGTACAGATGGCCCTTCTTTCCACTGCATCTGTATCTTTGGGGGAAATACCCAGTAGTGCAATTTCAGGGTCATAGGGAAGTTCTATTTTTAATTTCCTAAGGAATCTCCACACTGTTTTCCGAAGTGGCTGCACCAAATTGCATTCCCACCAACAGTGTAGGGGGATTCCCTTTCTCCACCTCCTCTCCATCACTTATTGTTTACTGGCTTGTTCATTTTGGCCATTCTAACTGGTGTGAGGTGGTATCTCAATGTGGTTTTGATTTGAATCTCCCTGATGGCTAATGATGATGCACACTTTTCCATGTGTCTGTTAGCCATTTGTATGTCTCCTTTGGAGAAGTGTCTGTTCATGTCTTCTGTCCATTTTTTGACATGATTATCTGTTTTGTGGGTGTTGAGTTTGAGGAGTTCTTTATAGATCTTGGATATCAGCCCTTTGTCTGTAGTGTCACTTGTGAATATCTTCTCCCATTCCGTGGGTTGCCTCTTTGCTTCGTTGACTGTTTCCTTTGCTGTGCAGAAGCTTTTGATCTTTATGAAGTCCCAAAAGTTCATTATTGCTTTCGTTTCCTTTGCCTTTGGAGACATATCTTGAAAGAAGTTGCTGTGGCCAATGTGAAGAGGTTACTGCCTATGTTCTCCTCTAGAATTCTGATGGATTCCTGCCTCACATTGAGGTCCTTTATCCATTTTGAGTTTATCTTTGTGTATGGTGTAACAGAATGGTTGAGTTTCATTCTTCTACTCATGGCAGTCCAATTTCCCCAGCACCATTTATTGAAGAGACTGTCTTTTTTCTACTGTATATTTTTTCCTGCTTTGTGAAAGATTATTGTCTGGGCTCTTTACTCTGTTCTACTGGTGTATGAGTCTGTTTTTATGCCAGTACCATGCTGTCTTGGTGATCACAGCTTTGTAGTAAAGCTTGAAATCAGGCCACGTGATGTCCCCAGTTTTGTTTTTCTTTTTCAACATTTCCTTAGCAATTCGGGGTCTCTTCTGGTTCCATACAAATTTTAGGATTGTTTATTTCAGCTCTTTGAAAAATGCCAGTGGAATTTTGATCAGAATGGCATTGAAAGTATAGGTTGCTCTAGGCAGTATAGACATTTTAACAATGTTTATTCTTCTGATCCATGAGCATGGAATGCTCTTCCATCTTTCTGTGTCTTCTTCAATTTCTTTCATTAGTGTTCTATAGTTCCTCAAGTACAGATCCTTTACCTCTTTGGTTAGGTTTATTCCCAGGTATCTTATGGTTCTTGGTGCTATAGTAAATAGAATCTATTCTCTAATTTTTCTTTCTGTAATTCGTTGTTAGTGTATAAGAAAGCAATTGATTTCTGTACATTGATTTTGTATCCTGCCACATTACTGAATTGTTGTATAAGTTCTAGTAGTTTGGGAGTGGAGTCTTTTGAGGTTTCCATATAAAGTATTATGTCATCTGTGAAGAGAGAGAGTTTGACTTTTTCATTGCCAATTTGAAAACCTTTTATTTCTCTTTGTTGTCTGATTCCTGTTGCTAGGAATTCTAACACAATGTGAACAAGAGTGGTGAGAGTGGGTGTCCTTGTTGTGTTCCCGATCTCAACAGTAAGGCTCTGAGCTTTTTCCCATTGAGGAAGACATTCACTGGGTTTTTCATAGATAGATTTTATGAAGTTGAGGAATGTTCCCTCTATCCCTATACTTTGAAGCGTTTTAATCAGGAACGGATGCTGGATTTTGTCAAATGCTTTTTCTGCATCAACTGAGAGGACCATGTGGCTCTTCTCTCTTCTCTTATTGAATTGTTCTGTCCCACTGGTTGATTTGCAAATGTTGAAGCACCTTGCATCCCATGGATGAATCCCACCTGGTCATGGTGGATAATCTTTTTAATGTGCTGTTGGATCCTATTTGCTAGGATGTTGTTGAGAATCTTAGCATCCATATTCATCAGGGATATTGGTCTGAAATTCTCCTTGTTGGTGGGGTCTTTGCCTAGTTTGGGGGTCAGGGTAATGCTGGCTTCATAAAAAGAGTCTGGAAGTTTTCTTTCTGCTTCAATTTTTTGAAACAGCTTCAGAAGAATAGAACTTTCTTTGAAAGTTGGTAGAATTCCTTTTTGAATCCTCAGGTCCTAGGCTCTTGTTTTTTGGGAGGTTTTTGATCACTGCTTCCATCTCGTTACTAGATATCAGTCTATTAAGGTTGTCAATTTCTTCCTGATTCAGTTTTGGAAGTTATAGTTTTCTAGGAATGAATCCATTTCATCTAGGTTGCTTAACTTATTGGCATATAACTATTGATAATAATTTCTGATGATTGTATTTCCTTGGTGTTAGTCATGATCTTTCCTTTTTCATTCTTTATTTTATTAATTTGTGTCTTCTGTCTTTTCTTTTGGATTAGTTTAGCCAATGGTTTATCGATCTTATTGATTCTAAGAACCAGCTTCTAGTTTTTTGATGTGTTCTACTGTATCTCTAGTTTCTATTTCATTGATCTCTGATCTCATCTTGATTATTTCCCTTCTTGTGTGTGGGGTTGGCTTAATTTGTTTTTGATTTTCCAGTTCCTTAAGGTGCAAAGACAGCTGGTTTATTCAGGATTTTTCAGTTTTTTTGAGGGAGTCTCGGATGGCTATGTATTTCCCCCTTAGGAGCCTTTGCTGTATCCCACAGGTTTTGGACCGAGGTGTCATCATTCTCATTGGTTTCCATGAAATGTTTAAGTTCTTCTTTGATTACCTGGTTGATCCAAGCATTCTTAAGCAAGGTAGTCTTTAGCTTCCAGGTGTTTGAATTCCTTCCAAACTTTTTCCTGTGGTTGAGTTCCAGTTTCAAAGCATTGTGATCTGAGAATATGCAGGGAGTAATCTCAATCCTTTGATATCAGTTGACTTTTGATTTGTGACCCAGTATGTGGTCTATTCTGGAGAAAGTTCCATGTGCATTCGAGAAGTATGAGTATTCTGTTGTTTTAGGGTGGAATGTGTTCATATCAATATGACCCTTCATCTTGATTAACAGTTGTCTTAAATAGTTGACTGCACCCGTATTGAGGGCATAAATATTTATAATTGCTAGATCTTCTTGGTGGATAGATCCTTTAAGAATGATGTAGTGTTGGGGGCACCTGGGTGGCTCAGTGGGTTAAGCCTCTGCTTTCGGCTCAGGTCGTGAATCCAGAGTCCTGGGATCGAGCCCCACATCAGGCTCTCTGCTTGGCAGGGGGTCTGCTTCCTCCTCTTTCTCTGCCTGCCTCTATGCCTACTTGTGATCTGTCAAATAAATAAATAAAATCTTAAAAAAAAAGAATGATGTAGTGTTCTTTGTCTCTCACTATAGTCCTTATTTTAAAATCTAATTTAATCTGTATGTAAGGAATTTCTTCCCCCTAACTGCTTTCAAGAGCTCCTGTCTAAAATTATGATTCATCATTTTCACAACCAGGTGTCTCGATGTCTTTCTAGATTCTATGATCTTGGGGAGAGACCTTTCTGCCTCTTGGACATGACCGCTTGTTCCATTCCTCAGACTGGGAAAATTTTCATGGAGAATTTGTTCAACTATATTCTCTAGTCTTCTTCTTTCTCCTCCCCCTCAGGGATTTCAATAATTTTGACGTTGAAATGTTTCATGGTGTCATTATTTTCCCTAATTCTGTTTTCATGGTTTCTAAGCTGTTTTTTCCAGGCCTCCTCCTTATCTTCTTTATCAGTTTGTCCTCTAGATCACTAATTCTATCTTCTGCCTCAGTTACCCTAGCTGCTAGATAAATTAGATTAGATTGGAACTCATTGATAGCATTGTTAACTTCTTCCCTGGTGGCTTTCACGTCTGCCCTAATCGATTACATGTTGTCATTAATGGTTTTCTCCAACCTAGCCATTGCCTGGATAATTGTTAGCCATTGCCTGGATAATTGAAATTCCCTTTCCAACATACTGTTTATGTCCATATCTAACAGCTGTGATAAAGAGGGCATAGTCTCTGAATTTTTCCTCTGTTGGGCAATCCTCCTCCTAGTCATTTTGGTGAGAAATGACTGAGGGGATGTGTAATTGAATGTCTCAGCTGTGATCCAGGCAAGGTGCACCCTGGAATCCTTCTGAGAAATCAGGTGTCTCTACCAAAAAGAAAGAAGAAAGAAAAAGAGAGACAATGAGAGAGATAGGGGAAAAAAAAAAGAAGAAGAAGAAAAAAGACCAGCCAGAATGGGTCCAAAGGTAAGATTTATAAGGTATACAAACAAAAATGGACAAACAAAAAGACCAACAAAAGTAAATGACAAGAAAATAAAAAAGAACCCATCCAAAATGAAGCCCAAGTATAAGATTATGTAATGCCAGACCAAAAATAAATACACAGAAACATTGAGAGAAGAAAAAGATGGGATGTTGGTTATAAATTCTCAGTGTGGGGAAGGAAGGTTGGGTGTATCTTGATATCTTTGCTAAAGGACTCAACTTTCCTGAATAAAGGGGGATTAAAACTGGTTTATATATGGGGTAGTATTGATTGGGGAAAGAGGATTACCTTGAAGCTTATCTCTATATATTTTATTTTAAAAGAAATTTAAAATTTAAAATTTAAAATTTAAAATTTCTTTTAAAATAAAAGAATTTTAAAAGAAAATAGGAAAGCAAAAGAAAAACACATATGTGATGAAGTTTTAGAATATTAGTGAGGTTCAGTGGGGTGAGGTCCAGAGCTGATGACCAAGAAAGAGTTCTTGAGACATCTTTGGTGCAAAATGGTGGTTTATTAAAGTATGGGGACAGGAGCCATGGGGAGAAAGAGTCGCTGCTCTGGGGTTATGAGGGGTGGCAGGTTATGTAAGATGGGGTTGGGGAGGGGGAGGTAAGGAAAGGGGAGGTTTCAATAATACTTTCATATGCTAAAGAGGACCTACAAGATACTGGAGTCCTTGAGGCCTTGCCAATGTCAATGTCCTTTTTCCCTCTAGCAAGGTATTAACATTAAGCTAGGTGGGAGATTCCTAAAGAATGTCACAAATGTCCCATCCAGGAGTGGGGGTGGGGGAAGTTTTCAGGGTGTCAGCTTTTGCTTTGTTCTCAGTCAGCCTTCTGTTCCCTCATAATATGTATCAAAAAAGTTCAAGTTAAAAGGTTATTATGGAATTTGTTGTATTGGACCTCTTGTTGTGATGATAAATTAAAAAATTTTAAAAAATTAAAAAATAATGAGAATACTGGGAAAGAGTTAAAAATAAAAGTTGTATTTATGAAGAATACAGGTTTTAGGGCAATACTGTCCTAGCTTAATGTCTTCTTTTCCCCCTATAGTGGGGTTTTTACAGTTTTATGGAGAACCTGTGGTGGTTGTCCTCTCTCTATCTCTCTCTCTTTTTTTTTTTTTTTTTTTTGGGCTGGCTTTCTGGGGAGGTGCCTGCTGCCTTGTTTTTCAGGCAGTCTTGCTTGGGTTGAGTCCTCTTGCCCCCTATCAAGGGGCTGGGCTCTGAGAAAACTGGTTTTTCAGGCTTTTGTGGAAGCCCCCCGCCCCCCTTGGTGGCTTTTGGTGGTTTGAAGCAAACTCCACCCAGACCTCTGTCCCAGAGACAATCCTCAGTCTGTTCCCCTCTGGGTGGTCCAGAGCACATAGATTCCCCCTCTGCTGCCTCCCATTGGCAAAGCATGTCCCCAGCCACCATTTCAGGGGTTGCAGGAGCTCCCACTTGTGTCTGCACCCCAGTACCACTAAAATTGTGAGCAATATTGGTCCAGGGAGCCTGCTTCCAGTGACTGCCTTTCCTGGGCTGCTGTCTGAGCAGGTCCAGACAGCTGGAAAGATCTCAACCAGAGACAGTGCACTGAGATTTTCAAGTTGGCCCTGGCTAGGGGCGCCTGGGTGGCTCAGTGGGTTAAAGCCTCTGCCTTTGGCCCAGGTCATGGTCCCAGGGTCCTGGGATCAAGCCCCACGTCGGGCTGTCTGCTCCACAGGGAGCCTGCTTCCTCTTCTCTCCCTCTCTCTGCCTGCCTCTCTGCCTGCTTGTGATCTCTGTCTGTAAAATAAATAAATAAAATCTTAAAAAAAAAGCAACACTACTTTAAAAAGTTGGCCCTGGCTAGGAGTGTGCAGATTCAGCTGGTCCTAGAGACCACTGGTTAGCACCTGCACGGACCTCTTTCAGGGGAAGGTGTGGAGTGAGACTCAGGCCCTGACTGTGCAGCACATGTGCAGACTGCAAATAGCTGTGGTTCTAGAGAGCACCGGCTGGCATCCACCCAGGCTCTGTCATGCGTTGGTGGCTCAGAGATCACAACCTGGAGGCTTTGCCGCTCTCTCTGGCATGGCGCCTGCGGTGGCTGTTCAGGTTCTGTGGGCTTAACCCCGTGCCTGTGACCGCCCGATTCCACCAGTTGCCCCTTAAGATCTTTTGCTCTTTTAGAGTGCTTTAAACCAGACTCCAAGTTAATGTTGGTCCCCAATCACAGGGCACTCTCATATTGGGGTATTACTTTCCAATGGGTCGCTTCTGGTGACTCCCTCCCCTTTCTGTTTATCCTGGGATATCAGTCTGATCTCATTCAATCTCGACTGCTTTAAGTTGCTTCTGGCATCTTCTGCCCACTTAGAAATCCAGAACTGGTTTCCTGGGTGTTCAGAGTGTTCTGGTAGATAATCAGCTCACTTTAGGGGACCAGTTGAAACAGCATCTCCTTCTTCTCTGCCATCTTGCCCCCAATGCCAATATCTAGTCCTTTTTTTTTTAAATTTTAAAGATCTTTATTTATTTATTTGACAGAGATCACAAGTAGGCAGAGAGGCAGGCAGAGAGAGAAGGGGAAGTAGGCTCCCCGCTGAGCAGAGAGCCCAATGCAGGGCTTGATCCCAGGACCCTGGGATCATGACCTGAGCTGAACGCAGAGGCTTTAACCCACTGAGTCACCCAGGGGCCCCACCTATACTTAAAAAAAAAATTATGTTCAATTAGCCAACATATACTTATTTTTCTGAAGCTGTCTCAAAATATAGAAATGGAAGGAAAATTTCCAAACTCATTCTATGAGGCCAGCATTACCTTGATTCCCAAAATCAGACAAAGACCCCACCAAAATGGAGAATTATAGGCTAATATTCCTGATGAACATGGGTGCAAAATTCTCACCAAGATACTAGCTAATAGGCTCCAGTAGTACATTAAAAGGACTATTCACCACAACCAAGTGGGATTTATTCTTGGGCTGCAAGGGTAGTTCAACACCTGCAAATTGATCAACATCATACACTGCATTAATAAGAGAAAGAGAATGAATCATATGATCTTCTCAATAGATGTAGAAAAAGCATTTGACAAAATCCTTTCTTTTTAAAAGTTCTCCATATGTAGCGATGGAGAAAACATACCTCAATATCATAAAAACCATATATGAAAAACCCACAGTGAGTGTCATCCTCAACAGGTAAAACCTGAGAACTTTCCCCATAAGGTCAGGAACATGACAGGGATGTCCATTCTTACCACTGTGGTTCAAGATTGTACTGGTCTTAGTCTCGGCAATTAGACAACAAAAAGGAATAAAGGTATCAAAATCAGCAAAGAAGAAGTCAAACTTTCATTCTTCACAGACAACATGAAATTGTATATAAAGAACCCAAAATACTCCATCCAAGAATTGCTAGAATTGATACAGTAATTCAGGAAAGTGGCAAGATATAAAATCATCAGAAGTCTGTTTCATTTCTATACACTAACAATGAGACATAAGAAAGAGAAATCAAGGAATTAATCCAATATACCATTGCATTGAAAACGATTAGATACCTAGGAATGAACCTAACCAAAGTAGTAAACTAACTCTACTCTGAAAACTATAGAACACATAAGAAAGAAACTGAGGAAGACACAAAGATATAGAAAAATATTCCATGCTCATGGATTGGAAGAAAAAATATTGTTAAAATGCTTATGCTACTCAAACCAGTCTACACATTCAATGCAATACCTATCAAAATACCACCAGCATTTTTTCACAGAGCTAGGCCAAACTATCTAAAATTATATGGAACCAGAAAAGACCCTGAATAGCCAGAAGCATGTTCAAAAAGAAAGCCAAAGGAAGAGATTATGCTGAGTGAAATAAGTCATGCAGAGAGAGTCAATTATATGGTTTCACTTATTTGTGGAGCATAACAAATAGCATGGAGGACAAGGGGAGTTAGAGAGGAGAAGGGAGTTGAGGGAAATTGGAAGGGGAGGTGAACCATGAGAGACTATGGACTCTGAAAAACAATCTGAGGGTTTTGAAGGGGTGGGGGGTGGGAGGTTGGGGGAACCAGGTGGTGGGTATTGGAGAGGGCACGGATTGAATGGAGCACTGGGTGTGGTGCAAAAACAATGAATACTGTTACACTGAAAATAAATTAAAAAATTAAAAAAAAAAAAAAGCCAAAGTGGAGGCATCACAATTCTGGACTTCAAGCTGTATTACAAAGCCACAAACTCAAGACAGTATGGAACTGGCACAAAAACAGACACGTTGATCAATGGAACAGAATGGAGAACCCAGAAGTGGACCATCAACCTATGGTCAGCTAATCTTTGATAAAGCAGGAAAGAATATTCAATGGAAAAAAGACAGTTTCTCAACAAATGGTGTGGGAAATTGGACAGCTGCATGTGGAATAATGAAACTGGACCACTTTCTTACAACATACATAAAAATAAACTCAAAATGGTTGAAAGACTTCAATGTGAGACAGGAATCCATCAAAATCCTAGAGGAGAACACAGGTGGCAAGCTCTTTGACATCAGCCCCAGAAACCTCTTACTAAACAGGTCTCCAAAGGCACAAGAAAGCAAAATAAACTATTGGGTCTTCCTCAAGGTAAAAATTTTGCACAGCAAAGGAAACAGTCAACAAAATTAAAAGACAACCTATGGAATGGGAGAAAATACTTGCAAATGTCTTAACAGATAAAGGGCTAGTATCCAAAATGTATAAGGAACTTATCCAACTCAGCACCCAAAAAACAAATCCAGTCAAGAAATGGGTGAAGACATGAACAGACATTCCTCCAAAGAAGACATACAAATGGCCAGCAGATACATAAAGAAATGTTCCACATCACTCAGTATCAGCGAAATACAAATCAAAATCACAATGAGACACTACCTCACACCTGTGAGAATGGTTAGGATTAATAACTCAGGAAACAACAGGTGTTGGTAAGGATGTAGAGAAAGGGAAACTGTCTTACACTGCTGGTGGGAATGCAAGCTGATGCAGCCACTCTGAGAACAGTCTGGAGGTTCCTCAAAAAGTTAAAACTAGAGATATCCCATGACCCAGCAATTGCACTCCTAGGTATTTATCCAAAATACGTATGCAATGATCTGAAGGGGCACCTGCACCCTAACGTTTATAGCAGGATAGGCTATTTAAATGGATTTTAAATAAAAAATTAAAAAATAAATAGAATTTGATGAGCACTGGGTGATATATGCAACTAATGAACCATTGACCACTACATCAGAAACTAATATATGTTGGCTAACTGAACATAATAGTAATAATAAAAAAAGAAAGTTAACTCTTAGGTTATATTGGATTCTTGAGTCCAGAACAAACTTGAGATCCCCCCCCCAAAAAAAGGAAAAAAAAAATCTAATCATATAGTATATGTTGGCTAATTGTATGTAATAAAAAAAAGGAATAGAACGAGGAAGATGATAGTGATAAAAGCGGAAATTGATGGAGAAAACTTCTGTTTCTTTCACAAATCCATGAACATTCTTTTAAAAGAATAATAACATTAATAAAAGAAGAAAAAAACATAAAAATGACTTTAAAGAATAGTAAACAAATCTTGCACAAGTAAGTATCAGTAAAGTAATGATTTCAAAATAGAGTACTATGCGCAAATAAATATTACTAAAGTTGAATGGATACTTTTTAAAATAAAGTTTGGTTATCTGTATTATATTTGAATTTGATAATTTCAAAAGACATGACAATGTTCAGAGTTGAATGGATGCTTTTCTCAGAAAATATAAACCACCAAAATTTGCCCAGGAAATCTATTTGTGATTCTTTTTGACTATTTCAAGCATGAAAGATTGACTGTTTCAAACTCTCCAAGGCAGAAAGCCCCATACGTTTCCCCATAAACTTTTTTTTTTTTCGTTTTTCATTTTAGTTTTTATTTAAATTCCAGTTTCTTGGCTTGAGTAGGCCCAATACTTGAATGAGATCTGCTAAATATTCAAGAAATCAACATTTTATATGAACCATTTCACTGCACAGGGAAGAATGGAAATTTCCCAACCAACTGTATCAGGCTAGTATAACCTTGATATGAAAATTAGATAATGAAAGCTCAAGAAAAGAAAATGATACTAATCCAAAGGTATACATGCACCCTGATGTTTATAGCAGCATTATCTACAATAGCCAAATTATGGAAACAGCCCATGTCCATCAATTGATGAATGGATAAAGATGTGTATACCTAGCCCCCCACCTCCCTCCCATGGTTTGTCTCCCCCTCTGATTTCCCCCAGTTTACTTTTCCTTTCCTTCTCCTAATGTTCTCTGTGTTATTCCTTATGCTCCACAAATAAGTGAAACCATATGATAATTGACTCTCTCTGCTTGACTTATTTCACTCAGCATAATCTCCACTGGGTGTGGTGCATAAACAATGAATCTTGGAACACTGAAAAAATAAAATTTGGAGATGGTTCTTCAAAAAAAAAAAAGATGTGGTGTATATATATAATGGAATATTATTCAACCATAAAAAAGTAGGAAATCATGGGGCACCTGGGTGTTTTAGTTGTTAAGTGGTTGTCTTCAGCTCAGGTCATGATCGCTGGGGTCCTGGGATGGAGCCCCGCATTAAGCCCCGCATCGGGCTCCTATTCAGCGGGAAGCCTGCTTCTCCCTCTCCCACTCCCTCTGCTTGTGTTCTCACTGTGTCTCTCTCTATCAAATAAATAAATAAAGTCGTCAAACTGTGGAAAGAACCAAGATGAAGACAACCATTTGTCTTCATCAGACAAATGGATAAGGAAGATGTGGTCCATATACACTATGGAGTATTATGCCTCCATCAGAAAGGATGAATACCCAACTTTTGTGTCAATATGAATGGGACTGGAAGAGATTATGCTCAGTGAAATAAGTCAAGCAGAGAAAACCAATTATCATATGGTTTCACTTACTTGTGGAGCATAAGAAATAATATGGAGGACATGGGGAGATGAAGAGGAGGAGAAGGGAGCTGGGGCAAATTGGAGGGGGAGACAAACCATGAGGGACTATGGACTCTGAAAAACAATCTGAAAGTTTTGAAGGCACAGGGGGTGGGAGGTTGGATGAGGCTGGTGGTGGGTATTATGGAGGGCACGTATTGCATGGAACACTGGGTTTGGTACATAAACAATGAATTCTGGTACACTGAAGAGAAATTCAAAAAATTAAAAAAAAGGAAATCTTGACATTTGCAACATGGATAGAACTACAGAGTATAATGTTAAGCAAAGTACGTCAGTCAGAAAAAGACAAATACCACATGATTTCACTCACATGTGGAATTTAAGAAAGCAAATGAGCAAAGGGGAAAAAGAGGCAATAAAAAAATCAGGCTCTTAAATATAGAGAACAAACTAATGATTACCAGAATGGAAGTGGGTGTGGGTGTGAGGATGGGTTAAATAGGCGATGGGGATTAAGGAGGGCACTTAGTGAACCCTAGGTGTTGTATGAAAATGTTGAATCACTATGTTTTACACCTGAAACTAATATTATACTCTATGTTTACTAAATAGAATTTAAATAAAAACTTTAAAAATAATTAAAAGATTAAAAAAGGAAAACTATAGATCAATTTCACTATGAATACAGGGATGATATCCTTTATTTTTAATTTTTATTTTAATTTTTTATTTAAGAAAACTTTTTTTCAGAGGTGCAAATATCCTAATAAAATATTAGCATATTGAATCTAGAGAGTATCAAAAGTATTTCATAAGGACTAGATAAAGTTTACCAGATGATTGCCAGATCACTTCAACCTTTGAAAATCAATTAATATAGTTCATAAAATAAATTGAAAAAGAGGAGGCCATCCCTAAAATTATCTCAATAAATTGAAAAAAGCATTTGGTAAAATTCAAAACACATTTTTAAAAAGGTTTTATTTATTTATTTGGGGGGGAGAGAGAGAGGAGAGAACACAAGCAGGGAGGAGAGGGAGAAGCACACTCCCTACTGAACAGGTAGCTCGACATGGTGCCCAAACCCAGGATCCTGGGACCATGATCTGAGATGAATGCAGACATTTAATCATCAGACGCTTAACCCAGGCCCCTCAAAATTCATTTGTGATAAAAATTGTCAGTAAACCAGGAATAAAATAAAAACTTCTTTAACCTGATAGTTTATTTAACAGAAACTTATAGCAAATATTGTACTGAATCATTATAGAAATACAGCATTGATAATACAAGTATGCCTGTTATCACTACTAATATTTCATAGTCCTAACCAGTGAGGAATGAAGTAACAATTCCATTTCTGGATAGATACCCAAAAGAATTGAAAGCAGGGTCTTGAAGAGATAATTGCACAACTATAGTCATAGTGGCATTTTTCACAATAGCCAAAAATATGGAAACAATGCAAATGTCCAAAGACAGATGAACTAATAAACAAGAATAGTATATAATACAATGGAACTTTATTCAACCTTAGAAAGGAATGAAATTCTCACATATACTATGACATGGATGAACCTTGAAAACAGACTGAGTGAAACAAGCCAGACACAAAATGACAAATATTGTATGATTCTACTTATTTGAGATACCTAGAGCAGTTAAATTTATAGTGACAGAAAATTGAGTTAGTTACTAGGGACTGGAAGTAAGGAGAATGGGTAGTTATTGTTTCATGTGTATAGAGATTCAGTTCAGGAGAATGAAAAAGTTCTGGGGGTGGACGGGAGTGATGGCTACACACAATATGAATGTACTGATGCCAATAAATAATATGTCTTAAAACAGTTAAAATGGTAAACTTAATATCATGTGTATTTCACTACAAAAAAAGAAATGAGATATAAATATGGAAAAGAAAGATAATTTACCTATCAGTTTTAGAAAAAATGTACCCAAGAAAATTGATATTCAAAGAAAGTAAGGTGCAGCAAGATCTGATGCACAATTAACATAAATTATTAGCTTCCTATGTAGTAGAAATTTTCAATTCAAAAATTCACCATGTACATTAGCAGCAAAAATATAAATTATCCTCATGAAAAAGTGCAAAATTTCCCTGGGGGAAAAAATTTGCAGAAGGACATAAAAGATGAATAAATTGAGAAATATAGGATAAGGATGACAGTTTTTCTCCATATTAAGTTAAACATTTTAATGCAATTCCTTCTAAAATCCTTGAAGAATTTTCTATAGAATCTGACAAAATGATTCTATAGTTCATATAGAAGCATAAATATATAAGAAAAGTCAACATATCTTTGGAATACAAGAACAAAGTGGGGAGAAATTGGCTCCCAGTGATCTATACATTTACAAAATTTTAATTAAAACATGGTATGGGGGTGCCTGGGTGGCTCAGTTAGTTAAGTGTCTGCTTTTGGCTTGGACCATGATCCCAGAGTCCTGAGATTGAGCCCTGCATTGGGGGGGGGGGTGTCCCCGCTCAGCGGGGAGTCTACTTCTCCCCCTCCTTCCCACTTTTGCTCTCTTTTGCTATCTCTGTCTCTCTCAAATAAATAAATAAAATATTAACAAAACAAAACAAAACCATGGTATGGAAAACAATGGACTAGAGGATAAAGCTAGAAACAGACTTAACTATATATGGGACTTTGGAATATGCTGGAGGTAGTATTTCAAATACATAGGGAAAGAATATTATTGAAAATGGCATGGGGGACGCCTGGGTGGCTCAGTTGGTTAAGCGGCTGCCTTCGGCTCAGGTCATGATCCTGGGGTCCTGGGATTGAGTCCCACATCGGGCTCCTTGGTCGGCAGTGAGCCTGCTTCTCCCTCTGCCTCTGCCTGCCGCTCTATCTGCCTGTGCTCACTCTCACTCTCTCTCTCTCTCTGACAAATAAATAAATAAAATCTTTAAACAAACAAACAAACAAACAAAAAAGAAAATGGCATGGGACAATATTCTGATATGATAAAACCAAATAGATAACTTTAAAGAAAATCAGATCCTGTCTCACACAAAAATAAATTCCAGGGGGTTAAAAGACCTAACCCACAACCACAACCTAAACAAAACAAAAAAATGCTCTCAAATTATTTGAAGATAAAAGAAAATGAAAAAAAAAATTTTATTTCTAGTAGATGAAACTTTCTTGAATATGTCCCTAAAAGCTGAATTCATATAAAAAGATAGATATACTTGATTACATAAAAATTTTTATTTATTTATTTATTTTTTTGACAAAAAAACTATAAGGTATAAGTGAATTAAAAGAAAATATTAGCAATATATTTAAAGAGCAAAAAATTGGTATTCAAACTACATAAAAAAGTAAGATATCTATGGGCTGCCTGGGTGGCTCAGTTGGTTGTGTCTGACTCTTGGTTTTGTCTCAGGGCATGGTCTCAATGTCATGACATGAAGCCCCGCCTTGGGCTCCACACTCAGCATGGAGTCTGCTTGAGATTCTTTACCCACTCATGCTCTCTCTCTCTCTCTCTCTCTCTAAAATAAACAAATAAATAGACAAATAAAATCTTTAAAAAAGAGAGTGAGAAAATAAGACCTAGGCATAATAACCAAATAGTAAAAGGATCAAGGATTAGAATAAACATTTCATAGGAAAGAAAACTCCCTTTACATTTTTATCTTGTGTATCACTTAACTAATTATTATTATTATCAGTTATTTTTACTTCCTTTGTCTTTTTAAAAAAAATTTTTATTTCTTTTCAGCGTAACAGTATTCATTGTTTTTGCACCACACCCAGTGCTCCATGCAATCCGTGCCCTCCCTAATACCCACCACCTGGTTTCCCCAACCTCCCACCCCCTGCCCCTTCAAAACCCCCAGGTTGTTTTTCAGAGTCCATAGTCTCTCATGGTTCACCTCCCCTTCCAATTTCCCTCAACTCCCTTCTCCTCTCCATCTCCCCTTGTCCTCCATGCTATTTGTTATGCTCCACAAATAAGTGAAACCATATGATAATTGGCTCTCTCTGCTTGACTTCTTTCACTCAGCATAATCTCTTCCAGTCCCATCCATGTTGCTACAAAAGTTGGGTATTCGTCCTTTTTGATGGAGGCATAATACTCCATAGTGTATATGGACCACATCTTCCTTATCCATTGGTCCGTTAAAGGGCATTTTGGTTCTTTCCACAGTTTGGCGACCTATAAACATTGGGGTACAGATGGCCCTTCTTTTCACTGCATCTGTATCTTTGGGATAAATACCCAGTAGTGCAATTTCAGGGTCATAGGGAAGCTCTATTTTTAATTTCTTGAGGAATCTCCACATTATTCTCCAAAGTGGCTGCACCAACTTGCATTCCCACCAACAGTGTAAGAGGCTTCCCCTTTCTCCACATCCTCTCCAACACATGTTGTTTCCTGTCTTGCTAATTTTGGCCATTCTAACTGGTGTAAGGTGGTATCTCCTTACTTCCTTTGTCTTTTAACCTAAGTACTAAATTTATAAGTGGCTAAACCACTACTTTTACTATATATCAACTTTTACAGTGACATTTATTCTTCCATATGTTTCCTCATTACTAACTAGTACCTCTCCTTTTTCTTTTTTCGTTATTATGTTCAATTAGCCAACATAAAGTACATCATTAGTTTTTGAGGTACACAATGATCGATTAGTTGTGTATAACACCCAGTACTCATCACAACACGTTCCCTCCTTAATATCCATCACGTGGTTACCCCATCTCCCTACCCCCTCTTCTGTAATCTGAGGTCCCTTTCTTTTCATCTTAAAGAAGTCTCCTTATAAGGCTGGTTTATTAACTGGTGGTGATTAACTCTTTTAGCTTTTGCTCTGAAAATCTCTAGCTCTCCTTTAATTCATAATAGTAATTTTCTTTGGTATAGTATTCTTGGTTAGAAGTCTTTTCTTTCAGCACTTTGAATATATTATGCCACTCCTTTTTAGCCTGCAAAGTTTCTGCTGAAAATATGCTCATAGTCTTATGGGGGATTCTCTTGTATGTAGCAAGTTATTTTTCTTTTGCTGCTTTTAAAATTCTCTCCTTGTATCTAACTGATGAAGTTCTAGAACCTAGGTGAGGTTCAGTGGGCTGAGGTCCGGAGCCGATGACCAAGAAAGAATTCTTGAGACATCTTTGGTGCAAAATGGTGGTTTATTAAAGTATGGGGACAGGACCCAAGGGCAGGAAGAGCTGCTGCCCTGGGTTGTGAGAGATGGCAGGTTCTGTACCTTGGGGTTGGGGGAAGGTGAGGGGAAGGGAGGTTTCAACGGAGCTTTCATATGCTAAAGAGGGCCTAAAAGGTCTTGCAGTTAGATCAATGTTGTCTTTTGGCCAGCCATTAACATCAAGATAGTTGGGAGATTCTTGGTGGGATGTCACAATCCTGCTATCAAGCATCTTTGTTAGTGAGATTTAGGTTTAGAAGAGATTTAACTGTATTTATATTTCCTTCTACCTCAGCTTCCTTCAGTTTTGTTTATGGTGGGGAGGGAGACATTAGGGCTTGAGGAACTTTGTTATTTGCCTCTGGAAATTGTGCTATTGATAAGGTAACTTCTTTGTCTGTAGATCTCTAGGACATTTGTAAACCAAGGGAGACTCTGTCTTGCAGGATTGTGATCTCTGCAAGTTAACTATTTGTTTCTTATGTATGGCGGTCAGGGGTGCCTGAGGAATGCTACACATATTACTGAGGGGGAGCGGGTGGAGAGGGGGTGCAAGGTGCCAGCTTTTGCTTTGTCTTCAGGAGCCTCCTGCTCCCTCATCATAACTGTTGGCATTTTAATTATAACATGTCTTGGTATGAGTGACTTAGGGTTACTCTTATTTGGAACTCTCTGGGCTTCTTGGATCTCAATATATGTTTTCTTCCCAAGGTTAGAGAAATTTTCAGCCATTATTTCTTCCAATAATATTTCTGCCACTTAAAATATGTAAAATGTGACATCAGAAACATAAAACATGGGGTGGGCAGAGTACAGTTGTTGAATTTTAGAATGAGATCAAACTGAAATTGTTATCAACTTAAAATAGGCTGTTATAGATATAACACATCTATATGTAAGCCTCATAGTAACCACAAAGCAAAACCTATTGTAAATACATGAAAGATAAAGAGAAAGAAATAGAACCATACCACTGAAGAAAGTCAATAACCCACAAAGGAAGAGAGCAAGAGAAAAAAGGAACAGAGAAGTTCTATAAAAACACACGGAAAGGAAACTAGCTAAAACCTAATAAAAAACAACTTAATCATATACCACCAGGGCTGTTAGGCGATGGTGCCACAGGGACCAGATGTTAAAGAAAAACAAATAGTTAACTTGCAGAGATCACAATCCTGCAAGACAGGAGTCTCCCTTGGTTTGCAAATGTCCTGGTGATTTACAACAAAAAGGCTATCTTTTCAATCGCCCAATTTCCAGAGACAAATGGCTCAGTTCCTCAAGGCGTAAGATCACCCTCCCCACCATAAAACTGAAGGAGGCTGAGGCAGAAGGAAATGAAAATAAAGTTAAGTTTCTTCTAAACCTAAATCTCACTTAACCGCCAGGTTGACGCCGGGGTGGCAAAAAGTTAAACAAAGTTAAACTATCAAAGTGGGGCTCAAAATATGTATGTAGCTATGAAAAAGTGCCTTGAAAATGCTATATAAACCCCTGACTTTGAGTACTTGGGGTCCTTGTTGAAACCCATTGTGCCAGGCCCCAGCTAGCTAGAAATAAACCTCGCTGTGTGACTTGCAAACAAACAAACAAACAAACACATGGAAAACAATTAACAAAATGGCAATAAGTACATACCTCTCAATAATTGAAATGGACTAAGTTTTATAATCAGAAGATATAGAACGGTTGAATGGATTAAAAAAAGGACCCACCTTTATCCGCCTACAAAAGACTAATTTTATTATTTTATTATTTTTTACTTTTTATTTATTTATTTTTTATTATGTTCAGCTAGCCACTGTATCGTACATAATTAGTTTTTGATTTAGTGTTTAATGATTCATTAGTTAAGTATAGCACCCAGTACTCATCACAGCATGTGCCCTCCTCAATACCCATCACCCTGTCACCCCTTCCCCTTTGGAAACCCTCAGATTGTTTTCCAGGGTCCATAGTCTCTCATGGTTCATCTTCCTCTCTGATTTCCTCCCATTTGGATTTCCCTCCCTTACCCTATGGTCCTCCGTGCTATTGCTTATGTTCTACATATGAGTGAAACCATAGAATAATTGTCTTTCTCTGCTTGACTTACTTCACTTAAAATAATCCCCTCCCTTTCCATCCATGTCAATGCAAATGGTGGGTATTCATCATTTCTAATGGCTGAATAATATTCCAGTGTATATATGTACCACATTGTCTTTATCCACTCATCCATGGAAGGGCAACTTGGCTCCTTCCACAGTTTTGCTATTGTGGACATTGCTATTATAAACATTGGGATGCATGTGTCCCTTCTTTTCACTGCATCTGTATCTTTGGAGTAAATAGCTACTAGTGCAATTGCTGGGTCCTAGGATAGCTCTATTCTTAATATCTTGAGTAACATCCATACTGCTTTCCAGAGTGGCTGTACCAGCTTGCATTCCCACCAAGAGTGTAAGAGGGTTCCTCCTTCTCCACATCCTTGTCAACATTTGCTGTTTCCTGTTTTGTTAATTTTTGCCATTCTAACTGGTGTAAGATGGTATCTCATTGTGTTTTGATTTGTATCTCCCTGGTGGCTAGTGATGTTGAGCATTTTTTATGTGTCTGTTAGCATTTTTAATGTCTTTTTTAGAGAAGTGTCTGTTCATGTCTTCTGCCCATTTCTTTGACTGGGTTATTAGTTTTTTGAGTGTTGAGTTTGAGAAGTTCTTTATAGATCTTGGATATTAGCCTTTTATCTGTAATATCATTTACAAATATCTTCTCCTATTTTGTGTGGGCTGTCTCTTAGTTTTGTTGACTGTTTCTTTTGCTGTGCAGAAGCATTTTATCTTGATGAAGTACCAAAAGTTCATTTTTCACTTTTGTTTTCCCTTGCCTTTGGAAATGTGTTTTGAAAGAAGTTGCTGTGGCTGATGTTCTATGTTCTCCTCTAGAATTTTGATGGATTTGTGTCTCATATCGAGGCAAAAGACTCACTTTAGATGTAAGGACACATACAGACTGAAAATGAAAGAATGGAAAAAGATATTCCATGTAAATGGAAACTAAAGGAAAGCTGGAGTAGCTATGCTTGCATCAGACAAAATAGATTGTAATAAGAGATGAAAAAACATCACTTTGTAATGATAAAGGTGTCAATCCAGCAGGAGAATACAATATTTGTAAATGTTTATGCACCCAACATAAAAGCACTCAAATGTGTAAAGCAAATATTAACAAGCCTAAAGGGAGAAATAGCAAAGCAATAATGGTAGGAGATTTTAATATTTCATTTACATAAATGGATAGATCGTCTAGTCATAAAGTCAATAAGGAAACATCAGTGTTATATGACACATTAGACCAGATGACCTAATATATTTACAGAATAGTCCATCCAAAAGCAACAGAATATACATTCTTCATAAGTGCACATGGAACATTTTCCAGGATAGATCATATATTAGGCCACAAAACAAACCTTAATAAATTTGAGAGGATTGAAATAATATCAAACATCTTTTCCAACCACAATGGTATGAAATTGGAAATTAATTATATGAAGAAAACTAGAAAATTCACAAATATTTGGAGATTAAATAACATGTTACTGAATAATAAGTAGGTGAAAGAAGAAATCAAAAGAGAAATTAAAAAATACCTTGAGACAAATGACAATGGAAATATACCAAAATGTATGGTTTGCAGCAAAAGCAGTTCTAAGAAGGAAGTTCATAGGGATAAATGCCTACCTCAAGAAATAAGAAAAATCCCCCCCAAACAACCCAAGTTCACACCTCAAAGAACTAGAAAAAGAATAACAAAGAAACCTAAAGCTGTTAAAGGAAGAACATAACAAGGATTAGGACAGAAACAAATAAAATAGAAACTAAAAAGAATAGAATAGATCACTGAAACTAAGAACTAGTTCTTTGAACAGAATAAACAAAATTGACAACATTTAACAAAGCTCACTAAGAAAAAGGTGTGGTGTATTAGCAATGAATCTTGGAACACTGAAAAAGTAAGATTAAAAAAAAAAAGAAAAAGAGAGGACTCAAATAAAATCAGAAATGAAAGAGATGTTACACCTGATACCACAGAAATGCAAAAGATCATATGAATAATACTTGCCAACAAATTGGACAACCTAGAAGAAATGGATAAATTCTTAAAAACATACACCCTACTAAGACTGAATCATGATGAAATAGAAAATCTGTGGAACACTGAAAAAATAAAATAAAAGAAAAAAAAAAAAGAAATAGAAAATCTGAACAGACTGATTACCATTAAGAGGATTGAATTAATAATAAAAAAAATCTCCCAACAAACAAAAGGATAGAAGAAGCCAGCTCTACTACTAAATATTCAAAGAAGAGTTAATACTAGTCTTCCTCAAACTCTTCCAAGAAATAGAAAGAGTCTTCCAATACTCTTCCAATAGAAGACTCTTCCAAACTCATTTTATGAGGCCAGTGTGACCGTGATATCAAAACCAGACAAAGACAACTATAGAAAGGAAAATTACAGGCTAATATTCCTGTTGAACATAGATGCAAAAATCCTCAACAAAATATTAGCAAACTGAATTCAACAATACATTAAAAGGATCATTCACCATGATAAAGTGGACTTATGGCAAAGGAACCAAGAAAATATAGTGGGGAAAGGACAGTCCAAATTTTTTTTTTTTTTCTGTGTAGGAACCATCTTTCTTTCTGTTTTGTTTTCTTTTTCTTAAAATTGTTTATTTAAATTCTATTTAGTTAACATAGAGTGTATTTTTAGTTTCATATGTAGAATTTAGGGATTCATCAGTTGTATACAATACCCAGTGCTCATTCCATCAAGTGCCCTCCTTAATGTCCATCATCCAATTACCCATCCCCCCACTCACATCCCCTCATGCAACCCTCAGTCTGTTTTCTAGAGTTAAGAGTCTCTTCTGGTTTGCCTCAATCTCCGTTTTTATCTTATGTTTTTCCCCTTCCCCACCTCCATGTTCTTCTGTTTCATTTCTTAAATTACACATATGACTAAAATCATGGTATTTTTCTTTCTCTGACTTATTTCATTTACATAATTCCTTCTAGTTCCATCCACATTGTTGCAAATGGAAAGATTTCATTCTTTAAAAAAATTTTTTTTTAAATTTTAAAATAAACATATAATGTATTATTAGCCCCAGGGGTACAGGTCTGTGAATCGCCAGGTTTACACACTTCACAGCACTCACCATAGCACATACCCTCCCCAATGTCCATAACACCACCACCCTCTCCCTACCCCCTACCCCTGGTCCCACTCAGTTTGTTTTGTGACATTAAGAGTCTCTTATGGTTTGTCTCCCTCCTGATCCCATCTTGTTTCATTTATTTTTTTCCTACCCCCCCAAACACCCCACATTGCATCTCTACTTCCTCACATCAGGGAGATCATATGATAGTTGTCTTTCTCCAATAAGATTTTGTTCTTTTTGATGGCTGAGTAATATTCCATTATACATATAATATATATGTGGCATATATATTCCATTAAATATATATATATATATATATATATATAGAGAGAGAGAGAGAGAGAGAGAGAGAGAGAGAGAGAGAGAGAGAGAGAGAGAGAGAGATGATGTGGGTAATATCCCACATTGTCTTTATCCATTCATCTGTCAATAGGGCAATAGGCATCTGGGCACTTTCCATAGGCATCTGGGCACTTTCCATAGTTAGGCTATTGTGGACATTGGGCTATAAACATTGGGATGCATATGCCTCTTCAGATCACTACATTTGTGTTCTTTGGGTAAATAAATACCTAGGAGTGCAATTGCTGCGTTGTAGGGTGGTTTTATTTTTAACGTTTTGGGGAACGTTCAGACTGTTTTTAGAGTGGCTGCAACAGGTTGCATTCCCACCAGTAATGTAAGAGAGATCCCCTTTTTAGCATCCTCACCAACATCTGTTGTTTCCTGAGTTGTTAATATTAGCCATTCTGACAAGTGTGAGGTGTTGTCTCATTGTGGTTTTGACTTACATTTCCCTGGTGCTGAGTGATGTGTAATATTTCTTTATGTATCTGTTGGCCATTTGCATGTCTTCTTTGGAGAAATGTATGTTCATGTCTTCTGCCCATTTCTTGACTGGATTTGTTGTTTTTTGGGTACTGAGTTTGATAAGTTCCTTATACATTTTGGATACTAGCCCTTTATCTGTTAGGACACTTGCAAGTATTTTCTCCCATTCAGTAGGTTATCTTTTAGTTTTGTTGACTGTTTCCTTTTCTGTGCAAAACTTTTTACCTTGAGAAAGATCCAATAATTCATTTTGTTTTTGTTTCATTTGCTTTTGGAGACCTGTTTAATAAGAAGTTTCTGGGGCTGATGTCAAAGAGTTTGCCACCTGTGTTCTCTAGGATTTTTTTTTTTAAATGTCTATACTGTTCTCTAGGATTTTGATGGATTTCTGTCTCACATTGAAGTCTTTCATCTATTTTGAGTTTATTTTTATGTATGATGTAGGAAAGTGGTCCAGTTTTTTTTCCACATGCAGTTGTCCAATTTCCCAATAATACCATTTGTTGAAGAAACTGTCTTTTTTCCATTGAATATTCTTTCCTGCTTTATGAGAGATTAGCTGACCATAGGGTTGAGGGATCACTTCAGGGTTCTTCATTCTGTTCCATTGATCAATGTGTCTGTTTTTATGCCAATACCATATTGTCTTGATGATTGTGGCTTTGTAATACAGCTTAAAAGTCTGGAATTGTGATTCTTCTGGCTTTGGTTTTCTTTTTCAACATTACTTTGGCTATTTGGCATCTTTTATGGTTCTAATAAAGATACTAGGATTATTTGGTCTAGCTATGAAAAAAACTGGTGGTATTTTGATATTTGAATGTGTAGATTGGTTTGAGTAGCATAAGCATTTTTAACAATATTAGTTTTTCCAATCCATGAACATAGAATGTTTTTCCATTTCTTTGTGTCTTCCTCAGTTTTTTTCCATAAGTGATTTATAGTTTTCAGAGTACAGATCATTTACCTCTTTGGTTAGGTTTATTCTTAGGTATCTTTTGGGTTTTGGTGCATTTGTAAATGGGATCAATTCCTTGATTTCTATTGGTGTATAGAAATGTAAGACTTCTGGGGTGCCTGGGTGGCTCAGTGGGTTAAAGCCTCTGCCTTTGGCTCAGGTCGTGATCCCAGGGTCCTGGGATCAAGCCCCACATGGGGCTCTCTGCTCAGCAGGGAGCCTGCTTCCTGAGGACTCTCTCTCTGCCTGCCTCTCTACCTACTTGTGATTTCTCTGTCAAATAAATAAATAAAATCTTAAAAAAAAAAGAAATGTAAGACTTTTGTGCATTGATTTTACATCCTGCAACTTTGCTGAATTCCTGTATCAGTTTTAGCAATTTTTGGATGGAAACTTGGATTTTCTTTATAAAGTTTCATGTTGTCTGAGAAGAGGTAAAATTTGACTTCTTCTTTGCTAATTTGGATGACTTTTATTTTTTCATGTTGCCTGATTGCTGAGGCCAGAACTTCCAGTACTATGTTGAACAACAGTGGTGAGAGTGGATGTTCTTGTCTTATTCCCTGACCTTATGGGAAAGTCTCTTAATTTTTCCGCATTGAGGATTATATTCATTGTGGCTTTTTCATATATGGCTTTCATGATGTTGAGGCATTAGCGTCCCTACTTTGTGGAGGGTTTTATGAAGAAGGGACTCTGCATTTTGTTAAATGCTTTTACTGCATCTATTGAGAAGATCATATGTTTCTTGTCCTTTCTTTTGATAATATGGTGTATCAGATTGATTGGTTTGCAGATGTTGAACTACCCTTGTAGCCTAGTAATAAGTCCCACTTGGTTGTGGTGAATAATTCTTTTAATGTAGAGCTGGAACCCACTATGTAGTATCTTGGTGAAAAATTTTACAACCATGCTCATCAGGGATATTGGTCTGTAATTCTCCTTTTTGGTGAGGTCTTTGTCTTGTTTGGGATGAAGGTAACGCTGGCCTCATAGAATGAGTTTGGAAGTTTTCTTTCTATTTCTACATTTTGGAACAGTTTCAGAAGAATAGGTATTAATTCTTCTTTAAATGTTTGGTAGAATTCCTCTTTGAAGCCATCAAGCTCTGGACTCTTGTTTGTTGGAGAGTTTTGATTACTATTTCAATTTTTGCTGGTTATGGGTCTTTTAAGCCTTTCTATTTCATCTTGTTTTATTTTCAGTAGTTTATATGTTTGCAGGAAGGCATTCATTTCTTCAATATTGCCTAGTTTGTTGGCATACAATTTTTCATGCTATTCTCTTGTAATTGTTTTTTTTTTAATTTATTTTCAGCATAACAGTATTCATTGTTTTTGCACCACACCTAGTGCTCCATGCAATACGTGCCCTCCCCAATACCCACCACCTGGTTCCCCCAACCTCCCACCCCCCACCCCTTCAAAACCTTTAGGTTGTTTTTCACCTCCCCTTCCAATTTCCCTCAGCTCCCTTCTCCTCTTGTAATTGTTTGTATTTATATGGTGTTGGTTGTGATATTTCTTCTATCATTTATGATTTTATTTATTTGGGTCCTTTCTCTTTTCTTCTTGATAAGTCTGGCTACAAGCTTAGTGATTATTTATTTATTATTTTTATTTTTTTAAATTTTTATTTATATTATTTATATACACTATATATATATATATTTATTTATATTTATTTTTATTTTTTATTATGTTAGTCACCATACAGTATACCATTAGTTTTTGATATAGTGTTCCCATAATTTATTGTTTGCATATAACACCCAGCACTCCATGCAATCCATGTCCTCCTTAATATCCATCACCAGGCTCACCCATCCCCCTACTGCCCTCCCCTCTAAAACCTTCAATTTGTTTCCTGGAGTCCATTGTCTCTCATGGTTCATCTCCACTCTCATTTCTCCCCCTTCATTTTCCCCTTCTCCTAATGTCCTCCATGCTATTCCTTATGTTCCACAAATAAGGGAAACCATATGATAATTGACTTTCTCTGCTTAACTTATTCCACTTAGTGTAATTTCCTCCAGTCCCATCAGAGTTGATGCAAAAGTTGGATATTCATCCTTTCTGGTGGCTGAGTAATATTCCATTGTGTATATGGACCACACCTTCTTTATCCATTTGTCTGTTGAAGAGCACCTTGGCTCTTCCCACATTTTGGCTATTGTGGATACTGCTGCAGTGTTGGTAGGAATGCAAATTGGTGCAGCCACTTTTAGGGGTTTATTGATCTTATTAATTCTTTCAAAGAACCATCCCCTAGTTTTGTTGAACAGCAGATTTTAAAATTTTCATTCTGTGTCGTTGATTTCTGCTCTAATCATTATTTCTCTTCTCCAACTTGGTTTGGCTTTTTTTGCTGTTCTTTTCCAGCTCCTTTAAGTATTAACTTTAGGTTGTGTATTTGAGACTTTTCTTGTTTCTTTTGAGAGGTCTTTGGACCACCTTTGCTACATCCAAAAGGTTTTGAACAGTTATTTTTTCATTTTCATTTGTTTCCATGTATTTTAAAAATTCTTCTTTAATTTTCTGTTTGACCCATTCATTCTTTAGTAGGATGCTCTTTAACTTCCTTGTATTTGTGTTCCTTCCAACCAATGGCATTTTTCAAAGTGCTGGAACAAACATTTCTAAACTTTGTATGGAACCAGTAAAGACCCTGAATCACCAAGGAAATGTTGAAAAAGAAAAACAAAGCTGGAGGCATCACATTGACTGATTTCAACTTTTACTACAAAGCTATGATTACCAAGACAGCATGGTCCTGGCACAAAAACAGATATGTAGATCAATGTAATGGAACAGAGAGTCCATATATGGACCTCAACTCTATGGTCAACTAATCTTTGACAAAGCAAGAAAAAATATCCAATGGAAAAAAGACAGTCCCTTCAATAAATAGTGCTGGGAAAATTGAAGAGCTATGTATAGAAGAATGAAACTCGATCATTCTTTTACACCATACACAAAGATAAACTAAATGGATGAAAGACCTCAATGTGAGATAGGAGTCCATAAAAATCCCAGAGGAGAACATAGGCAATAACCTGTTTGACATCAGCAACAGCAACTTCTTTCAAAACGTGTCTCCAAAACAGGGGAAACAAAAGCGAAAATGAACTTTTGGGACTTCATCAAGATGAAAAACCTTCTGCACAACAAAGGAAACAGTCAACAAAACAAAGAGACAACCCACGGAATGAGAGAAGATATTTACAGATGACAATACAGATAAAAGGCTGGTATCCAAGATCTGTAAAGAACTTCTCAAACTCAACACCCAAAAAATAATAAGTAAAAAAAATGGGCAGAAGTCATGAATAGACACTTCTCCAAAGCAGATATATGAATGGCTATAATCATTGTTTTAAATTTTAGTTCAGACATCCTACTTATATGTACATTGATTAAACCCTCTGGAGTAGTCTCTGCACCTCCTACCTTCCAAAGAGTGGTCACTTTTGTATTTGTAGAATTGCAGCATTTCTTTTCTCAGATCTCAAATTGATTTTGCAGGTGTTCAGCACAATTTGATGATTATCTAGATGAATTCCAGGGACCAGATGAACTTAAGATCCCTTTCTCCTCTGTCACCTTAACTTCCCTTGCAGTGGTGTTTTCACTTTCATTTACTTCTATGTATTTTTAAAATTCTTCTTTAATTTCCTGGTTGACTCATTCATTCTTTCATTGGATGTCCTTTAACCTCCATATATTTTTGGTCCTTCAAAATTTCTTCTTTGAATGACTTTGAGTTTCATAGCATTGTGGTCTGAAAATATGCATGGTATGATTTTAATCTTTTTGTACTGGTTGAGGCCTAATTTGTGACCCAGTATGTGATCTATTCTGGAGAATGTTCCATGTTCACTTGAAAAGAATGTGTATTCTTCTTTGGGATGAAATGCTCTGAATATATTTGTGATAGATCTATGAATATATCTGTGAATACATCTATGTCCAGTGTGTCATTCAAAACCATTGTTTCCTTGTTGATCTTCTGCTTATTATGATCTGTGGGAAAGGACAGTCTATTAAATAAATGGCACTGGAAAAACTGGACAACCATATGCAAAACAATGAAACTGGATCAGTTACACCATACACAAAAATTAAATCCAAATGGATGAAAGACTTGAACGTAAGACCTGAAACCATAAAACTTGTAGAAGGAAACCTAGACAGTAAGCTCGTTGATGTAGGTCTTGGTAATGATGTTTTGAATCTTACAGTGAAAACAAAAGCAACAAAAATGAAAGACAAGTGGGACTATGTCAAGCTAAAACCTGCACAGCAAAGGAAACCATCAACAGAATGAAAAGGCAACCAAAGAAATGGAAGAGAATATTTGCAAGAATATATTTGATAAGGGATTAATAGCCAAAAATTATAAATAACTCATACAACTCAATAGCAAAATAACAATGAATTAAAAAATGGGCAGAAGATCTGAGTAGCCATTTCCCCCAAGAAGACATACAGATAGACGACAGACACATGAAAAGATGCTCTATATTAGTAATCATCAGACAATGAGATATTGCCTCACATTTGTTAGAATGGATATTATAATAAAAACAAGACAAGGAATAACAAGTATTGGCAAGGATGTAGAGAAAAGGGAATCCTTGTGCACTGCTCATGGGAATGTAAGTTGGTTCAACCACTATGGAAAATAGTATAGTGGTTTCTCAAAAAATTAGAAGTAGAACTGCTTATGATCTACCAATTTCACTTCTGGGTATTCACTCAAACTTAAAAAGATTTGCAGCCCATGTTCATTGCAGTGTTTTTCATAATAGTAAGGATAAGGAAATGACTAAGTGTTCACTGGACTAATGAATAAAGAAAATGTGGTAGATATATACAGTAGGATATCATTCAGCCATAAAAAAAGAATGAGGTGAGCTAAGATACCAGTGTAGTAGGATGACACTAGGCTTTCCTTGACCCTTAAACACAGCTATAACTATCAAATCATTCTGAATAGCTAAGAAATTGACCTGAGGACTGATAGAACAAACTGCACAACCAGAGGGAGAAAAGAGGCCACACTGAGGAAGATAGGAAATGTAGAGGTGTGGTTTGGGGGAGAAATAGATCGTGAGTGCTGCTGCGGGGCAGAAGCCCTGGTTAAAGAGAAAAGCAAGGGAGAAAGCAAGAGAGTGAGCCAGGGCTTGACAAAGAGAGGAAAGAGAGAGAGAGAGAGAGATATTGAGAGAGAGAGAGAGAGGAACACACAGGGGAATGCACAGGAGAGCATGTCTCTAAATTCACTGGTTGGGAAAATGATAGGGGCTGATTTTCATGAGTTTGTGCAACCATCCGCTAAGGTCAGGAACACAGCAGGGATGTCCATTATCACCACTGCTATTCAACATACTACTAGAAGTCCTGGCCTCAGCAATCAGACAACAAAAAGAAACTAAAGGCATCCAAATCGGCAAAGAAGAAGTCGAACTCTCACTCTTTGCAGATGATACGATACTATATGTGGAAAACCCAAAAGATTCCACTCCAAATCTGCTAGAACTTGTACAGGAATTCAGTAAAGTGTCAGGATATAAAATCAGTGTACAGAAATCAGTTGCATTTCTTTACACCAACAACAAGACAGAAGAAAGAGAAATTAAGGAGTCAATCCCATTTACAATTGCACCCAAAACCATAAGATATCTAGGGGTAAACCTAACCAAAGACGCAAAGAATCTATATTCAGAAAACTATAAAGTAGTCATGAAAGGAATTGAGGAAGACACAAAGAAATGGAAAAATGTTCCATGCTCATGAATTGGAAGAACAAATATTGTGAAAACGTCTATGCTACCTAAAGCAATCTACACATTTAACGCAATCCCTATCAAAATCCCATCCATTTTTTTCAAAGAAATGGAACCAGAAAATACCTCAAATAGCCAAAGGAATATTGAAAAAGAAAGCCAAAGTTGGTGGCATTACAATTCCGGACTTCAAGCTCTATTAAAAAGCTGTCATCATCAAGACAGTATGGTACTGGCACAAAAACAGACACATAGATCAATGGAACAGAATAGAGAACCCAGAAATAGACCCTCAACTCTATGGTCAACTCATATTTGACAAAGCAGGAAAGAATGTCCAATGGAAAAAAGACAGCCTCTTCAACAAATGGTGTTGGGAAATTGGACAGTCACATGCAGAAAAATGAAATTGGACCATTTCCTTACACCACACATGAAAATAGACTCAAAATGGATTAGTTTGTGCAACCAACAGGGCTCAAGAAATGGCATTTTAGGGGTCTGCAGTCTTCACTGGGTTAGAGCCCTGAGGGTCATTCCTTATTCCTGGAAAGAAGGCAGACAAGCAAACCACGGGCAGTCAGCATGATCTGAGGAATGCCCAAGGTGCACAGAGAGATATTATTCCATTTTCTTGGAGCACATCCGTGAGAGGTGATGTTCTCAGAGTTGCCTTTCAGGGGACAAAAGAATAGGCAGACACCACTTCACTACCCTGGCCCCCAGCATGGGGCCAGACACCTGCTGAGGGTGGCTATATTGGACACTCGCTGTTTAGCCTGCTTTACTTCAAATCCCATGCTCCAGATCTGCACTCTGGCACATCTGTCCTTCTCGATTAAACCTGCATCAGTCCCATACAGCAAGACCTTCCCCCAGAATGAGGTCCAGCGCAGGTCCCTGTCACACCAGATAACTAAAGTTTGGAGTTTTAAAAGTCAGAAGACTTGGCTGGGATAGAGCCCAGAGTGCTCTGTGCAGTTCTGGTCAGGCAGATAACCTGAAGGAGATGTGAAAACAACGATCTAAAGAATGCCTTGGGACACATAAGGGGAAATTACCCTTCTGGGAGTGCTTCTCTGAGAGCCACAAGCACTGAATCCCCTCTTGGGGGACAAAGTAGTTGGCTAGTGTCATTTCCTTCCCCCACCTCTCAAGACAAAACAATTCAGTACAGCGTCAACATGGGCTACCAAACCTGCTTACTCTGAGTCCTGCCTCCCTGCATTCTGCTCGTACTGCTTTTCTTGGGCAAGTGTGTCTGAGGACCAGCAAAGGACTCCTCCCCAGAAAATCATCAGAAAGCTCTGCACGCACTATGTCTACTGGCCATAGAGTCCTGCAGGCCTTCAGTTCTAGCAGAAGTAGCATCAAGTCTCATTTAACAAGCAGAGCAGTGCGCGCCTGGTCAAAACTCACCACACCCTGGCCAAGATCCAAACAGTGCCCACTGCAGGCAAGAAGAACTTCTGCAGATAACTCACCCAAGGGACAGAGCAGTCAAAACATACCAGTAGAGTACATGCGGTACACACCACAAACAATTCCCAAAGTGCTAGACTCTCGACACTGTAGGACCTCTTCTTTATAAAGCCATTACTTTCAGGAATAGGAAGCATAATAGGTTTTTCTAACACACAGAAGAAGACAAAGACCTAGACCAAAAGCCAAGATAGAGGAATTCACCTCAAAAGAAAGAACAAGTAAAAGTCATGGTAAGAGATATAATCAAAACAGATATAAGTAATATGCCTGATGGAAAATTTAAAGCAATAATCATAAGGACACTCTCTCAGCTTTAGAAGAACATGGAAGATACCAGGGAGACCCTTACTGTAGAGATCAAAGAGCTAAAAAATAATGATGCAGAAATGAAAAGTGCAATAACTGAAATTTGAAACTGCCTGAGTAATAATGAGAAGAATGGAAGAAGCAGAGAAATGAATATGTGATATAGAAGATGGTATTATGGAAAATGATGAAACTGAACAAAGAGAAAATTATGGATCATCAGAGTAAACTTAGGGAACTCAGCGACTCCATCAAATGTGATAACATTTTTAATCATAGAAGTCCCAGAAGAAACAGAGTGAGAAAAGGGGGCAGAAGGTTTATTTTAAGAAATATAGCTGAAAACTTCCCTAATCTGGTAAAGGAAAAAGACATTCAAATCCAGGAAGCACAGAAAACTCCCATCAAAATCAACAATTTTGGAAGGGAGACGGTGGGGGATGGTAAGCCTGGTGGTGGGGTATTAAGGAGGGCACATAATGCATGGAGTACTGGGTGTGGTGCATAAACAATGTATCTTGGAACACTGAAAAAAAATAAAATAAAATTTTGAAAAAAGCAAAAAAATAAACAAAAACAGACCAACACCAAGACATAATGTAGTAAAATTTGCAAAAACCTTTTTGGATGAAATAAACCATAGGCTAGCTGCAGATCTCTCTGCAGAAACTTGGCAAACCAGAAGAGAGAGGCTTGACATAGTCAATGTGTGAGGTGGGAAAAAATCTGCAGCTAAGAATACTTTATTCAGGAAAACTACCAATCAAAATAGAAGGAGAGATGAGTTTTTCAGACAAACAAAAACTAAAGGAGTTCATTACCACTAAACCAGCACTGAAAGAAATACTAAAGGGGTCTCTTTGAGTGGGAAGGAATGACCAAAAGTGACAACGACTAGAAAGGAACAGAGAAATCACTCCAGAAACAATGACAAAACAAGTAACAAAATGGCACTAAATTCATATCTAATAATAATTACTCTGAATATAAATGGACTAACTCCATCAAAAGACATAAAGTGGATAGAAAAAAAAAGGCCTATCTTTATGTTGCCTACAAGGGACTCATTTTAGACCTACAGATTGAACGTGAGGGGATGGAGAAGGATTTATCATGCTAATGGACATGAAAGAGTATCCAGAGTAGCTATAGTTGTATCAGACAAACTATATTTTAAACCAAAGACTGTAACAAGAGATGAAAAAGGGCACTATATCATGATAAAGGGGCCTATACAACAAGAATATCTAACAACTGTAAATATTTATGCCCCAGCCAAGGAGCATCCAAATATATAAAACAATAATGAACAAAGGAATTCATTGATAATAATACAATAATAGTAGAGGACTTTATGGGTCTAGCATGCTTCTGCTGTGCTACTCTGCTAATAGTAGGGGTCTTTAACACCCCCACATACAGCAACAGACAGATCATCTAAGCAGAAAATCAACAAGGAAATAATGGCTTTGAATGGCACACTAGATCAGATAGATTTAACAGATATATTCAGAACATTTCATCCTAAAGCAGCAGAATACAAATTCTTCTCAAGTGCACATGAGATATTCTCCTGAATAGATCACATACTGGGTCACAAATGAGGTCTTGACATGTACAGAATAATTAAGATCATACCATGCGTATTTTCTGACTGCAACACTTTGGAATGTGAAGCCAACCACAAGAAAACATTTGGAAAGACCACAAATACATGAAGGTTAAATAACATGCTACTAAAGAATGCATGGGTCAACCAGGAAATTAAAGAAGAAGTGTAAAAATACATGGAATCAAATGAAAATGAAAACACAATGGTCTAAAATTTTTGGGATGCAGCAAAAATGGTCATAAGAGGGAAATATATAGCAATACAGGCCTATCTCAGGAAGGAAGAAAAATAAATGCACACCCCAACCTTACACCTAAAGGAGCTAGGAAAAGAACAATAAAGGAAGCTTAAAGGCAGCAGAAGGGAAATGATAAACACTATAGCAGAAGTAAGTGATAAGGTAAAAAAACAAAAACAAAAACAAAAACAAAAACAAAAAAACCCAAAACCCAAATTGATCAATAAACCAGGAGCTGGTTCCTTGAAAGAATTAATAAAATTGATAAACCCCTAAAGAAAGAAAAGAAATAGGACCCAAATAAATAAAATCACAAATGAAAGAGGAGAAATCACAACAAACACTACAAAAATACAAACAATTATTAGATAATATTATAAAATACATACAAACAAATTGAGCAATCTGGACAAAATGGATAAATTCCTAGGAACATACAATCTCCAAAACTGAAAGAGGAAGAAAGAGAAAATTTGAACAGACTGATAACCAGCAAAGAAATTGAATCAGTAATCAAAACTCTCCCAAAACACAAAAGTCCAGGGCCAGGTGGCTTACCAGGGGAATTCTACCAAACATTTAAAGAAGAGTTAATACCTATTCTTGTCAAAGAGATTAAAAAATAACAAGAAATGGAAGGAAAATTTCCAAACTCATTGTGTGAGGCCAGCATTACCATAATTCCAAAACCAGATACAAACTCCACTCAAAAGCAGAATTACAGGTCAATATCCCTGATGAACATGAATGTAAAAATTCTCAACAAGATACTAGCAATATGGAGAGAGCCCAGATATCCATTGACAGATGAATGGATAAAGAAGATATAGTAGGGACGCCTGGGTGGCTCAGTTGGTTAAGCAGCTGCCTTCGGCTCAGGTCATGATCCCAGCGTCCTGGGATCGAGTCCCACATCGGGCTCCTTGCTCATCAGGGAGCCTGCTTCTCCCTCTGCCTCTGCCTGCCATTCTGTCTGCCTGTGCTTGCTCTCTCTCCCTCTCTCTCTCTGACAAATAAATAAATAAAAAATCTTTAAAAAAAAAAGAAGATATAGTATACATGTACAAGGAGTATTAGTCATCAAAAAGAATGAAATCTTGCCATTTGCAATGACAGGGATGGATCTAGAGGGTATTATGCTAAGTGAGGTAAAGTCAGTCAAAGACAAATACTATATGATTTCACTTATAGGAGGAATTTAAGAAACAAAATGAATATAGGGGAAGGGAAGGAAAAATAAAATAAGTTGAAAGTTGAGAGGAAGGAAAACCATAAGAGATGCTAAACTCTTCTTATTGCTGGAAGGGAGGTCAGGGGGAGGAAGAGATAAATGGGTTATGGGTATTTAGGGAGGGCACTTGTAATGTAATGAGAACTGGGTGTTCTATGCAACTGAAGAATCACTAAATTCTACCTCTGAGATGAATAAAAAAAATTGTTTATCCCAGTGCCAAAGCTCATCAAAATGTACACTTTAAATGGATCTTTTTAAATTTTATATAAACACATATAAAAATTAGATATGAAAACTAAAAAAAAGAATCTATTGGAACAGTGAAATATTTTCAAAGACAGTTTTATCAACTATAGACTGATAGTTTTGGGGGAAAAATGATAAATAATTTTGTACTCTATCTCAAATTTATTTATTTATTTTTTTAAAAGATTTTATTTATTTATTTGACAGAGAGAGATCACAAGTAGACAGAGAGGCAGGCAGAGAGAGAGAGAGGGAAGCAGGCTCCCTGCTGAGCAGAGAGCCCGATGCGGGACTCGATCCCAGGACCCTGAGATCATGACCTGAGCCGAAGGCAGCGGCTTAACCCACTGAGCCACCCAGGCGCCCTCTATCTCAAATTTAAAACATGACATTAATTATGAGTGTCATAGACATCTCATATGTTAATAATTATTATATTTGTAAAGATTTCAGAACTGCTTTAATTAAAGGGGCCAGTTTATGCATGTTTTTGCTTACATTTTAAAATGTACTTTGTGTGTTCTTACTGTTGTGATTTGTTATATCTCTAAATTAGAAAAAGTCATTAATAGTTCAAAAGTGAAAAACAAAAGATACTAGCAAACTTAATCAAACAGTATATTAGAAGAATTATTCACTATGATCAAGTAGGTTTCTTGTACACCACATTACTGTGGTTGTGGTATACCACATTAATAAAAGAAAGGATAAGAGCCATATGATCTTCTCAATAGATGCATATAATACATTTGACAAAATACACCATTCATTCTTTTTTTTAAAGATTTTTTTATTTATTTATTTGACAGACAGAGATCACAAGTAGGCAGAGAGGCAGGCAGAGAGAGAGAGAAGAGGAAGCAGGCTCCCTGTGGAGCAGACAGCCTGATGTGGGGCTTGATCCCAGGACCCTGGGATCATGACCTGGGCTGAAGGCAGAGGCTTTAACCCACTGAGCCACCCAGGCGCCCCATACAGCATTCATTCTTGATAAAAACCCTGCATCATGTAGGGATAAAATATACCTCAACATCATAAAGGTCATATATAAAGGACCACAGCTAATATCCTCCTCAATGAGGAAAAACTGAGAGCTTTTCCTCTACAGTCAGGAATAAGACAGGGATGTCCAGTTTCACCAGTGTTATTTAGCATAGTACTGGAAGTCTTAGCCTCAGCAATCAGATAACACAAAGAAATAAAAGGTATCAAAATCTAAAAGCAAAAAGTCAAACTTTTCACTATTTCCAGAAAATGTGATACTCTATCTAGAAAACCCAAAAGATTCCACCAAAAAAATTCTTAGAACTGATACAAAAGTTCAATTAAGTTCTGATAAGGGAGACATGGTATGTAGATATATATGTATTATGCTAAGTGAAATAAGTCAGTCAGAGAAAGACAAATATCATATGATTTCACTCATAGGTGGAATTTAATAAACAAAACAGATGATTGTAGGGGAAAGAAGAAAACGAAAAAGAGAGGGATGCAAACCATAAGAAACTATTAACTATAGAGAGGAAACTGAGGGTTACTGCAAGGGAGGTGGGCAGGTGATGGACTAAACGTGTGTTGAGTATCAAGGAGGGCAGTTGTGATGAGGAATGGATGTTATATGTAAGTGATGAATCACTAAATTTCACTCCTGTAACCAATATTACACTATATGTTAACTAACAAGCATTTAAATAAAAACTTAAAACAAGAACAACATAAGAGCTGATACATGAGTTCAGAAAAGTCACAGGATATAAAATCAACACACAGAAATCTCTTATTTTTTTCTTTTTTTATTATGTTCAGTTAGCCAACATACAGTACATAATTAGTTTTTGATGTAGTTCAAAATTTATTAGTTGTGTATAACACCCAGTGCTCATCACAACACATGTTCTCCTTAATACCTATCATCCAGTCACCCCATCCCCTCACCCCCTCCCTTCTGTAACCTTCAGCAGTTTGTTTCCCAGAGTCCAGAGTCACTCGTGGTTTGTCTCCCTCTCTGATTTCTTCCCCTTCAGTTTTCCCTCCCTTCACCTGTGGTCCTCTGCTCTATTTCTTATGTTCCACATATGAGTGAAACCATAAGATAATTGTTTTTCACTCCTTGACTTATTTCACTTAGCATAATCCCCTCCAGTTCCATCCATGTCAGTGCAAATGGTGGGTATTCATTGTTTCTGATGGCTGAGTAATATTCATTGTATTTATTTCTATACACCATAATGAAGCAGCAGAATGAGAAATCAAGAAACAAATCCCATTTACAACTGCATCCCAAACCACAAGATGCCTAGGAATAAACCTAATCAAAAAGGTAAAATATATGTACTGAAAACTATGGAACACTTCTGAAAGAAACTGAAGATGACACAAAGAAATGGAAAAACATTCCATGCTCATGTGGTGGCATAACAGATATTGTTAAAATATCTATACTATCCAAAGCATTCTACACATTTAATGCAATCCCTTTCAAAATACCACCACCATTTTTCATAGGATTAGAACAAACAATTCTAAAACTTGTATGGAACCTGAAAAGACCCCTATAGTTAAAACTATAGAAAAAGAAAGGCAAAGGTGGAGGCATCACAATTCCAGACTTCAAGCTATATTACAAAGCTGTAGTGATCAAGACAGTATGGCACATACACACATACATACATGATATATTGATCAGTGGACAGGAATAGACAACCCAGAAATGAACTCACAATTATATGATCAACTAATGTTTTACATAGCAGGAAAGAATAGCCCATGAAAGAAGGATAGTCTCTTCAATAAATGGTATGGTGTTGGTAAATTTGGACAGCCACATGAAGAATAATGAAACTGGACCATTTTCTTACATCATATACAAAAATAAATTCAAAATTCATAAATTCAAAATGGATAAAATACCTCAATGTGAGACAGGAAACCATCAAAATCTAACAAGAGAACATAGGCTATAACCTTTTTGACACTGGCTGTAGTAACTTCTTACTAGATAAATCTCCTGAGGCAAGGGAAGCAAAAGCAAAAATAAACATTGGGACTTCACCAAGATAAAAAGTTTCTGCACAGCAAAAGAAATAATCAACAAAACTAAAAGACAGCATAGAGAATGGGAGAAGATATTTACAAATGACAACATATCTGATAAAGGTTAGTGTCCAAAATATTTAAATAACTTGTAAACTGAACACCCCAATAATAAGTAGATGGGAAGAAAACATGAATAGACATTTCAAAAGAGATACAAATGGCTAACAGACATGAAAATCTGGTTAACATCACTCATTATCAGGGAGCTACAAATCAAAACTACAAGGAGATATCATCTCACACCAGTCAGAATGGCTAAAATTAACAACAGAGGCAACAATCAGTTTTGGCAAGGATGCAGAGAAAGGGGAACCCTCTTATACTATTAGTGGGAATGCAAACTGGGTGCAGCCACTCTGGAGAACAGTATAGAAATTCCTCAGAAAGCTAAAAATAGAATTACCCTATAACCCAGCATTTGCACTACTAGATATTAATCCAAAGGATACAGCAATTCAGTAAGGTGGCAGGATACAAAATCAAAGCACAGAGATCATTTGCTTGCTTCTTTACACTAATAATGTAATTGTAGAAAGAGAAATTAGGGTATTGATTCCATTTACAATAGCACCAAAACCTATAAGATACCTTGGAATAAACCTAACCAAAGAGGAAAAGGATCTATACTCTAGAAACTACAGAACACTTACAAAATAAATTGAAGAAGATTCAAAAAGATGGAAAAACACTTCATGCTCATGGATTGGAAGGATAAACATTGTTAAAATGTCTATGCTGCCAAGAGCAATCTATTCTAGCAATACCATCCCAATGAAAATACCAACAGCATTTTTTAAAGTGCTGGAACAGACAATCCTAAACTTTGTATGGAACCAGAAAAGACCCTAAATCACCAAGGAAATGTTGAAAAAGAAAAACAAAGCTGCAGGCCTCACGTTGCCTGATTTCAAGCTATATTACAAATCTGTGATCACTGAGACAGCATGGTACTGGTAAAAAGCAGACACATAGATCAATGGAACAGAACAGAGAGCCTGGATATGGACCTCAACTCTATGGTCAACTAATCTTCAACAAAGGAGGAAAAAATATCCAATGGAAAAAAGACAGTCTCTTCAATAAATGGCGCTGGGAAAACTGGAAAGCTACATATAGGAGAATGAAGTTTGATCATTCTCTTACACCATACACAAAGATAAACTTAAAATGGATAAAAGACCTCAATGTGAGACAGGAATCCATCAAAATCCTATAGGAGAACATAGGCAGTAACCTCTTCAACATTGACCACAGCAAATTCTTTCAAAACATGTCTCCAAAGGCAAGGGAAAGCGAAAGTGAAAATGAACTTTTGGGACTTCATCAAGATAAAAAGCTTTTGCACAGCAAAGGAAACAGTCAACAAAACAAAGAGGCAACCCACGGAATAGGAGAAGATATTCACAAATGACGCTACAGACAAAGGGCTGATGTCCAAGATCTATAAAGAACTCAAACTCAACACTCAAAAAAACAGAAAATCATGTCAAAAAATGGGCAGAAGACATGAACAGACACTTCTCCAATGAAGACATACAAATGGCTAACAGACACATGAAAAAATGTTCATCACCTTAGCCATCAGGGAAATTCTAATCAAAACCACATTGAAATACCACCTTACACCATTTAGAATGGCAAATTGGGGGAGTCTGTATGTTTTGTGTTAACAAGACAAGAAACAACAAATGTTGGTGGGAGTGCAAATTGGTACAGCCACTTTGGAAAACAGTGTGGAAGTTCCTCAAAAAGTTAAAAATAGAACTACTTTATGACCCAGGTATTGCACTAGTGGGTATTTATCCCAATGATACAGATATAGTGAAAAGAAAGGCCATATGCACCCCAATGTTCATAGCAGCAATGTCCACAATAGAGTGTGGAAAGAGCCAAGATGCCCTTCAATAGATGAATGGATAAAGAAGATGTGGTCCATATATACAAAGGAATATTACTCAGCCATCAGAAAGGATGAAAACCCATTTGCTGATGCATGTTTGGAACTGGAGGAGATTAGTCTAAGTGAAATAAGTCAAGCAGGGAAAGACAATTATCATATAGTCTCACTTATATGTGGAACATAAGGAATAGCATGGAGGACATAAGGAGAAGGAAGGGAAAAATGAAGTGTGGAAAATAGGATTGGGGGGGGAACCATGAGAACCTATGGATTCCAGGAAACAAACTGAGGGTTTCATGGGAGGGGTTGTGGGGAGATGTGTTAGCTCAATGATGGGTATTAAGGAGGGCATGTACTGCATGGAGCACTGGGTGTTATATGCAAACAATGAATCATGGAACACTATATTAAAAACAAATGATGAAACTGTATGGTGACTAACATAACCTAATAAAAAATTAATAAACAGGGGAAGAGGGGCAAGATGGCAGAGAAGTAGGAGACCCTGTTTCAACTGGTCCCCTGAAGTGAGCTAAATATCAACCAGAACACTCTGAACACTCAGGAAATCAGCCTGAGATGTAAGATTATACACTTCTGGGGGCGCCTGGGTGGCTCAGTGGGTTAAAGCCTCTGCCTTCAACTCAGGTCATGATCCCAGGGTCCTGGGATCAAGCCCCACATTGGGCTCTCTGGGCAGTGGGGAGTCTGCTTCCCCTTCTCTCTCTCTCTGCCTGCCTCTCTGCCTACTTGTGATCTCTGTCTGTCAAATAAATAAATAAAATCTTTGAAAAAAAAAAGATTATACACTTCTGGATCTCTACAGGGACAGAAGACATCAGTGGAGAGGTAAAGCAGAATGGGAATGCTTGGACTGATATCTGAGAATAAACAGAAGGGAGAAGGAGCCACCAGAAGTGACCCATTGGAAATTAATCCACCAGTACAAAAGTGCCCTGTGCTTGGGGACCAACATTAACTTGAAGTCTGGTTAAAAGCACTCAAGAAGAGCAAAAGATCTTAAGGGGAAACTGCTGGAATTAGGCGGTCATGGGCATGGGCCTAAGCTCATGGACCCAGAACGGCCACCATCGGTAAGCCCCTGTGACAGAGAGAGCTTGGTGGAGCCTCCACCACGTGTTCCCTCAGCCCCTGGCTTTCTGCTTCTTGCAACACCCCTCAGCTGGGGGCAATCTGACCTGCACAGGAGAGAGTCTGATGTGGGTACCAGCTGGCACTCTCTAGGTCCACAGCCTTCCATGCTCTGTGCACACTGCATGGACCATGAGGTCTGAGCACCTTCTTGCCAGTACCTGAGAGAGATGGGTGTGGGTGCCAGCCAGCAGTCTGTCAGACTGCAGCCTTCTACCACCAGCAGAGGGTCTGAATGCTCCCAGCCCATGCCTGAAACCTCTGGTCAGGATCCCTTGGCAGCACCCTTCCATGATCTGCATGACCGTGGGGTCTGAGTGCACCTTGTGTGGGCCTGGATTCCAAACAGCAGTCCAGCAAAGGCAGCCACTGAAAACAGGCTCCCTGGACCAATATCACTTGGGGTTTTTGTGGCATGGGGGTGCAGAGACAAGCGGGCGCCTTGGGCGACCATTGAGACAGGGGCTGGGGGTGCGTATCACCAATGGGAGGAGTTTGCAGAGGGGGAGTCTGTGTTCTGGACCACGCAGAAGGAAGCAGACTGAGGCCTCTCTCTGAGGTGGAGGTCTGGGCACAGTTTGCTTTCCACTAAATCTCTGGAAAGCTGCAAAAAGCCACCAAAGAGCAAAAGCCTCCAGAGAAAAAAAGCCTGAAAAAAACTGGTTTCCACAGATCCAATCTCCTTGACGGGGTCAGGGCGAATCAGCCCAAGCAAGACTAACTGAAAAACAATGCAGTAGGCCCCTTCCCCAGAAGGCAAGCCAAAGAATGAGAGGACAACCACCACAGGGTCCCCATAAAACTGTGAAATCCCAACATCAGGGGAAAATAATATATTAAGCTCCTGGTATTGCTCTAAAATCTGTGTATTTCATAGATACTACTTTTTTTTTTTTTTTAAATTCATTCTCAGGATTCTTGTTATTTATTTAACCTACTTACCATTACAACTAGAGGTTTAATACAACAAATTCCATAATAACCTTTTAACTTAAACTTTTTTCATACATATACCTGTGTTTTTCTTTTTCTTTTTCTTTTTTTTAAAATATACATATAGATATAAGCTTCAAGGTAATCCTTTTTCCGTATTCAATACTACCTCTCTGTATAAACCAGTTTTAATCTCCCTTTATCTATGGAAAGTTGAGTCCTTTAACAAAGATAAAGATACACCCAGGAAGAACCAAAATAACCTTCCTCGCCCACATCGGGGATTTATAACCACCCTCCCATCTTTTTCTTCTGTCAATGTTTCTGTGTATTTTTTTTTGTTCTGGTATTATATAAATCTTATTCTTGAGGATCATTTTGGCTGGGTTCTTTTCTTTTTTTTTTTTTGTCTTGTCATTTATTTTTGTTGGTCTTTTTGTTTGTCCATTTTTGTTTATGTACCTTATAAATCTTACTTTTGGGGCTCATTTTGTCTGGGTTTTCTCTTTTCTCTCTCTCTCTCTTTTTCTTTCTTTTTGGTGGTGACTTCTGATTGCTCCAAAACGTTCCAGGGTTCACCTTGCCTGGATCATGGTTGATATATTCAGCTATACATCCCCTCAACCATCTCTCACCAAAATGACTAGGAGAAGGAACACCCAACAGAGGAAAAATTCAGAGACTGTGCCACAGAACTATTGGATATGGGCATAAATAGTATGTCAGAAAGGGAATTCAGGGTAACAATTATCTGGGCAATGCATAGGCTGGAGAAAACCATTAGTGACAGCATAGAATCTCCAAAGGCAGAAATGAGAGCCAACCTGGCACAGGTTAAAAATGCTATCAATGAGATGCGTTCTAATATAAATAACAGCTAGAGTAACTGAGGCAGAAGATAGAATTAGTGATTTAGGACAAAATGATAGAGAAAAAGGATCAGGAGGAGGCATGGAAAAAACAGCTTAGAAGCCATGAAAACAGAATTAGGGAAATAAATGACTCCATGAAATTTTCCAACGTCAGGATAATTGGGATCCCTGAGGGGGGTGGAGAAAGAGAGAAGACTAGATGGTATAGTTGAACAAATTCTGGATGAAAATTTCCCCAATCTAGGGAATGGAACAAGTGTTCCAGTCCTAGAGGCAGAAAGGACACCATCCCCCACCAACATCAACAAATCTAAAAAGATCTCAAGACATTTGCTTGTGAAACTCACAAATCACAATTTTAGACAAGAGCTTGTGTGGGCAGATAGGGGGAGGAGATTCCTTATGTACAGAGGAAGGTCCATCAGAATAACGTCAGACCTGTCCACAGAAATCTGGCAAGCCAGAAAAGGCTTGCAAGACATATTCAGGGCACTAAATGATTAGAATATGCAGCCAAGAATACTTTATCTAGCAAGGTTAACATTCAAAATGGATGGAGAGATAAAGAGCTTCCAAGACTGGCAAGGTTTAAAAGAGTATGTGACCATGAAGCTGGCACTACAAGAAATATTAGGGGGGGAGTTCCATAAAAGAAGAAAGAACCCAAGAGTGACATAGAACAGAAATTTACAGAGACAGTCTATAGAAACAAAGTCTTCACAGGCAACATGATGTCAATAAAACCTTATCTTTCAATAATCACTCTCAATGTGAAGGACCCAAATGCTTCCATAAAAGAGCACAGGGTTGTAGATTGGATAAAACATCAGGACCCATCCATATGCTGTCTACAATAGCCACATTTGGAAGCCAAATATATATCCAGACTGAAAGTAAAGCAATGGAGAAGTATCTTTCATCCCAATAGGCCTCAAAAGAAAGCTGGTGTAGCGATTCTCATATCAGATAAATTAGATTTCAAACTAAAGACTGTAGTCAGAGATACAGAAGGCACTACATCATTCTTAAAGGATCTATCCACAATTGTAAATATTTATGTCACCAATATGGGAGCAGCGAACTACATAAACCAAGTGTTAATCAAAATAAAGAGTCATTTTGATATGAACACATTAATAGTAGGGATCTTAACATGCCACTCTCAGTAACAGACAGATCTTCCAAGCAGAAAATCAATAAAGAAACAGGAGCATTGAATGACACATTGGACTGGATGGACCTCATAGATATATACAGAACATTCCACCCTAAAACAACAGAATACTCATTCTTCTTGAGCACACATGGAATTTTTTTCAGAATAGAATGTGACATACTGGGTCACAAATCAGGGCTCAACTGAAACCAAAAGATTGAGATTATTCCCTGCATATTCTCAGATGACAATGCTTTGAAACTGGAACTCAACCACAAGAAAAAGTTTGGAAGGAATTCAAGCACTTGGAAGCTAAAGACCAACTTGCTTAAGAATGTTTGGATCAACCAGGAAATCAAAGAAGAACTTAAACATTTCATGGAAACCAATGAGAATGAAGACACCTCAGCCCCAAACCTATGGGATATGGCAAAGGTGGTCCTAAAGCAGAAATGCATAGCCATCCAAGCCTCCCTCAAAAAAATTGAAAAATCCAGAATACACCAGCTCTCTTTACACCTTAAAGAACTGGAAAATCGACAACAAATTAAGCCAACCCCACGCACAAGCAGGGAAATAATCTAGATGAGAGCAGAGATCAAGGAGATAGAAACTGGAGATACAGTAGAACACATCAACAAAACTAGAAGCTGGTTCTTAGAAAGAATCAATAAGATTGATAAACCACTGGCCAAACTAATCCAAAAGAAAAGAGAGAGGACCCAAATTAATAAAATTATGAATGAAAAGGGAGAGATCACGATTAAAACCAAGGAAATAGAAACAATCATCAGAAATTATTATCAACAGTCATATGCCAATAAAGTTAAGCAACCTAGATGAAATGGATGCATTCCTGGAAACCTATAACCTTCCAATACTGAAACAGGAAGAAATTACCAACCTGAATAGATCAATATCTAGTAACGAGATCAAAGCAGTGATCAAAGACCTTGCAAAAAACAAGAGCCCAGGACCTGACAGATTCCCTGGGGATTCTACCAAACATTCAAAGAAGAAATAATACCCATTCTCCTGAAGCTGTTTCAAAAGATAGAAACAGAAGGGAAACTTCCAGACTCTTTTTATGAAGCCAGCATTACCCTGATCCCCAAACCAGGTAAAGACCCCACCAAAAAGGAAATTTCAGACCAATATCCCTGATGAATATGGATGCCATAATCCAAGCTATTAGGATCCAACAGTACATTAAAAAAGATTATCCACCATGACCAGGTGGGATTTACCCTTGGGATGCAAGGGTGGTTCAACATTTGCAAATCAATCGATGTGATAGAGCAAATCAATAAGAGAAGAGAGAAAAACCACATGGTCCTCTCAACTGATGCAGAAAAAGCAGTTGACAAGATACAGCGTCCGTTCCTGATTAAAATGATTCCAAGTATAGGGATAGAGGGAACACTCCTCAACTTCATAAAATCTATCAATGAAAAACCCACAGTGAATATCATTCTCAATGGGGAAAAGCTGACAGCCGTTCCTTTGAGATCAGGAACATAACAAGGATGTACACCCTCGCCACTGTTGTTCAACATAGTACTTGAAATCCTGGCAACAGCCATCAGACAACAAAAAGCAATAAAATGTATTCACACTGGCAATGAAGAAGTCAAGTCTCTCTCTTTACAGATGACATGAAACTTTATATGGAAAGCCCAAACGGCTTTACCCCCAAACTACTAGAACTCATATTAAATAGACATTTTAACCATAGTTGTTTTCCAATCCATGAACATGGAATATTTTTCCATTTCTTTGTGTCCCCACCATTTCTTTCATGTGTGTTCTATAGTTTTCTGAGTACTGATCTCTTGCCTCTTCGTTTAGGTTTATTCCTAGGTATCTTACGGTTATTGGTGCAATTGGAAATGAGATTGACTCCTTCATTTCTCTTCCTTCTGTGTCATTGTTAATTTATAGTAATGCAAATGATTTCTGTGCATTGACTTTATATTCTGCCACATTGCTGAATTCCTATATGAGTTCTAGTAATTTGGGATGGAATCTTTTGGATTTTCCACATAAAATATCATGTAATCAGCAGAGAGTGAGAATTTGACTTATTTACTGTTTCAGATGTCTTTTATTTCTTTTTGTTGTCTGAGTGCTGAGACTAGGACTTCTAGTATTATGTTGAACAGCAGTCTATCATTTATTTCTGCTCTCATCTCTATTATTTCTCTTCTTCTGCTACCTTTAGGCCTCATTTATTGTTCTTTTTCTAGCTCCCTTACATGTAAGGTTATGTTTTGTGCTTGAGATTTTTCTTGCTTCCTGTGGTAGGCTGTATTGCTGTATACTTCCCTCTTATGGCTACTTTAGCTGCATCCCCCAAATTTTAGACCATTGTATTTTCATTTTCATTTGTTTCCATGTACTTTTAAATTTCTTCTTTAATTTTCTGGTTAACCCATTCATTCCTTAGTAGGATGTTCTTTAGTCTCCATTTCTTTGTGATCTTTCCAAATTTTTTCTTGTAGTTGACTTCAAGTCTCATAGCATTGTGGTCATTAAATATGCATGAGATAATCTCAATATTAAAAGAAATTCTTTGTTTAGCTAGCATATATAGTACATCATAATTTTTGTTGTAGTGTTCAATGATTCATTAGTTGTGTATTGTACCAGATTATATGCTGGCTTACTGAGCATAGTAAAAAAATAAGTAAATAAAAATTCTTCATCTAAATTCAATTTAGTTAACAAATAGTGTATTAGTAATTTCATAGGTAAAAATTAGTGATTCTTCACTTGCATATAACACCCAGTGCTTATTATATCAAGTGCTGTCCTTAATGCCTTCACCCTCTTACCCCATCCCCCCACCTACCCCTCCTTATAGAAACCCTCAGTTTGTTTCCTGGAGTTTGCATCACTTATGGTATGCCTCCCTCTCAATTTTCCTCTTATTTTATTTTTCCTTCCCTTCACTTTAGTCTTTTGTTATGTTTCTTAAATTTCACAGTTCAGTGAAATCATATGGTATTTATCTTTCCCTGACTGACTTATTTCACTTAACATAACACCCTTTAGTTCCATCCACATCATTGGAAATGGCAGGATTTCATTCTTTTTGATGGCTGAATAATATTACACACACACACACACACACACACCACACCTTTTTTTTTTAAAGATTTTATTTATTTATTTGACAGACAGAGATCACAAATAGGCAGGGAAGCAGGCAGAGAGAGAGGAGGAAGCAGGCTCCCCATTGAGCAGAGAGCCCAATGTGGGGCTCGATCCCAGAACCCCGGGATCATGACCTGAGCCGAAGTGAGAGGCTTTAACCCGCTGAGCCACCCAGGAACCCTGGACAAGTATCTTGTAGTGTATTTGCTGTATTGTAGGGTAGTTCACTTTTTAACTTTTTGAGGAAACTCCATACTGTTTTCCAGAGTTTCTGCAACATTTTGCATTCCCACAAAAAGTGTAAGAGGATTCCTCTTTCTCTGCATTTTCACCATTTCTTATTTTGTTATTTTTAGACATTCTGGCAGATGTGAGGTGGCATGTCAGTGTGGCTTTGATTTGTATTTCCTTAATGCTGTGTGATGTTGAGCACTTTTTCATGTGTCTCTTGGCCATTTTTCATGTGTCTCTTGGCCATGTCTATTTATGTCTTCTGCCCATTTCTTGAAGGATTTTTTTGGGATGTCGAGTTCATAAATTCTCTTCTAGATTTTGGATACAAGCCTTTATCTGATATATCATTTGCAACTATCATCTCACATTCCATAGGTTGCTTTTTAGATTTATTGATTGCTTCCTTTGCTATGCAAAACTTTTTATCCTGATAACATTCCAATAAATCATTTTTGCTTTGTTTCCTTTTGCTTTGGAGATCTATTTGTCTAGCAGGAACCTGCTATAGTCAAGGTCAAACAGGTTGCTGCCTGTGTTCTTCTTTAGGATTTTGATGGATTCCTTTCTCACATTGAGGTCTTTCATCCATTTTGACTCTATTCTTGTGCATGGTGTAAGAGTGTGGTCCAGTTTCATTCCTCTGCATGTGGCTGTCCAAATTTCCTGATAGCATTTGTTGAAGAGACTAACATTTTTCCATTGGATATTCTTTCTTGCTTTGTCAAAGAGTAGTTGACCATAGAGTTGAGGGTCCATTTCTGAATTCTCTCTTCTGTTCCATTGATATGTGTCTGTTTTTGTGTCACTACTATGTTGTCTTGATGATTACAGCTCTGTAATACAGCTTGAAGTCCAGATTGGGTTGCCTTTAGCTTTGGTTTTCTTTTTTAAGATTCATTTGTCTATTCGTGATCTGTTCTGGTTCGGTATATATTTTAGAATAGCTTATTCCAGCTCTGTGAAAAAAGTTGATAGTACCTTTTTAAATTTAATTTTATTTTTTCAGTGTTCCAAAACTCATTGTTTATGCACCACACCCAATGTTAATGAAGGCATTAATGTTCCCTCCTTAATACCCATCACCAGGCTCATCTATCCCCTTATGTTCTGGGACGTCCAAAACCCTGAGTTTGTTTCTCAGAGTCCACAGTCTTTCATGTTCATCTCCCCCTCTGATTTCCCCAATTCAGTTTTCTTTTCTGTTGATAGTATTTTCATATGGATTGCATTGAATGTGTAGATTGTTTGGGGGTAGCATAGACATTTTAACAATATTTGTTCTTCCAACTCATGAACATGGAATATTTTTCTTTTCTTTGTGTCTTCCTCAATTACTTTCATAAGTGTTCTATAGTTTTCAGAGTACAGATAGTCTGTACAGATAGACAGATTTATTCCTAGGTATCTTCTAGGTTTTGGTACAATTATAAATGAGATTGATTCCATGATTTCTCTTCTTCTGCCTTATTTTTGGTATCTAGAAATGCAACTTACTTCTTTGCATTGTCTTATATCCTGCAACTTTGCTGAATTCCTGTATCAGTTCTAGCAGTTTTTGAGTGGAGTCTCTTAAGATTTGTTTGTTTGTTTGTTTTCTACATAGAGATCATGTCATCTGCAAAGAGGGAAAATTTGACTTCTTTTGCTGATTTGGCTGCCTTTTATTTCTTTGTGTTGTCTCATTATTGAGGCTAGGACTTCTGGTGGTATGTTGAATAACAGTAGCAAGAGTGGACATCTTTTCATGTTCCTGACCTTAGGTCAAAAGCTCTCAGTTTTTTCTCATCGAGGATGATATTCCCAGTGAGTCTTTCATATATGACTTTTATGATATTGAGGCATGTTCCCTCTCTACGTACATGGTGGGGGATTTCTATCAAGAAGAATATTGTACTTTGTCAAATGGTTTTTCTGCATCTATTGGGAGGATCATGTTCTTGTCCTTTGATTTATTAATGAGGTGTGCCACATTGATTTGTGGATGTTCAACCACTCCCACAGCCCAGGGACAAATCTCACTTGATCATGGTGAATATCCTTTTAATGTAGTGCTGGATCCTATTACCTAGTATCTTGGTGAGAATTTCACATTCATATTAATCTTGGATATTAGTCTGTAATTCTCCTTTTTGGTGGGTCTTTGTCTGGTTTTGGGGCCAAGATAATGCTGGCCTCATAGAACAAGTTTAGAAGTTTTCCTTCCATTTCTATATATTTTTAAAGATTTTATTTATTTATTTGACAGAGAGAGATCACAAGGAGGCAGGGAGGCAGGCAGAGAGAGGGGGGAAGCAGGCTCCTTACTGAGCAGAGAGTCCGATGTGGGACTCAATCCCAGGACCCTGAGATCATGACTTGAGCTGAAGGCAGAGGCTTAACCTACTGAGCCACCCAGGCGCCCTCCATTTCTATATTTTGAAAAAGCTTCAGAAGAATAAGTATTACATGGAGGACATTAGGAGAAGGAAAGGAAAAGTGAATTTGGGGAAATTGGAGGGGGAGATGAACCATGAGAAACTGTGGACTCTGAGAAACTAACTGAGAGTTTTAGAGGGGAGGAGGGTGGGAAGATGGGTGAGCCTGGTGGTGGGTATTAAGGAAGGCATGTATTGCATGTAGCACTGGCTGTTGTGCATAGACAGTAAATCTTGGAACACTGCATCAAAAACTGATGATGTATTCTATGGTGACTAACATAAAACACACACACACACACACACACACACACAGGCATTAATTCTTTAAATGTTTGGTAGAATTCCCCTGGGAAGCCATCTAGCCCCAGACTCTTGTTTTTTGGGAGATTTTTAATTACTGCTTCATTTTACTTGATGGTTATGAGCCTCTTTTCAGTTTTTTGTTTGTTTGTTTCTTCCTGTTACAGTTTCAGTAGTTTATATGTTTGTAGGAATGCATCCATTTCTTCCAGACTGCCTAATTTTTTTGCATATAATTGCTCATGATATTCTCTTGTAATTGTTTGTATTTCTATGGTGTTGGTTGTGATGTGATTTTATTTAATTGGGTCCTTTCTCTTTTCTTCCTGAGAAGTCTGACGAGGGTTTTATCAAAAATTTTAAAAAGATTTTCTTTATTTGAGAGAGAGAGAGAGAGAGAGAGAGAGAGAGACCATAGCTGAGGAGGAGAAGAAGGAGAAGTAGGCTCCTGACTGAGCAGGGAGCCTGATGTGGGGTTTGATCCCAGGACTGCAGGATCATGACCTGAGCTGAAGGCAGACCCTTAACCAACTAAGTGAGACAGGTGACTTGGGTTTTCTCAATCTTATTAATTCTTTCAAAGAACCATCTCCTAGTTTTGTTGATCTATTGCACTGCTCTTTTGATTTATCTATCATTGATTTCTATTCTAAATGTTATTATTTCTTTTCTCCTGATGGACTTAAACTGTATTTACTATTATTTTTCCAACTCCTTTAGGTGTAAGGTTAGGGTGTATTTGACACTTTTTTTGTTTCTTGAGAAGGGCCTGTATTATTATGTACTTCCTTCTTAGGACTGCCTTTGCAGCATCCCAAAGGTTCTGAACCATTGTTCTTTCATCTTAATTTGCTTCCATCTATATTTTAAAATTCTTTTAATTTCCAATTTGACCCATTCATTCTTTAGTAGGATGCCCTTTAACTTCCTTCTTTGTGTTCCTTCCACATTTTTTTCTTGTGGTTAACTTCAAGTGTCAAAGCACTGTGATCTCAAAATATGCATGGTATAATCTCAATCTTTTTGTACAAGTATAGACCTTATTTTTGACCCAGTATGTGATCCACTATGGAGAATGTTCCATGTGGACTTCAGAAGAATGTGTCTTCTGCTGGTTTAGGATGAAATGCTCTGAATAAATATATCTGTTAAGTCCATCTGGTACAGTTTGTCTTTCAAAGCCCTTTTTTCCTTGTTGATTTTCTGCTTAGATTATTTGTCCATTGCTGAGTTGGGTGTTAAAGTCCCCTACAATTATTATATTACTTTCAATGAGTTTCTTTCATTTTGTTATGGGACACAAATATTTATAAGTTAAGTATTCTTGTTGGAGAGACTCTTATGATACAGTGGTCTTTTTCATCTCATATTACAATCTTAAGTTTAAAATATAGCTTGTCTTATAGAAGGATGGTTACTCCAGCTTTCTTTAATGTCTATTTGCATGATAAATGGTTTTTTTACCCTCTTACTTTCAGTCTGGAGATGGATTTTTGTCTAAAAAAGTGTCTTGCAGACAGCATATTGATGGGTGTTGTTGGTTTTTTTTAAATTTTTTTTATTTTTTAAAATTTTTTATAAACATATATTTTTATCCCCAGGGGTACAGGTCTGTGAATTGCCCGGTTTACACACTTCACAGCATTCACCATAGCACATACCCTCCCAAATGTCCATAACCCCACCCCCCTTCTTCCAAACCCTCTCCCCCCAGCAACCCTCCGTTTGTTTTGTGAGATTAAGAGTCACTTACGGTTTGTCTCCTTCCCAATCCTATCTTGTTTCATTTACTCTTCTCCTACCCCCTTAACCCCCCATGTTGCATCTCCACTTCCTCATATCAGGGAAATTATATGATAGTTGTCTTTCTCTGGTTGACTTATTTCGCTAAGCATGATACCCTCTAGTTCCATCCACATTGTTGCAAATGGCAAGATTTCATTTCTTTTGATGGCTGCATAGTATTCCATTGTGTATATACCACATCTTCTTTATCCATTCATCTGTTGATGGACATTTAGGTTCTTTCCATAGTTTGGCTATTGTAGACATTGCTGCTATAAACATTCGGGTGCACGTGTCCCTTCGGATCACTACGTTTGTATCTTTAGGGTAAATACCCAGTAGTGCAATTGCTGGGTCATAGGGTAGTTCTATTTTCAACATTTTGAGGAACCTCCATGCTGTTTTCCAGAGTGGTTGCACCAGCTTGTGCACACCAACAATGTACGAGGGTTCCCCTTTCTCCACATCCTTGCCAGCATCTGTCATTTCCTGACTTGCTAATTTTAGCCATTCTGACTGGTGTGAGGTGGTATCTCATTGTGGTTTTGATTTGTATTTCCCTGATGCCGAGTGATATGGAGCACTTTTTCATGTGTCTGTTGGCCATCTGGATGTCTTCTTTGCAGAAATGTCTGTTTACGTCTTCTGCCCATTTCTTGATTGGATTATTTGTTCTTTGGGTGTTGAGTTTGATAAGTTCTTTACAGATTTTAGACACTAGCCCTTTATCTGATATGTCCTTTGAAAATTATCTTCTCTCATTCTGTCAGTTGTCTTTTGGTTTTGTTAACTGTTTCCTTTGCTGTGCAAAAGCTTTTGATCTTGATGAAATCCCAATAGTTCATTTTTGCCCTTGCTTCTCTTGCCTTTGTGATGTTCCTAGGAAGAAGTTGCTGCAGCTGAGGTCGAAGAGGTTGCTGCCTGTGTTCTCCTCAAGGGTTTTGATGGATTCCTGTCTCACATTGAAGTCCTTCATCCATTTTGAGTCTATTTTGGTGTGTGGTGTAAGGAAATGGTCCAATTTCATTTTTCTGCATGTGGCTGTCCAATTTTCCCAACACCATTTATTGAAGAGGCTGTCTTTTTTCCATTGGACATTCTTTCCTGCTTTGTCGAAGATTAGCTGACCATAGAGTTGAGGGTCTATTTCTGGGCTCCCTTTTCTGTTCCATTGATCTATGTGTCTGTTTTTGTGCCAGTACCATACTGTCTTGATGATGACAGGTTTGTAATAGAGCTTGAAGTCCGGAACTGTGATGCCACCAACTTTGGATTTCTTTTTCAATATTCCTTTGGCTATTTGAGGTCTTTTCTGGTTCCATATAAATGTTAGGATTGTTTGTTCCATTTCTTTGAAAAAAATGGATGAGGTTTTGATAGGGATTCCATTAAATGTGTAGATTGCTTTAGGTAGAATAGACATTTTCACAATATTTATTCTTCCAATCCATGAGTATGGTACATTTGTCCATTTCTTTGTGTCTTCCTCAATTTCTTTCATGAGTACTTTATAGTTTTCTGAGTATAGATTCTTTGCCTCTTTCATTAGGTTTATTCCTAGGTATCTTAAGGTTTGGGGTGCAATTGTAAATGGGAATGACTCCTTAATTTCTCTTTCTTCTGTCTTGTTGTTGGTGTATAGAAATGCAACTGATTTCTGTGCATTGATTTTATATCCTGACACTTTACTGAATTGCTGTACAAGTTCTAGCAGTTTTGGAGTGCAGTCTATTGGGTTTTCCACATATATTATCATTTCACCTGCAAAGAGTGATAGTTTGACTTCTTCTTTGCGGATTTGGATGACTTTAATTTCTTTTTGTTGTCTGATTTCTGAGACTAAGACTTCTAGTACTATGTTGAATAGCAGTGGTCATAATGGACATCCCTGCTGTGTTCCTGACCTTAGCAGAAAAGCTCTCAGTTTTTATTCATTGAGAATGATATTTGCAGTGGGTTTTTCATAGATGGCTTTGATAATATTGATGTATGTGCCCTCTATCCCTACACTTTGAAGAGTTTTGATTAGGAAGGGATGCGGTACTTTGTCAAATGCTTTTTCAGCATCTATTGAGAATATCATATGGTTCTTATTCTTTCTTTTATTAATGCATTGTATCACATTGATTGATTTGCGGATGTTGAACCAAACTTGCAGTCCTGGAATAAATTCCACTTGGTTGTGGTGTATAATCCTTTTAATGTACTGTTGGATCCTATTGGCTAGTATTTTGGTGAGAATTTTTGCATCTGTGTTCATGAAGGATATTGGTCTGTAGTTCTCTTTTTTTGATGGTATCCTTGTCTGGTTTTGGGATCAAGGTGATGCTGGCCTCATAAAGTGAGTTTGGAAGTTTTCTTTCCATTTCTATTTTTTGGAACAGTTTCAGGAGAATAGGAAATAATTCTTCTTTAAATGTTTGGTAGAATTCCCCTGGGAAGCCGTCTGGCCCTGGGCTTTTGTTTGTTTGGAGATTTTTGATGACTGTTTCAATCTCCTTACTGGTTATGGGTCTGTTTAGGTTTTCTATTTCTTCCTGGTTCAGTTGTGGTAGTTTATATGTCTCTAGGAATGCATCCATTTCTTCCAGATTGTCAAATTTGTTGGTGTAGATTTGCTCATAGTATGTTCTTATAATTGTTTGTATTTCTTTGATGTTGGTTGTGATCTCTCCTCTTTCATTCATGATTTTATTGATTTGGGTCCTTTCTCTTTTTTTTTTCGTAAGTCTGGCCATGGATTTATCAATCTTATTAATTCTTTCAAAGAAGCAGCTTGAAGTTTTGTTGATTTGTACTATTGTTTTTTTGGTTTCTAAATCATTGAATTCTGCTCTGATCTTTATGATTTCTCTTCTCCTGCTGGGTTTAGGGTTTCTTTCTTGTTCTTTCTCCAGCTCCTTTAGGTGTAGTGTTAAGTTGTGTATTTGAGAACTTTCTTGTTTCTTGAGAAAGGCTTGTATTGCTGTATAGTTTCCTCTCTAAACCACCTTTGCTTTGTCCCAACGATTTTGAACAGTTGTGTTTTCATTTTCATTTGTTTCCATGATTTTTTTCAATTCTTCTTTAATTTCCTGGTTGACCCATTCATTCTTTAGTAAGATGCTCTTTAGCCTCCATGTAATGAGTTCTTTCCAATTTTCCTTTTGTGATTGAGTTCTAGTTTCAGAGCATTGTGGTCTGAAAATTTGCAAGGAATGACCCCAATCTTTTTATACTAGTTGAAACCTGATTTGTGACTCAGGATGTGATCTATTTTGGAGAATGTTCCATATGCACTAGGGAAGACTGTGTATTCTGTTGCTTTGGAATGGAATGTTATGAATATATCTTTGATGTCCATCTGGTCCAGTGTGCCATTTAAAGCCTTTATTTCCTTGTTAGTCTTTTGCTTAGATGATCTGTCCAATTGAGTGAGGAGGGTGTTAAAGTCCCATACTATTATTGTATTATGGTCGATTTTTTTCTTTGATTTTGTTATTAATTGGTTTATATACTTGGCTGCTCCCATGTTAGGAGCAAAGATATTTAAAATTATTAGATCTTCTTGTTGGACAGACCCTTAAAGTATTATATACTGTTCTTCCTTCCTCATCTCTTATTATAGTTTTGGCTTAATATGTAATTTATCTGGTATAAGGATTGCCACCTCAGCTTTCTTTTGATGTCCATTAGCATGGCAAATGGTTTTCCACCTCCTCACTTTAAATCTGGAGTTATCTTTGGATATAAAATAAGTTTCTCATAGACAGCATAGCGATGGGTCTTGTTTTTTTATCCATTCTGATACCCTGATTGGGGTGTTTAGCTCATTTACATTCTGGGTAACTATTGAGAGACATGAATTTAGTGCCATTGTATTGCCTGTAAGGTGACTATTACTGCATATTGTCTCTGTTCCTTTCTGATTTACTACTTTTAGGCTCTCTCTTTGCTTTGAGGACCCCTTTCAATATTTCCTGTAGGGATGGTTTGGTGCTTGCAAATTCTTTTAATTTTTGGTTGTTCTGGAAGCTTTTTAATCTCTCCTTTTTTCATCGACATCCCAGTTGGATTAAGTATTTTGGCTGTATATTTTTCTCATTTAGTGTTCTGAATATACCATTCCAGTTCTTTCTGGCCTGCCAGGTTTCTGTGGATAAGTCCGCTGCCAATCTAATATTTTTACCATTCTATGTTACAGACTTCTTGTCCTGGGCTGCTTTCAGGATTTTCTCTTTGTCGCTAAGACTTGTAAATTTTACTATTACATGACATGGTGTGGACCTATTCTTATTGATTTTGAGAGGGGTTCTCTGCATCTCCTGGATTTTGATGCTTGTTCCCTTTGTCATATTAGGGAAATTCTCTACAATAATTCCCTCGAATATACCTTCTGCTCACCTCTCTCTTTCTTCTTCTTCTGAAATCCCCATTATTCTAATGTTGTTTCATCTTATGGTATCACTTACCTCTCGAATTCTCCCCTCGTGGTCCAGGAGTTGTTTGTCTCTCTTTTGCTCAGCTTCTTTATTCTCTGTCATTTGGTCTTCTATATCACTAATTCTTTCTTCTGCCTCATTTATTCTAGCAGTAAGAGCTTCCATTTTTTATTTCACCTCATTAATAGCTTTTTTGATTTCAACTTGGTTGAATTTTAGTTCTTTAATTTCTCCAGAAAGAGCTTTATTTCTCCAGACAGGGCTTCTCTAATATCTTCCATGCCTTTTTTGAGCCAGGCTAGAACCTTGGGAATCATCATTCTGAACTCTAGATCTGACATATTACCAATGTCTATATTGATTAGGTCCCTAGCCTTTGGTACTGCGTCTTGTTGTTTTTTTTGGTGGTGAGTTTTTCAGCCTTGTCATTTTGTCCAGATAATAATATATGAAGGAGCAAATAAAATACTAAAAGAGTGGCAAAGACCCCAGGAAAATGTGCTTTAACCAAATCAGAAGAGACCCCAAATCATAGGAGCGACAAAGGGGGTAAAAAGAAGTTCAGAAAAAAAAAATAAAAAAAAGAAAACAAATAAAGAAAAAATATAAAAATGTAAATATATATATATATATATATATATATATATATATATATATATTAGACTGGTGACTAGAACAGTGTCACCCACTTAATTTTGGGAATATTTTGGTCTTTTAGAAAACTACCTCCCAACATTTTGAAGAATGAAAAACATATATAAAGGTAAACACAATGGAGGGATGGAATATGACTATAAAAATGAAAAAAAAATTTTTAAATTTCTAAAAAAAGAGTTGATAAGGTAAGTTGGTTGGGAGAATAAAGAAAAAGGAAGTGGAGAGAATTTGCTCGGGCTGGAGACTAGAACAAGCCCAGTGCTAGATTTAGGGTGTATTTTGATCTATTAGAAGGATTTGCACCCCAAAGTTTTTAGAAGAAAAAACCCTATGCGTATACAAAAAATAAAGTTAGATACAATGAAGGATAAAATATAAGTATAATAATGAAGTTTCAATAAAGATTATTTTTTTTAATGAAAGGTATTGTTAAGATTGTTAAGATAAACTAGTTTAAAAATGTTAAAAGAGGAAAGTGTAAAAGTTAAAAAGTTAAAAAAATTAGAAGAACAAAAAATAAAATAAAATAAATTAATTAACTTTGCAAGACTAAAGAATCATGGGGAGAAAGCCATGAATTCCATGCTTTGCTTTCTCCTCCTCTGGAATTCCACTGTTGTCCTTGGTAAGCGAACTTGGTCTTGGATGGATTTCTTGTTGATCTTATGGGGGAGGGGTCTGTTGTGGTGATTCTCAAGTGTCTTTGCCCAAGGCAGAATTGCACCGCCCTTACCAGGGTCCAGTCTAAGTATTCCCCTCGGGTTCGCTTTTGGGAGCTTTTGTTCCCTGAATGCTTTCAGTAGAGTTCTGGAGGACAGGAATTTAAATGGCGGCCTCCCAATCTCTGGCCCAGAGGAGCCAAGAGCTCGGGGCCCCACTCCTCAGTGCACCCTCAGAGAAAAGTGCTCAATCACTCCCGTCTCACTGGCCTCCAGCTGTGCTCCGAAATCACCCAGCCTGTGACCAAGAGACTCTGTCTCTGGCACACAGCTCCACCTGGAGTCTCTGAACCCCACAGATCCCTGAGCTCTTCCAGGGGGGTCTCCCCAGATCTTGTGGGGACCCCACTCACAGAGCAGTGGCCTGTGCCACGGATTATGGTTCAAGGTAACCCCGAGTTGGGAGCTCACTCCTCGGCTCTGTCTCTGTAGCCAGCTTCACCACTCTAATACCTGTGAGCTCTGTGACACTCAGACACCCCCAATCCTTCTGTGACCCCACAGGACCTGAGGCCATGCTGTCCCTGCATGGGCTTCACCCTGGTTTAGCCTCTGGAGCGATGTCCCTCAGTGGAGCAGACTTTTAAAAGTCCTGATTTTGCGCTCTGTTGCTCCGCCACTTGCCATTAGCCAGCCCCTCCCCCCATGGTCTATCTTCCTGTTGCTTTGGATTCACTTCTCCGCCGGTCCTACCTTTCAGAAAGTGGTCAATTTTCTGTTTCTAGAATTGCTGCTCTTCTTCTCTTTGATCTCTTGTTGGATTTGTAGGTCTTTGGAATGGTTTGATAAGCTATCTAGCTGATCTCCTGCTACTTCTCCACCATCTTGACTTCTCCAGTTGAGTCTCTTATGGTTTGTCTCCCTCTGTTTTTATCTGATTTTATTTTTGTTTCCCTTCCCCTATGTTCCTCTGTTTTGTTTTTTATTTATTATTTATTATTATTATTATTTAAAGATTTTATTTATTTATTTGACAGAGATCACAAGTTGGCAGAGAGGCAGGCAGAGAGAGTGAGAGGGAACCTGAGCCGAAGGCAGTGGCTTAAACTACTGAGCCACCCAGGCGCCCCGTTTTGTTTTTTAAATTCAACATATGAATGAAATCATATGGTATTTTTCTATTTCTGACTGACTTATTTTGCTTAGCTTAGTTCTCTCTAGATTCATCCATGTCTTTGCAAGTGGCAAGATTTCATTCTTTTTGGTGGCTGAGTAATATTCCATTGTATATATACACCACACCTCTTCTTTATTGATTTATCTATCAATGGACATCTGGGCTCTTTCCATATTTTGGCCATTGTGGACATTGGTGCTATTGCACTACTATGTATCTATCCAAAGGATACCCACATAGTGATTTAAAAGGACATATACACTCAATGTTTATAGCAGCAATGTCTAGTGATGCTTTGATAATTAGTGTTTATTCAGAGAATGAATGGTGATGGATAGATTTGTATGAATTGATTACTATTTAGGGTTAATGATAATGTACATTTATAGTATAACATTTGTTATCTTGAACACTCATTGATGAATTTCACTTTATTTTGAATTGCAAAAGTGAAGTTGGAAGAAAATGCTATGTTTATGGCAGCAGTGTTGACAATAGCCAAAGTATGGAAAGAACCTAGATGTCTATTGACAATGAATCAATAAAGAAGATGTGAGGTAGATATATATATCTCACACACACACACACATCTATATATATCTATATGATGGAATACTACTCAACCACGTAAAAGAATGAAATCTTACCATTTGCAATGATGTGGATGAAACTACAGGGACTTATACTAAGCAAGATAAGTCAGAGAAAGACAAATAGCATATGATTTCACTCATATGTTGAATTTAAGAAACAAAACAGAGGAACATAGAGGAGGGGAAAGAAAAACAAAATCAGATAAAAACAGAGAGGGAGGCAAACCATAAGAGACTCTTAAATGTGGGGAAAAAAAAAACATACAACTGAGGGTCGTGGGAAGGGAGATGCATGAGGGAATGGGATAATTGGGCAGTGGGCATTATGGAAGGTACTTGAAGTAATCAACACTGGGTGTTATATGCAACTGATCAATCACTGAATTGTACCTCCAAAACTAATGATACATTATATGTTAATTAATTGAATTTAAATAAAAAAAAAAAAAAAGAAAAGAAATGTGTATCTGATCCCATGGCAGGAAGCTTTGCATGTTTGTGAAGATGAAAAAGGAGAGAAACTATACTTGTTGGAAAGTTTATTGAAAATTTTTATGCAAGGAGGTCATGACAATAAATTCAAAAGTAATCGTATGATGTTCCAGTTGTGTCAAAAAAGATGCAAATATTCTGTCTCATCAGCTACTATAACATTCTTTGCTCAGGACATGGAATGTGTTATAATGTTATTAGGAATATTTTGGCTCCAAAATCATGTTTCTTAGCTCCTTGGATAGGTTTGTCAATGTCAATTAAAATAAAATCTGGGAAGTCCAAAAGTCTTAGACATTTAAAAAAAAATGCTTACTTTATCCCAAAGCAGTCAAATCACTTTGTCATATAGTTCTGAATAGAGTTCCAAGAGCTATTTATTTCTTTGATTCACTGTTTTCTATCCAAAGAGCTTAGTGACCATGGAGCCTTCCAAAAAACCCTGCACCAAACAAGAGGAATAGAGTACGTGCTACTGTTAAATAAAAGAACAGATATATGCTCCCAGTAACAAAAGAAAGGATCACGGTAAATATCTTAATTCCATGTTATATTCTCATTTCTTCTTGGGTTATCTCTTATCTTGAGTTAGTTTGTTTTCTGTTGGCTTCAAATGATTATTCAAAGTAATAACACCTTTGTTCTTGGACATATTCATAAAGTGGAGTGTTGCTGTCTAAGTAAAAGGAACCTGGTTCTGTTCTCTCCCTTTTATGGCAACCTTTGGCATCCATGTTTCCTGTCTGCTTATCATCCATATCCTGACAATATATTCTGATGCTTCCTAACAAATTTGATTCAGGCCCTTGCTTTTGCTTCCCCCCCCTCCACATGATTGTACTGCTTGATGAATATCTATACCCATATTCTTCAGTTCCTGTAGGGTCTTGGCTATCATGAGAGTGACTAGAAATGAATCCTTGACTTTTGCTTCTGCTGTCAACTGACTGCCTATAGCTGTCACTTGATTGTCCATGGTTATATACATTTCTTTCATTGGTGCTGAATCCAGATTGACCTTGGATGTCTCCTGGTTGTCTCTTAATTGATCCCTGTCTTCCTAAACTTGTGCTAGATCTTACCTGCTCATTAGAAGATATATCTCCCACATTCTCCTGGCTGGATCCAAGTATACCTACATTGTTGAATTCTGACTGTCCATGCCTAGACTCTGATGGTTCATGAATTTGTTCCCCCCAATCTTCTGAATGCTCTTTATTATCACTATGGGATCCATGCCCTAGAGTTGAACTAGATTCTGAATAGCTGTGAGCTGATATGGACTGTCCATGGCTGGGTACAGAATGGCTGCTTGGCTGCCTATGCCTCCCAGATTGAAAATCGGTGTCACTTGATGGTTCATGACTTACTGCTGAATGCCCATGAATAGATCCCTGCCTTCTACTTACATTGGTTCCAGACTGATTATGGGAATAAGTTGGCTGTCCATGACTTGAACTTTGTCTTCCTATTATTTCAGTTGCTTTTGATCCTGTATGGTCAAATGTAGGAACTGATTGTCCATGGGTAGAAATGTGATTGTTTGCAGCTAGATCCAACGACCTCAAAGGGCTAGAATTGCGGCTGCTTGTTCTGCTACCTCCAGAAGGTCCATACCCAGACTGCCCATAGTCATATTCTGCTCTCCCATAACTGCCATGTTTCCAACCTTGACCTGATCCATGTCGGTGTCTTCCACTACTCTGAGACTGGGAATGACTTACTCTAGATCGGTGATGACTGCTATGTAACTGTTTCCTTATGCTGTCCTTGGATTGCCTATGAGTTTCATGTGACTCTGTATGGCTGGACCCATGTCTCTCTATTGTGTCAGTACCTAATTGCTTATGGGAAGATGTGTTCTGCTCTTGAACAGAGCCTGAATATGGAGATTTGTCTCCTTTAGATTCTAGGGAGGATCCAAAATTCTGTGAATGTCTAGAAACTGGTTGCTTCTGAACTGATGTCTGCTCTTGATCTATGACTGATTGTTTAGAACTATCTCCCGCCTGCTCAGTGCTTGACTCATACCTTCCAGTTGTATCAGAAACTGTGTGTTTAGGGAAAGACCTGGAATGTACATGGCTAGAAACAGAGTTCCTTGATGACCCTCTTGAGTGCCTTTCATTATCACTAGATTCACTGACATTGGATCCACTTCTTGGAGACCTACTGGATTCTGACCTGATGGCTTGACCATGCTGAGTCCCACTATGTCCGCTGGTATCTCCTGACTGGCCATGAGTAGTTCCCTGTCTCCCTCCAGCTGTGTATCCTAACTCTCCATGTTGAGATCCAGAGTGGCTATGAGAGGATCCTGCATGTATCTGTGGGGCTCCTGAGTGGCTTTTAGTGCTACTGGACTCACTGACAGTAGATCCCCTTCTTGTAGTCCTACTGGATTCTGTGCTGGTGGCTTGACCATGCCCAGACCTACTATGTCCCCTGGTGTCTCCTGATTGGCCATGACTAGTTCTCTGTCTACCTCTAGCTGTGGATCCTGACTCTCCATGTTGAGATCCTGAGTGGCTATGAGGGGATCCTGCGTGTGTCTGTGGGGCTCCTGAGTGCCTTTCAGTGTCACTGGCCTCACTGACACTAGATCCTCTTCTTGTAGTCCTACTGGATTCTTTCCTGGTGGCTTGACCATGCCCAGACCCACTATGTCCCCTGCTATCTCCTGACTGGCCATGACTAGTTCCCTGTCTCCCTCTAGCAG
>NW_019154172.1:1132659-1133108 GCF_002288905.1 Enhydra lutris kenyoni | reverse complement strand
TAGATCCTGACTCTTCATGTTGAGATCCAGAGTGGCTATGAGGGGATCCTGCGTGTGTCTGTGAGGTTCCTGAGTGCCTTTCAGTGTCACTGGAATCACTGACACTAGATCCCGTTCCTGCAGTCTTACTGGATTCTGTCCTGGTGGCTTGACCATGCCCAGACCCACTATGTCCCCTGGTGTCTCCTGACTGGCCATGACTAGTTCCCTGTCTCCCTCTAGCTATGGATCCTGACTCTCCATGTTGAGATCCAGAGTGGCTTTGAGGGGATCCTGTGTGTGTCTGTGGGGCTCCTGAGTGCCTTTCAATGTCTCTGGAATCACTGACACTAGAACCCCTTCTTGTACTCTTACTGGATTCTGTCCTGGTGGCTTGACCATGCCCAGACCCACTATGTCCCCTGGTAGCTCCTGACTGGCCATGACTAGTTCCCTGTCTCCCTCTAGCT
>NW_019154172.1:1107943-1132559 GCF_002288905.1 Enhydra lutris kenyoni | reverse complement strand
ATTCTGTCCTGGTGGCTTGACCATGCCCAGACCCACTATGTCCCCTGCTATCTCCTGACTGGCCATGACTAGTTCCCTGTCTCCCTCTAGCTATGGATCCTGACTCTCCATGTTGAGATCCAGAGTGGCTTTGAGGGGATCCTGTGTGTGTCTGTGGGGCTCCTGAGTGCCTTTCAATGTCTCTGGAATCACTGACAGTAGAACCCCTTCCTGTACTCTTACTGGATTCTGTCCTGGTGGCTTGACCATGCCCAGACCCACTATGTCCCCTGGTAGCTCCTGACTGGCCATGACTAGTTCCCTGTCTCCCTCTAGCTATAGATCCTGACTCTTCATGTTGAGATCCAGAGTGGCTATGAGGGGATCCTGCGTGTGTCTGTGAGGTTCCTGAGTGCCTTTCAGTGTCACTGGAATCACTGACAGTATTTCCCCTTCTTCTAGTCCTACTGGATTCTGTCCTGGTGGCTTGATCATGTCGAGACTCACTATGTCCCCTGGTGTCTCCTGACTGGCCCTGTCTCCCGCTAGCTGTGGTTCCTGACTCTCCATGTTGAGATCCTGAGTGACTATGAGAGGAACCTGCGTGTGTCTGTGGTGCTCCTGAGTGCCTTTCACTGTCACTGTTCTCACTGACACTAGAATCCCTTCTGTTATTCTTACTGGATTCTGTCCTGGTGGCTTGTCCATGACTGGAGTGGCCATGTATACTCCTCTCTCCTGACTGTCCTTCAGTTTTTCCCTGTCTCCCTTCATCTCTTTCCCTAGTTTGATTCTCAGCTGAATCTGATATTGTTCCAGATTTGGGAGACCCTTTTCCTGAACTAGTCTCATAGTGTTCTTTTTCCTGTACCCTAGATTCATGTTTATCATAGCCAGAGGATTGACCTGAGGTCAATTCATGTTGATCATAGCTAGATGACTGCCTTGAGTTGGATCCATATTGACTATGTGTAGAGGACTTGCCTGAGGATGACCTAGAGCCAGAACTGGAGGATTTCCTTGACCTGGAAGCATGTTTGCCGTAGGTAGACTGACCTGATCTAGACTCATGTTGTTCAAATTCCAAAGAATGACCTGAGCCAGTCCCAGAGGCAGGAGAGTGATGTTTACTAGATCCATATCCAAAGCTAGAAGATTGACCTGAGCCATATCTATGTTTTGCAGAGGTAGATTGATGAGAACCAGACCCATGTTGTCCAGAACCAAAGGACTGTCCTGAGCCAGTTCTGTGTTCTCCCAAGCCGGAGGTCTGTTTCGCACCAGATGAGTGCTCTGAGCCAGACCCATGTTTTCCAACACCAGAGGACTGTCCTGAGGTAGACCCATGCTGACCCAAACCAGAGGACTGTCCTGAACCATATTCCTGTTTTCCAAAGCTAGAAGACTGACCTGAGCTGGATTCATATTGTTCATAGCCAGAGGACTTTCCTGAGCCAGACCTATGCTGGATAAAGCCAGAGGCCTGTCCTGAGCTTGACCCATGTTGGCCAAAGCAAGAGGACTGTCCTGAGCCAGACTCATGTTGTCCAAAACCAGAGGTCTGGCATGAACCAGAGCCATATCCAAAGTTAGTGGATTGACCTGAGCCTGATCTGTGTTGTCCAAAGCCAGAGGACTGCCCAGAGCCAGACCCATGTTGTCCACATTTAGAAAATTCACTTGAACCTGACCCTTTTTGATGAGAGTTTGAAAAGTGTCCACAAGAACCATGTCCATGTTGACCATAGCTAGAAGGCAGACTTGTTCCAGACTCATATTGTTCACAGCAAGAGGACTGACTTGAACCTGTTCTCTGTTGTTTTCCACAGTTCTGTGTTTGACCACATGCTCTAGATCCATATTCTTCCTGACTAGAAGACTGGCTGCAGGAGCTAGACTCATATTGACCATATCCAGAGCACTGACCTGAAATACATCCATGACCTAGTCCACCACTACTTCCTGACTGACATCCTGACTGGGTACAGTTAGATTGATTTCCTTGCCCTCCAAATCTACCTTTCTGACAAGAAGTAGAAACATTTTGTGGCCTTCCACACCCACATGAGTTGCTGGAACCGCATACATAGTTTTGCCTTCCATTGTCTCCTGAGCCTCTAGAACTAGATCCAAGCTTTTGTCCTCCACTCTGTCTTGACTGAGTAGAGTTTGATTCATGTCCACTAGCATCCAATCCATGTGACAGACCACTATGACCTTTCCTTCTCCTGCTCTTTAATCTAGATCCAGATTCATATTCCTTCTCGGATTCCCTAGAGGGGCTAATGTGTGACTTGTTTCTTCTTTCTCCCAGCTCCTCAGAGCTGGAACCATGTCTTTCTTTGCCACTACTCCATGAGTGACCAGAGCTAGACCAATGGTGTCTTTTCTCAAATTGCTCTTGGTTTCCTGAGCTAGATAAATCACCTTGCCTTCCCAGCCTCTTGGAGTTTGACCCATGTCTATGTTTCCTAGCTCCCCTTAAGCCCTCAGAACCATAACCATGCTCCTCTCCCTCACTCCATCTTGAATGTCTGTAACCTGATTTCTGTCCTGGTGTGTCTTCTTCTTCCTCTTCTGTTTCACTTTCTTCCTTTTGGTGTCGATGACCATGGCCATGCTTCTTTGACCCTGAAGCTTTGCAGTATTCTTTGCTGAGAACCTTGTTGCAGGCCATAGCCAGCTTGAATACCATCAGAAGAAACTCAGTAAAGTCCAGTCTTCGGTCATGATCTCGATCTAGCATGTGCATGATAACATCCACTGTATCTGGATCATCTGGGTTCTGTATATAGGTGACATACCAAAGAAGACCTAGTCAGCCTAGCCCACATAGGAAGGTAACATATTCAGGTAGAGCTGTGGATGTTTAACATTAGGTATTTTAAATCCAGTCAAGTGTTACTTTAAACTAAATCAGCCTAATAGGACCCAGCAGGTGAGAAGAAGTAATGGAAAAGAATAAAATCTATCGGGAATCCCAGCAGAATACAGCTCAAGGACCTCAGCTAGGGGACTAGTACTCAGGTATAGCATCAAATTGGTACCTGGTATATTTTAGTTTTACATGCATTTTAAACATTATATGCTGATATATTCTGTTAGAATCTATCATTTTAAAGGTAATAGCTGAGTTCTTCCCAAGTAGATGGAAGAAATACTCTCTTGTTTGCAGTTTTTAGTCATCCTGGCTACTTGCTCAGCTCTCCCTGTAGATGTTTCCGTCTCTATACTTTTTATCCCAAATTTGAAAGGGCAATCTCTTATGTTTTAGCACACATTTATATTCTGTTTTTTTTCAGAAGGGGAAACCTGGAGGCATGAAAAAGTCTGAAGGCCTACATGGTGGATATGCACAGGAAAATGAAAAAACCTTCACCTTTCTAAAAATAATGTCCCAGAAGACTTTCTGATGTCCCCGAAAAGTACACTCCTAGAGTTGGTTCAAAAACCATTGAGAGTGTGTACTTTTTAGCTAATCTTTGGTCACATAACAGAGAATTTACAAGACCCTAGAAGCCTTCAGTCCTGGTGTATGGATTCTCACCTTCAGAATTGGACGGAACTCTTTCTCCAGAAGTTCCTTTAGTTCATCCTTGCTCAGTGTGCCACATTCCCCATCTTGCTTGGTGTATTTGTAGAAAACATCAATGACCGTGACAACACTTCTCAAGAGGTCAGTCATCTTTTTGCAAGTTTAAGTGAACCTGTAGAAAAAAAGAAACAAAAGATGCTATTATTCATGTTCTTTTTTAAAAATTTAGAAACAATTCTGATTTTAATAATAATCATGATGATTTTTCAAATCTCTTGTCTCTTTTAAACCTAAAATACTATTGTATTGCATGGAGAACTGGATGTGGTGCATAAACAAAGAATTCTGTTATGCTGAAAAGAAATTAAAAAAAAAACACCTAAAATACTTCAACACGTAAGGATGAGTTAGGGATCTTTCAATACAGTGAAAATTGTTAATTTTGAGTTACTTAGATAAGATCAAGTCATTGTTGCTGACTGAACTAGGATTAGAGCTCTGATCTCTATGTCCTGGATGAATATAGTCCTTACATAATGTCTCTACACTTTGTGTACTTTGGTGTTCTGGGTGTTGTGCTGGAGCTTCCACAGTTTCTAGAACCACACAGATGTATTGTCCCAGTCTCTCTGGTTAGTTTCACTGGTTCTTTTGAGTCAAAAGTGACAGACCTTATATCATAACCATTTCTCCTCTGGACACTAGAGACTAAACAGGATTGTTAAGGCCTTCAGCAAATAAACAATGAGCAAGTTACCCATTACCTTGGTGATTCAGAACCATGAGAACCTCAGAAGAGCTCAGGAACTATCCTAATCTCAGCTTCAACTAAACACTTCAATCTTATTCTTTTTCAATAACCAGGGAGAAAGGCTCAGCAATGCAGACAGTACGTTTCCTAGTGGATGACTGGATCTTAGAGACTGAGGCACTGACATTGAACAGGGAAGGGACTCTACACCAGTGCTGGCCTCCTCTCTACTTCAGCTGGCCAACCCAGGAAAAAAAATGGCATACAAAAGACTAGGAAGAGAGTGTGGAATAGTCTAGAAGAAGGTGAATTTCTTGCATTATTCATCTTGGCAATAAGAAATTTATTCTAAAAAGACCCCAGGATAAATGAAACTAACCAAATAAATAAACAAAAAGAAAAGAAAAAGAAACAAGAATTAAATGGCCAAATATATAGTAACTCTGACTTAACTCTTACTCCTGAATTTCTAATGTGGACAACAATCAACCAAATATCCATCAATGTAGCTGGATGAATTTTCTCTCACCTGGTTCACCAAAGGAACACGTAGGATAAATCCTGATGCAGCTTGCAGGGTGACCAGTGGATTGAGATAGTGGCCTTTATATAGCTTAAAATGTGTGGGTGCTCTCCTCTGTGGGATGGACTACTGATTCATTTCTAATCAAATCTAACCCCACCTCTGTCATGTTTATCTTCCCACTTCTTCACATTCTTATCTTTGAGGTGATTGCAAAAAGGATGGTGCTGGTTCAACTTCCAGTATGAGGACATGTTGTAGGACACTTTTTTCAGGGTCATACACTTGTGAAAATCAGAGAATATATTTTTGAGGACTCGTGTAGTTCATTCCTTTTATTTAGTACCCACAATAAGTAATGAAGTGTAAGATACTTGATATCTGTGCAGTGAATGCATATTCAATTGAAAATGAACATAGGCCATGAGCCTTACCTAATTGATATCTTTTTTGCAATAATAATAACTACCAGTTATTGAGAATTTACTATGTGTTCGATATTGTGCTGAATATTTTTCAAATTTCATCTCATTTAATCTTTATAAGATTTCTATGAGGTTTGATTGTTTATTCCATGAGAAATCATTAAGAAGCATGAGTCTTCTTCAAGGTCACACAGTCTGTAGTTGGAAGAATTGGGGTTTGAATCTGTAGCTGCCTTATTATAAGGTCGTTTCTCTCTTTTTTTAAATTTTATTTTTTTCAGTGTTCCAAGATCCATTGTTTATGCACCACACCCAGTGCTCCATGCAATACATGCCCTCCTTAACCATCATATTAGCTTACCTCTGTATATCTATCACATACACCTATTATGTAGAAAATTTATGCACTATTTTAGGAGTGTCAGGCCCACCCAAGCACAAAAAGTACAAAAGAGTGATATATGGAGTACGGTCAGCCAGGAAGACAAGATAAAAACTATGTACTGAATATGTACTGAATAACTTAACATAATAAAAAAAGAAATATTCTTTGGCCCCATGAAGGCTTTTTTCTAAGCTACAAAAGTATGCATTAATAGGTTATACACAAAAGTGATGTTTTAAGAACTGTTCAGGGTGAATCTAGAGTGAACTTTCTTCTTGGGATTTTTTTCTGTCATCTTGCTATCCATTGGTTATCTGGCAGCTTTGGACCTAGGCCCTTGGGCAAATGTCATTTATAGATATAAAATCTATCAAATATAATATCTTACAGAAGTGAAAATGATCAGAAAGTTGTATTAGGCATGGAGATGCAGCTATTCTGTACTTTACCACCAGGTGATGATTCTTCTGCTTCTGCTGAAGATAACAGCTGTCATTACTTAAGTACTTACTATCTTCTCTATCTTCTAGGCATGCTGGCTTTACATATTTATTTATTCTTTTTTTAAAGTTTTTTTGAAAAGAATTTATTTACTTACTTGACTGAAAGAGAGAGAGAGAGAGAGCAGACACAAGCAGGGGGAGTGGCAGGCAGAGGGAGAAGCAGCATCCCCTCTGAGCAAGGAGCTCAATGTGGGACTTGATTCTAGGACACTGGGATCATGATCTGAGCTGAAGGCAGATACTTAACTAACTGAGCCACCCAGGTGCCCTTATCTATTTATTCTTTACAGTAACTCTGTAAGGTCAATATTAATGCCATTCTCATTTTACAAATAAGGTAATGAAAGCATAGAGAAATTTAATAATTTGTCCAAAATCAAGGCTAGTAATTGGGAGCACTGAGACAGAAACCCATGCTATTTCTGAAAGTTGGGCACATCTATAACCACATCTATAGGACATACTTGGGGGTGAGGAAGGTTGATTCCTATCAGGGTGATCCTCCAGGGAAGCCATCTTAAATTATTCACCCCACTATCTAGATAGTGCCTAGAATTTAGTAAATACTTAGAATGGGTCTCTGTTCACAAAATAATGGTTACATCACTGAGATATACCCATTACTCTCATAGCCAGGGAGCCCTACACCAAAATGGCCATGCAGAAAGTTGTATTGTCCCCTGGATACTGTGGTCATTTTCAATGGTAGGCATCTTTTGGAGCTGTGCTTGTTTTTGCTGAGATGACTGCAATGTCAGGGAGATTTTTCAGAGCCCAGACTCCACACCAAGACAGGTTTTAAAGCCCCACTTGCATGGTAACTCCAGCTTAGAACTTTGAAGCCAGTTCCATTGCTTGCCTCTTTGGAACTCCACTATGCACTCTTGTATGTTCTGTGTGTTCAGGTTTCTCTTCTTCTTCTGACTTGCTAACAGGGGAAGAATAGCAGTGAGAATGATTTTGAGCTCCAATCTGAGCTCTATCATTTCCTGGTTATGTTCCTTGGAAAGTTCTTTAATCCTCTGAGCCTCAGTTTTCCAACTTTATAAAAGTGGGAATAATAACACTGACCTCATTAGTGGAGGTTGCTTAAGATAATATCACATGTAGGAGGCTCTCAATCATGTTGGTAAAATTAAGTTAGAGGCCAACAGTAGCTGGCTGCTTTAAAGGCAGAATTACTACTTTTCTGTGTAAAGCATGATAACTCATGATTATTTTTATTTAAAAAATAACAGTTTTATTGAGATTAATTTACACACCATAAAATTCAACCTTTTAAGTTGTACAATTAAGTTGTTTTTAGTATCATTATGGAGTTGTGCAACCAAGTCAGGCTTGTCATGGTATCTGTGTTCTTAAATAATTTACCTCACTTGGCAGTGCTTCAGTTTTCCCTCTGTAATAAGCACAAAGAGGTGTTAGTGGTCCACAAGAGGATCCATGTCAGACCATTTCAGCTGGAACTCTCAGAAACAGTTAGGGTCCTACCAGAGCTCCACTTTTTGGAAAGGAACCAAAGTGATGATCTCTAAGAATTGATTGGATGACACCTGCAGAGATTTTTGCCTGCCTGGGTTCTGAAAGACAGTTTAGTCCAGTGAAGCAGAATCCTGGAGCCTGGAGCTAGGGTGCAGTCTCAGCTATACCATTTCTCTGGATCTGGGCCTCCTTCTTGACCTATTCTACTTATCTCATCACTCTCTGCTCATTCCACATTTATACTATTCTGAGTTCTCTTCAATTTTAGGTCCATTTGGTGAACCTGGTGCATTATTGGCCATTAGATTGTCTTGAGGCAGAAGCAATAACTTGGAATGTTAAAAATAGCTATCATTATACCTATGGAAGTACCAGCTTTTGTTTTTTTCTTCACTGAATATCAGCTGGATTTTGTTTCCATGGCTCATCCTGTTCAAGCATGAGTTAAGTTAAAGTACTTCTGCTTTGGCTTCCTATCATGTTCAAATGGAATTCCGTGAGGAATTGCCTTAGGGCCCAAGTGGGGCTGTGCCTGTCATAACAACCAAGCACTTTCTCTGTGGTGGGACTCTTAGGAGCCCCGATTTTCGGGTTTCTCAATGAACTCTCCTAAGAGCTGATACCTGGGTACTGCTTTAGGAGACTAAAGCATATTAAATGCCTCTTTTCTCTAAAAGTGGTTTAGGGAGCTGTTCTTGACTCATGGTATGATGCAGTAGGAAGAACATTGACTTTGTAGTTAGACAGACTGTTTCTATACACAAGCTCCAATACACTCCCTGTAGTACCTTGGGCAAGTTTTTAAATTTGTGTCTCTGTTTCTGCACCTGTGAGATAATGAGGATAATATCAGACATGTGGGAATTAGATGAGATAAAATTAGGATATTGCTGAGTACCTGATATGAATTTAACACATTCTCTTTTCTTTTCCTTCTTATTCTCAAGTTTAATCTGATTAGTAGTTTATCTGTAGTATTTGGATGTGTTGGTTCCTGGATATGATTCTTAACTCTCTTCCCTCCTGGTAGCCACTCTTCTGAACTGAAATCAGAGGCCAATTGGGATGAACTGTTGGAATCCAGCCTTCAAAGAAGTTTTGCATTTCTGTTATGAAAAGTCCATGAGGAAGGTGGAACCACTAGCTTCACCAGATGAGAATGCCCCCAGATTCCTTTTTTATTTTACCACATTTTGTTGGTATCTCAAGACCCATGTGCTGGAGCAATCATCTCACAAAGAGATGCTGCTGACAGATACACCCAGGCTTTGAGTCTGGAATAGGAGGCTTCAGCAACTTCTGTCTAGATCTAACTGAGATGACCATCTGGGACCTCTAGATGTTCATTAAATTCTACTTGGGGCCATTTCTGAAGGCTGTGTCTCAGATATTTAAATGGTTCTTGTTGTCACAATATCAATAACCTGTGATGACAGTACTGATTTTGGAGACTTCCTGGCTACATAAACCTAACTCAAAAGGGGGAGGAACTTGTATTAGCACTGAAATTCTAGGATTCACTAGATTATCTAGAATTTGTGTATTGACAAGTAAGGCAGCTGATTTTTTTTCTTAAAATAATCTGGAACATGTACCAAAGTAAGTTCCCTGAAAGGTTGTATGTATGTGTCCAAAATGTTGGGAGAGGCTCCTTCTTCAAAGCATTTAGAGCAGTATGTCCTTTTAAATATAATTTGGTAGATCTTGGAACACTGAAAAATATAAAATTAAAAAAGAAAAAAAATAATTTGGCAGGTGAAAGTATTGACATTTTAATCATGAATTTGATTTTGGAATCATTTAAAAGCATTTGGGATCATGTTTGGTAAATAAAAAGAATAATGCATGAAGTTAAAAAATATAGAGTCCCTTGTTCAGTGTAATGAGGACTGAGTGATACACTCAACTAATGAATTACTGAACATTATATCAAGAACTGGAGAAAGGGGAATCCTCTTACACTGTTGGTGGGAATGCAAGTTGGTGCAGCCACTTTGGAGAACAGTGTGGAGATTCCTCAAGAAATTAAAAATAGAGCTTCCCTATGACCCTGCAATTGCACTACTGGGTATTTACCCCAAAGATAGAGATGTAGTGAAAAGAAGGGCCATCTGTACCCCAATGTTTATAGCAGCAATGGCCACGGTCGCCAAACTGTGGGAAGAACCAAGATGCCCTTCAACGGACGAATGGATAAGGAAGATGTGGTCCATATACACTATGGAGTATTATGCCTCCATCAGAAAGGATGAATACCCAACTTTTGTAGCAACATGGACAGGACTGGAAGAGATTATGCTGAGTGAAATAAGTCAAGCAGGGAGAGTCAATTATCATATGGTTTCACTTATTTGTGGAGCATAACAAATAGCATGGAGGACAAGGGGAGATGGAGAGGAGAAGGGAGTTGAGGGAAATTGGAAGGGGAGGTGTACCATGAGAGACTATGGACTCTGAAAAACAATCTGAGGGTTTTGAAAGGGCAGGGGTGGGAGGTTGGGGGAACCAGGTGGTGGGTATTAGAGAGGGCATGGATTGCATGGAGCACTGGGTGTGGTGTAAAAACAATGAATACTGTTACGCTGAAAAGAAATTAAAAAAAATAAGATCATAAATAGTTTAAGTACGGAAAAAAAAGCTAATGATGTACTATACCTTCACTAATTGAATTTAAATAAAAAGGAAAGAATGAAAATAAATAAAATGGGCTTTAGTCATTGGGAAAACTGTTGAAGATTTAGGTATGTCTTCCACGAAATTACATTTGTTTGGGATTATTTATGAGACTGGAATTTTCCATCACTCCCTTTCATTGATATTGGTGCTATCCTGTTTGAAGAAGTATTGAGGATTTGCCATTTGGGATTTCCCAGGGTGCATTTGCATACATGTGCATCTGCCCACACAAATATATAGATGTGAATATGTACCTATTCATCCCTAAATCACCATGAAGTTCAGTGAGAGAAGACTTGCTCTAGAATATCCAATAAGGCTGTTTTTTCATGCATCATGGATAGAAGAAATTGACAAAAATTATATCTTAGGCTGCCTGGGAATAGTCCTAGAGATATTTGAATAGCCCTAGAGAAAATAAACTAGGACTTCTATGAGTTATAGCTATCAGGCTTAGATTTTGTTAATTTTTGATTCATTTCATTGATTGTTACCATTAACTCTGATGATTTCACTTGTTTCCTTTTTTGCATTTATTTATTTATTTATTTTAAAGATTTTATTTATTTATTTTACAGAGAGAGATCACAAGCAGACAGAGAGGCAGGCAGAGAGAGAGAGAGAGAGAGAGAGAGAGGGAAGCAGGCTCCCCGCCGAGCAGAGAGCCCGATGCGGGACTCGATCCCAGGACCCTGAGATCATGACCCGAGCCGAAGGCAGCGGCCCAACCCACTGAGCCACCCAGGCGCCCTTTTGCATTTATTTTTATTTTTATTTTTTTCACTTAAATGTAGAATCTTCTTCTTCTTATTTTTTCATTTGTTTCCCTTTAAAGTTAATTATATTTATTTTACGTATTATAAATATAGTTACTCCACCCATGTGCTAATTCCTTGCTTCTGACACCATGTTTCAGAGCTTGAGCCATCTGGGATTAGTCAGTTTAAATCACCTCTGACCATCGGGACTCCAAAAGGAAGGATAACAAAGTGAGATTTATGAAAAACCATATCTGCAGTGTCTTATTTTTTATGTTAATAAATTTATTTTTAAAATTAAATTTAAATTTTTATTATGTTCAGTTAGCCAGTATATAGCGCATCATTAGTTTTTGAAGTAGTGTTTAACAATTCATTAGTTGTGTATAACACCCAGTGCTTGTCACAACATATGTTGTGATGTGGAGTGTCTCATTTTGATGTGGAGTGTCTCATTTTTATTTTAGTAGGAGGTTTCTTCCTTGGGGACTGGTATTTTTACCAGCTTATCAAAGTAATTGCAAAGGGCAGAGAGAGTAATTACTTTATGTTAACTATTAAAGGATGAATACGGGATTGACCTCTAATCCAGTTGCTTCACCCACTGCCACCTGGTTCTGTGCAGGTCAAAGACCTGTGGAATAGTATTGTTTCCTGAAGGTCCAGGACCTCTTGTTTAGGGAAACAAATACTTAGCTTTTTAAGATGTTCAAAGATGATATTCTACTCATTTTTGAGATGGTTATGGCTGGAGAGGCAGATGGATTCGTGGAGAGTGGGGCTTGAGGTCTTTGATACAAGAGGAGAGGCTCTTAGCCTAGACCTCTGCCAGGGCCTTTCTCACACACATTTCCTAAGTCTGGTCCATGCAGAATAATTCAGGGCAAACACAGGGTAGGACTCTTGAAGGAATGTTTCTTGGGTTCTCCCTAAAGACTAAAACACAATCTATTAGCAAACTTGTTTAGCCTAGTGATTAAGAACATAAACCTTGGAATTTGACAAATCTGGGTTGGAATCCTGCCTCTGTCACTCATTAGTTATGTGACTTAATATTTCTGTAAATATGGGGAATTTCCTTCAGGGTAGTTATAAAATTTAGAAGAATTAATTTGAATGCCTGAAACAAAGTAACCATTCAGTAAAAGGCAAAGAGGGCATGTGAAATGATGAGCACTGCATGTTATATTCAACTAATGAATCATTGAACATTAATATAAAAAATTAATGATGTACTATACCTTGGCTAATTGAATTTAAATTAAAAAAGAGGCAGAAAAACAATCTGAAGGGTTTGAAGAGGTGGGGGGGTGGGAGGTTGGGGGAACCAGGTGGTGGGTATTAGAGAGGGCACGGACTGCATGGAGCACTGGGTGTGGTACAAAAACCAATGAGTACTGTTACGCTGAAAATAAATTAAAAAAATGATAAAAAAAATAAAAAAAGGAGGCAGAAATTGCTACTTTTTTAAACTTAAAAAAAAAAAAACGAACAAGCCCATCTATTTTTTTTTTTGGCATTTGCTTGAAATATTATTTTCTGTGTCCATTTTGTGGATTATATCATCAACGTGGGTGTCCCTCTTACCAGTTTGTTTTGAGAGCCAAAATTATATGTAAGTTACTGTGCTCTGGATTAATCAGCTTCTCATTCTGGCCCAGTTGGCTAGTGTGTCACATTGATTAAAAGTAATTATAATGCCAATAATCTTGATGCTGTTTTTGGTGGTGATGATGATGACACAAAATCTGTTCATAATGAGGATAGGATCCTCAGATGAAACCTATTTATTTTTTTGCAACAGGTCAAAGCACAGGATTGAGATTTGCCTGTAGGGTACATAGATCATCTTCTTTCTCTTCCATTCACTCTATAACTGATCTACTCTGAGGGATGGGGAGTGATATGGTGCATTTATTCTGCTTTTCTAATATATAACCTTTCTTTTTCTGATTATGTGCTAGCCCCTGGAAGTCCCTTCCTGATTGGTTGCCTATGGTTCTTACGCACCTCATCTTTACCAGAAATGCTTTCTTTCCCCAAATCTAGAGACCATGGAGCTTTATAAGTAGAAAAATCTTTCTGTCTCTTCTTTCACAAAGAAGCCAGATGTCTGGCAATCTGTAATGGATTATGGATTTATGGATTCCTTAATGTCTTTTACCCTCCTACTCCCATAGAATTATTTTTTTAAAGATTTTATGTATTGGGGTGCCTTGGTGGCTCAGTTGGTTGAGCATCTGCCTTCAGATCAGGTCATGATCTCAGGATCTTGGGATCGAGCCTCACATCGGGCTCTCCACTCAGTGACAAGTCTCTTTCTTCCTCTGCCTCTGTGATCCCTCTCCCTCTGTGATTGCTTTTGCTCTCTCTAAAATAAATAAAATCTTTATTTATGACAGAGATAGCAAGAGAGGGAATACAAGTGCAAGGGAGGTGAAGAGGGAGAAGCAGTCTCCCTGCTGAACAGGGAGCCCAATATGGGGCTTGATCTCAGGACCCTGGGATCATGACCTGAGCTGAAGGTACATGCTTAATGACTGAGCCACTCAGGTACTCCATAAATAAAATGTGTGTGTTTGTGTGTGTGTGTGTGTGTGTGTGTGTGTAGAAGAATGAAAGTTGACCATTATCTTACACCATACACAAAATAAACTCTAAATGGATAAAAGACCTCAACATGAGGCAGGAATCCATCAGAATCCTGAACATGAGCAGAACATAGGCAGTAACCTCTTCGACATCAGCCACAGAAACTTCTTTCAAGATATGTCTCCAAAGGCAAAGGAAACAAAAGCAAAAATGAACTTTTGGGACTTCATCAAGATCAAAAGCTTCTGTACAGCACAGGAAACAGTCAACAAAACAAAGAGGCAACCCACGGAATGGGAGAAGATATTAGCAAATGACAGTACAGACAAAGGGCTGATATCCAAGATTTATAAAGAACTGCTCAAACTCAACACACAGGAAACAGATAATCATGTCAAAAAATGGACAGAAGATATGAACAGACACTTCTCCAATGAAGACATACAAATGGCTAACAGACACATGAAAAAATGTTCATCATCATTAGGCATCAGGGAGATTCAAATCAAAACCACATTGAAATACCACCTTAATACCAACTTACACCTGTTAGAATGGCCAAAAATAACAAGACAGTAAACAACATGTGTTGGAAAGGATGTGGAGAAAGGCGAATCCTCTTGCACTGTTGGTGGGAATGCAAGTTGGCACAGCCACTTTGGAAAACAGTGTGGATATTCCTTAAGAAATTAAAAATAGGGTTACCCTATGACCCTGCAATTGACTACTGGGTATCTACCCCAAAGATACAGATGTAATGAAAAGATGGGCCATCTGTATCCCAATGTTTATAGCAGCAATGGCCACAGTCACCAAACTGTGGAAAGATTCAAGATGCCCTTCAACAGATGAATGGATAAAGAAGATATGGTCCTTATATGCTATGGAGTATTATGCCTCCATCAGAAAAGATGAATACCCAGTTCTTGTATCAACATGGACGGGACTGGAAGAGATTATGGTGAGTGAAATAAGTCAAGCAGAGAGAGTCAATTATCATATGGTTTTGCTTATTTGTGGAGCATAAGGAATAACACGGAGGATGTGGGGAGATGAAGAGGAGAAGTGAGTTTGGGGAAATTAGAGGGGGAGATGAACCATGAGAGATGGTGGACTCTGAGAAACAAACTGAGGGTTTTGGAGGGAAGGGTGTTGCGAGGTTGGGTGAGCCTGCTGGTGGGTATTACGGAGGGCACATATTGCATGGAGCACTGGGTGTGGTGCATAAACAATGAATTCTGGAACACTGAAAAGAAATTTAAAAAGTAAATAAAAATTTAAAAAACTTTTAATTTTTATTTTTTAAATTTTGTATAACTTTTTATTTTTATCTTATTTTATTATTATTTTTATTTTTTCAGTGTTCCAAGACTCATTGTTTATGCACCACACCCAGTGCTCCATGAACTAAGTGCCCTCCTTAATACCCACCACCAGGCTCACTTATTCCCCTACACCCATCCTTTCCAAAACCCTGCTTCTTTCTCAGAGTTCATTGTCTCTCATGCTTTGTCTCCCCCTCCGATTTCCCCCAATTCACTTTTCCTTTCCTTCTAATGTCCTTCATGTTATTCCTTATGGTCCATGTGGAGCACAAAGAATAAAAAACAAAAGCATAAGGATTAAAAAACATCTTTTTTATTAAAAAAAGATTTTGTTTAGGGACGTCTGGGTGGCTCAGTTGTTTAAGCAGCTGCCTTCGGCTCAGGTCATGATCCCAGCGTCCTGGGATCGAGTTCCACATCAGGCTCCTTGCTCAGCAGGGAGGCTGCTTCTCCTTCTGCCTCCGTCTGCCAGTGCTCTCTCTCTCTCTGACAAATAAATACATTTTAAAAAAAGATTTTGTTTATTTGACAGGGAGAGAGTGAGAGTGTACAAGCAGGGGGATCATCAGAGGGAGAGGGAGAACCAGACTCTCCACTGAGCAGGGAGCTCAATGTGGGACTCTATCCCAGGACCCTGGGATCATGACCTTGAGCTGAAGGCAGACACTTAACTGACTGAGCCACCCAGGTGCCAACATAGAAAGAATTCTTTTTTTTTTTTTAAAAATAGGTCCTTAGTTTTTATTGTATTTTCAATGATTCATTTGTTGTGTATAACACCCACTGCTCATACCATCATGTACCCTCCTTAATATCCAACCTCCAGTTAATCCATTCAAAAGAATTGTGATAGAGAAGTAGTTTTGTATAAATTGGTATAAATATCAGGGAGACATTTACTGACTGAAGCATATTTTGCAGCTTTAGAAACTTCCTCTACCTACATATAAAGCTGAACTATCAAGTCCAGCCACTTCTTTGTTCAGCAAGCTGCTCAAACCTGCCAGTGTCTAGAGTTTGGCAGAAGCAAAACCCAACCCATTTAGGTGTTTAAGTAAAGCCAGAGGCAGGTTGAGTCAGGTACATACCAGCCAAGTTCAGATCCTGCCTGCTGCTGTAAGACTGGTTCTCTCATCTCTTAATTCCACAACCCTGCAATCTAGGGCCTAGGCTGGGCCATTTGTCAAATAGTATTGTGAATGATAAGGCAGACTGGATCTCTATTTTGGGAATAGTAGTGAAGGGAAGGTCCTTTGTATATCAATTTAAATATAGATTCTATGCCCCTGCCCTAAGAAATACAGAGGTTGGTGGTTGTCCTCAACTATACCTCTGTCAAGTTCATGGCAGAGGACTGTACTTCAACACTTAGCCAATTTGAAACAAGAGTCAATCCCATAGACTTTATTCTTATACCCAAGAAATAGTCACAGGAGCATATATTTGTTGGTTCGCTGGAAAAGGAATAGGGGAGAAAGTACCAAATATACAATAGTGCTCATCCTCTAGACACAGTCACAATAATAGGAGAGCCACTCCCAAAACTCTCTGTGAAAATATACAAGATAAATATGAGAAAGTATAATGAAAATAACTCTAGATTATTCCTGACTTCTTTCTTTTACACCTCAAAGACACACTGTCAACAAATCCTACTGATTCTACCTTCAGATTATGACCAGAATCTGCACAATTCTCACCATCACCACTGTTACTACCCACTTCAATTACCACTATTTCTTATGGGTACACTTAGCCTCCTAACTGATATGCTGCTCCTACTCTTAACAATGGACAGTGTGAACATTTCAAAACCAAAGTCTGACCATGTCTTTCTTCTGCTTAATACCCTAGAGGGTCTCCTGTCTTGCTCAGAGTAAACCAAAGGGCTGAGATGGACTACTAGGTTTCTGACCTCACCCTGCTACTTCCCTTATTCTCTTTGCTGCAACCACACTGGCCTCTCTTCTGAGTTTCCTCTCTCTGGAGTGTTCTTTCACAGCTATTGCTTCTTTGTATCCTTTGTATACAATAACTTGTATCCAGTTATTGCTTTTGGGATTTTCACTTCTGGTCAAGATGGAGTAATATGGCTTGGAATTTACCTTACCACTTTTGCCACCTACAATCTAGTAAAAAAATGGAACAAATATTTTCATGAATTGGATATCATGCAACATGTGGGAAATAAATGAAGTGACCCCCAGTTTGAAGCCTAGAGAGAGTTTACAGGCTGCAACATGAGAGGAAACCTAGGTAGGGTCAATTCGTCAAAAGGATGATATCATTCTAAGTGTAATATGAACCCAAACTGAATAGAACTGCAAGAAGACATAGTCATAGTCAGAGATTTCAAAACTCCCTCAATAGTGGGTAAAAGAAGTGGACACAAAATCAGTAAGTTTATAGAAGTCTTGAAGAATGCTATCAACCAACTTGACCTAAGTGACATTTATAGAACACTCAACAACAGCAGAATACATTTCACTTTAAAGTGTACTTAAAGAGGGGAAGAGCAAGATGGCAGAGGAGTAGAAGACCTAAATTTCATCTGGTGCCAGGCATTCAGCTAGACAGTTATCAAACCATTCTGAACACCTACAAACTCAACAGGAGATTGAAGAGAAGAATAGCAGCAGTTCTATGAACAGAAAAGGGACCACTTTCTGGGAGATAGGACGTGCAGAGAAGTGAATCTGAGGTGATATATGGGAAAATAGATTGTGGGGGGAGGGGCCAGCTCCTGGCAAGTGAGAGAGCAATGGAGAACAAAATCAGAAGTTTTAGAAGTCTGCTCCATGGAAGGACATTGTGATAAGGAAAATCTGTGTTCTGAAGTGGCTGACCAATCCAGCAGGGGAGTCCCAGTCCTGGCCCCAAGGCCATTCCAGGTCTTCCCCTAGCTCCATCAGCCCCAGCTGCAGTCACAAGAGTGGCACAGATATGAAGGTAAAAGTGTCTAAGCTATCCCCTTTGTTTTTGCTTGGGCTCAGACCTTGAGATATTGCTCTCCTCTGAGCCCACCGGTGTAATTTAAACCTCCAATCCTCCAAGGTCTCTGAGTGCCACTTGGTTTTTTTGTTCAGGATCCAGGCTGTGTTCCATAACATTTGGTTCCCTGACTGGGAACCCAACTGCTCTGACCCATTGTTGCCATCGGTTTGGGGGCAATGGCAGGGTGGTGATGGAATGAGGGGTTGTATTGGGGAAGGCACACCCTGCCTAATCTTTGGCAGTCTCCCACCTGGTTGCCTCGGACTGGCTCCACTCTGTGGTTCCCACCAGGCTCAAAAGAGACTTGGCAGGTGAGCATCTGGTTCCAACATCAGATTCCCATAAGGCCTGGGGCCCCAGGGCTAGTTAGACCCACCTGTCAGGGTGGAAGTGGGAGCTTGATCACCTCCCAGAGACCTCCTAGAGGTCTCACACGAAGGGCTTGCTAGGGAGGGAGGTCCCTCAGATCAGGAAACTCCCTGAAAGGGGGGACAGAAAGGAATTTCTGAAAGGAATTCCACAGGTAGGGCTTCTTGGGGGGAGGGCCTTCAGGTCAAGAACCCCCCAAAAGGGGGGACAGAAAGGAATTTCCAAAAGGAATTCCACAGGTCAGGGCCTCCTGGGGAGGGAGGAAGTGTAATAACTTCAGTGTGAATGCATGAGTGAATGTGCATTTGACCTGACTTTTCAGACGGACTGATTCTGTGGCTCCAAGGTCTTGAGACTACAGAGTCTGAGTGAGCCCCAACATCTTTCTGTGGTGACTTCATAGGGTCTATGGCAAGCCCTTTGGGGCATCAGTCCAGGGTTTATATGGACTTGCTATGGCTAAGAGTCACCCAAGTCTCCTCTGGGAGGGTGGACAGGCAGCCATCTGATTGATCTTTCCTCTGGTGGGGCACCCACAACACTTTGTATCTGCACCACTGCACAAGGGAACATCACTGTGGGATCAGGCAGAGTAAACTTACAGTCCTAGAATGTATGATCAAAAATTCCAGAAAGGGTTTTTCAGAAGACTATGCACTTAAGGTGTAACCTGGCAAATTGAAAACCCTATGTGAGTTAGAATGACCCACCTTTTTTTTTTTTTAAATTTATTAGTCAGAGAGAGAGAGATAGAGAGAGCGAGCACAGGCAGACAGAGTGGCAGGCAGAGGCAGAGGGAGAAGCAGGCTCCCCGCCAAGCAAGGAGCCTGATGTGGGACTGAATCCCAGGACGCTGGGATCAGGACCTGAGCCGAAGGCAGCTGCTTAACCAACTGAGCCACCCAGGCGTCCCAGAATGACCCACCTTTAATGTTGGATGGGCTTCAAAAAGGACATTAGATGTTCCAACAGTTCATCAGGTGTGGCTAGTTGTAACAGGGGAGCCAGGACACCTCGACTAGTTTCCATGCATTGTCTCCTGGCTAGAAATTTTCCAGACCCTCCCCCCTGGGTGCAATTTGCTTGCAATAGGCAGGGACAGGCCAGGGTCTTAATTGCCTCATCCAAGTGGCCCAAAAAGACTGACAGAAGCCCCAGCCTCCACAGATTTCAGCTGGAGATTCCAAAGCTAAGCTGGTCCTGCCTCCTCCATACACATCCCCAAGGCCGTCTATACCTGTCCCCCTCCAGTTCCAGACACTCCACCACTATCAGTCTCCTTGGTGCCCCAGGCCCAGGGGATCCACTTTCTCCAGGACCAGCAGCCAGGCTGTGCCCCAGGTCAGGCCAACCACCCTCCAAATGCTGGTATAAGAGAAGCGAGAACACAAGAGGAATGATAAAGACAGGACAGTCCAACCCAGCCAATCCATGATGTATTATCAACCTTTCTCCACCACCAACCCCCTCAGCTGGACACATGAGCCCACCTGCTCATTCTGGGAAAGGGTTTTCAAAGTGGCCCTGTTGGCAGGTCTATAAGGCAGAGAAGCCCAACCACCAAAAGTGGGGAAACCCAGAATCCCCTTGGCCAGGGATCAATGTACCTACTGCAGAGAAAAGGGGCATTGGAAAAATGTATGTTTCTAACCAGGGAAAGGCTCAGGAGCCCAGCTGCCACAAGAAAAAATCCCCAAGAAGGGGACCTTGTAGGCCTTGCAGAAATAGACTCAGACTGAGGGATCTGGGCTCTCTTCTCCTTGGTCCCCATGAGGCTACAGGCATAATAAAAATAAGGGGCCAACTAGTGAATTTTATGGTTGATACTGGGGCCAAGTACTCTGTTGTCACCTCCCGAGTGGCCCCTTTCAGCAAGAGAAGTGCAACCATCCTTGGGGCTACCAGAACACAAAAAATACAACAGCCCTTTTGCCAGGCTCTTCAGTGTAAACTCAGGGGCCACAGGTCTGACATAAATTCCTTTATCTACTTGATTGCCCTATCCGCCTTCTGGGCTGAGACATACACTCCAAGCCTGGGGCTCAAATAGCCTTTGAACGCACTGGGCACACCAACCTCCGAATCAACCCAGGGCAAGAAGAGACAAGGTCTCTGGTACTAACAATACCACACCAAGGGAAAAAAATGGTGGCTATTCTGTGCCCAGGCCCATCACTTCTCAGCTTTTTGGCTAAGGTCAAGTGTAGTATTTTGTGCCCAGACCCAGTCAAATGGCCCACCAGAGTTCAGGCTCAACTTCAGTATGGGCTAAAGGCAACCCACCTGGACTAGCCAGAATCAGCCTCCTGTCATTGTTGAACTGATGCTGGGAGCCCAACCCCAGAGGCAAAGGCAATACCCCTTTCCACAAGAAGCTAAGATTGGCATTCACAAACAACTGGCCAGACTCAAAGAAGTGGATGTCCTAATTGAGTGCCAATTGGCCTCCTAATTGAGTGCCAAATGGCCTAGAATACCCCCATTCCTGCCAGTTAAGAAGACAGGAGGGGGTTACAGACCAGTCCAGGACCTGTGGGCCATCAACAAGGTAGCCATCTCCCTGCACCCAGTGTTCCCAAATCCATACACCCTCTTCCAGTATGTGGATTACCTCCTCCTCGACAGTGATTTACACAAAAGACACAAAGGACCTCCTACAGCTCCTGTCAAACTTGGGATACTGAATCACATGGAAGAAGACACAAATCTGCCAAAAACAGGTCCAATACCTTGGTTTCCTCCTCACCCAAGAGAAAAGAGAACTAGGGCCAGAGGAAAAAAGTTACCATCTCCTTGCCATAACCCCAGACAAAAAGGAGCCTATGAGAATTCCCAGAGGCTGCAGGATTCTGCCTCATCTGGATTCCTGTGTTCTCAACAATAACAAGACCCCTCTGTAATCTTAGGGGGACCAAGTCAAGAACTCCCTGCCTGGACTGAGAAAACAAATTCCACCTTCACAGAGATAAAGGCTGCCCTGAGGTGGCCTCCAGCCTTGTGCCTAACAAATATAAAAAATACCTTCAATCTCTTTGTACATAAAGAGTGCTCAGTATACTCACCCAGTCTGTCATGCCCTGGCAATGGCCAGTTGCATATCTGTCTAGACTCTGTGGCAGCAGGATTGCCACTGTGTCTCAAGGCACTAGCAGCCATAGTCCTTCCTACTCATTAAGGAGGCAGACAAGCTCACCCTGGGGCAAGAAATTAATGTCAAGGTCCCTCATGCATTTGCGACTCTCATGAACACACAGGGGCACCGCTTCCTTTCCAACTCTTGGCTCGCAAAATACCAAGGGCTCCTCTGTGAGAATCCATGGGCCATCCTTAAAACAGTAAGGGCATTAAATCCAGAAACTGTTTCCCCATGGAAGAGGGCAAACCAGACCATAACTGCTCCACAGTAACTGGTAAAGTCTACATGAACCATCTAGATTTATGGGATCAAGCCATGAAACATCCAGAGCTCATGCTGTTCAGCGATGGCAGCAGTTACCTACAAGAGGGTGCCCAGAAAGTGGATTATTACAATAACCACAACCACTAAAGTCCTAGAGGTTAAGACATAATCAACTGAATGATCAGCACAACAGACTAAACTATATTTCTTAGACTGAGCCCTCACCCTCAGTGAAGGCAAGCGGGTCAACATCCACACAAACTCTGTATGCCTTTGCTACTGTGCATATACAGCGGGCCATCTACAAGGAGAGGGCCTCCTAACTGCTGCAGAAAAAGCTATCAAAAACAAAGAAGAGTTTATAAAACACCTCAAAGCTATCTGCCTTCCAAAAGAAGTAGCAATCCTATACTGTAAGGGATACCAGAAAGAAGACGACCCCATAGTGTGCGAAAATCGTCTGGCAGATGAGGCTGCCAAGACTGCAGCCAGTAAGGGCATGGACAAAGCCCCTTCCCTTGCCATGGCCCTGAGAGGCTCCCCCCGCCCCCCCCCCCCGCCTGCCGCCGAAGAAGTCCCTCTGCTTAGTTACACTTAAAAAAAAAAAAAGGGCCATGGCTGAAGGGGTCATCCTAACTAAAAAGGGATGATTGGTGATGCCAGATGAGCGTGTCTTCATCCCAACAGCAACAGGAGGGTATCTAGTCAAAAAATATCACCAACTTACCCACCTGGAAAAAAATACATTAGAGGCCCTTCTCAAAAGGACTACTACATCAGCCAGCTGTAAGCACTAAGTTGATCAAACAGTGAGCAAAACATAACATATGCTAAAATAATACTTGGCCTATACTGTGGCTGCTGCCAGGTGTCCAGAGGATGGGAGTAACCCATTTCAAAGAGCTAAAAATAGACTTCACAGATGTGCAGCTGAACAGGGAGTTCAGATACCTTCTAGTGATAATGTGCATATTCTTTGGGTGGGTCAAGGCCTTCCTGACCAGGAAGGAGTGAAGCGGGGAAGTAGCCAAAGTCTTATTTCTTATGGAAAATCATGCCTTGCTTTGGCCTGCCATTAGCAATCCATAGTAACAATGGACCCATATTTATAGCAGACATTGTACAGGTCTTAACCAAGTCTTTCAACATCACCTGGAGGCTTCACACTGCCTACGAGGCCCAAAGCTCAGGGAAAACAAAGCAAATGAATCTCACCCTCAAGGGAACTTCAGCAAAGTTTTGTCAGGAGACTAGCTTCCCAGGCCAGATCTGCTACTCCTGGCCCTCCTGTGTGCCCGCTGCACACCCAGGAGACTCAGTTACTCCCCTTTCAAATTAGTATATGGCCAGCCGCCCCCACATCTGGGGAGACTTCCAGGAAACTTACAACAGATTGGGGATAGAGATAAAAAGACAACTTCAGGCCCCAGGGGCCACCCTAAATATACTACAAAGGTACACCACTGAGAGGGCCCTAATCTCCTTAGGGCCCCAGGTTCACTCTTTCCAGGCAGGAGACTCAGTGTAGATCAAAGATTGGAAAAGGGACTCCTCAAACCACAATGGACAGGGCCTCACACTGTTGTTCTAACCATCCCTACTGCCCTTAAGGTTTCTTGTGCCACCCCATGGGTCCACCACTCCAAAATAGAAGCCCATCATTCAGATGAAGAGCCACACCAGTGAAAAGTCCAGCCAAACCCCACAGACCCATTCCGGCTTTGCCTCTAAGGAGATCCCACCAGGTGATGGACACTTGCTTGTCATGGTCCCCAGTTCTCATTGGCATAGTATTCCTCATTCTAGGGGTCAGACTCTCACTGTTGCCCCTTCTGACTAGACTTTCCCTCAGAGACTTGCTATTGTTGTTCAATGAGTGACCCTAGGGTGTATTACTACACTTATTTGTCCACAGGATTTATCTGCTGTTGGGATAGCCACAATGGCTCCCTCTAACTAAGTCCAGGAATTCTACTTTTATTGGCCCTCCACTGTCTACTTCCAAGTGCATTTCACTATGGGATTCCTGACCCCAGTCAGTCCTGGTCTTCTGCTACCTGGTATGTTGTTCCTCCTTATAGTAGCATTTGGCCCTTGTATTTTTCATGCCCTTACCAGATTTATCACTGCTCAAATTGCCAAGATCAGGCTCCAGTTGCTCATTATTCACTATCGTCCCATAGGTAATAAAGATGATGACCTCTAAACCAGGTTTTTAAAGGGGCATAAAAAAAAAGGAAAGTATGTGTTCTGAGGTGGCTGACCAGTCCAGCAGAGGAATACCAGTCCCAGCCCCAGGGCCATTCCAGGTTTTCTCCTAGCCTCACCAGCCACAGCCACAAGAGTGGCACAAATATGGAAGTAAAAGTGTCTAAACTACTCCCTTTGTTTGGGCTCAGACCTTGAGAGACTACTCTCCTCTGAGCCTGCTGGTGTAAAATAAACCTCTGATCCTCCAAGGTCTCCAAGTGCTGCTTGTTTTTTTTTTTTTTTTTGCCGGGATCCAGTCTGTGTTCTCTGTAACAGTTGGTCCAGTGGCTAAGTGAGGGGTGGAATCCTCGCTGGATCAGTGTGGTCTCAGGATCCTCAAGGGTCACAGAAAGACTGGGAGTGCCTGAGCATGGCAGAGCTCCCAGCTCCCAGGTATCAGAGTGGGGAAGCTAGCTGCAAAGATGGAGTGGACAAGAGGGGTCTCAGCTTGGCATTGCCACAAACTATGATCTGAGGCAGACTTTGACCACTACTCTTCAAGAAGGGATGCCACAAGTGGCAGATCTGGGGAGACACCTAGCTTTTTAAGATGTTCAAAGATGACATTCTATTCATTTTTTTTTAATTTTATTTTTTATAAACATATAATATCTTTTTATCCCCAGGGGTACAGGTCTGTGAATCGCCAGGTTTACACACTTCACAGCA
>NW_019154172.1:1100942-1104943 GCF_002288905.1 Enhydra lutris kenyoni | reverse complement strand
GATTCACTTCTCCGCCAGTCCTACCTTTCAGAAAGTGGTTGATTTTCTGTTTCTAGAGTGCTGTTCTTCTTCTCTTCGATCTCCCGTTGGATTTGTAGGTGTTTGCAATCTTTAGATAAGCTATCTAGCTGATCTCCCGCTACCTGAAGTAGTCTCAGCCTGCTACTTCTCCATCTTGACTCCTCCCCCTGACATTCTATTCATTTTTGAGATGGTTATGGCTTCAGAGGCAAATGGACTCATGGAGAGTGGGGGTTGAGGTCTTTGCCACAAGATGAGAGGCTAGACCTCTCCAAGGGACTTTCTCACACACATTTCCTAAGTCTGGTCCATGCAGAATAATTCAAGGCAAACACAGGGTAGGACTCTTTTTTATTTATTTTATTTTTAAAATTTCTTTTCAGTGTTCCAGAATTCATTGTTTATGCACCACACCCAGTGCTCCATGCAATATGTGCCCTCCATAATACCCACCACCAGGCTCAGCCAACCTCCCACCCACTCTCCTCCAAAACCCTTAGTTTGTTTCTCAGAGTCCACAGTTTCTCATGGTTCATCTCGCCCTCCAATTTCCCCTAACTCACTTCTCTCCATTTCCCCATGTCCTCCATGTTATTCCTTATGCTCCACAAATAAGTGAAACCATATGATAATTGACTCTCTCTGCTTGACTTATTTCACTCAACATAATCCCTTCCAGTCCCATCCATGTTGATACAAAAGTTGGGTATTCACCCTTTCTGATGGAGGCATAATACTCCATAGTATGTATGGATCGCATCTTCTTTATCCATTTGTCTGTTGATGGGCATCTTGGTTCTCTCCACTATTTGGTGACTGTGGCCATTGCTGCTATGAACATTGGGGTGCAGATGGCCCTTCTTTTTACTATATCTTTATCTTTAGGGTAAATGCCTAGTAGTGAAATTGCAGGGTCATAGGGCAGCTTTATTTTTAATTTTTTGAGGAATCTTCACACTGTTTTCCAAAGTGGCTGTACCAACTAATATTCCCACCAACAGTGCAAGAGGATTCGCCTTTCTCCACATCCTTTCCAACACATGTTTTTACTGTCTTGTTGATTTAGGCCATTCTAACAGGTGTAAGGTGGTATCTCAATGTGGTTTTGATTTAAATCTCCCAGATGGCTAATGATGAGGAACATTTTTTCATGTGTCTGTTAGCCATTTGTATGTCTTCATTGGAGAAGTGTCTGTTCATGTCTTCTGCCCATTTTTTGACATGATTATCTGTTTTGTGTGTGTTGAGTTTGAGAAGTTATTTATAGATCTTGGATATCAGCCTTTTGTCTGTACTATCATTTGTGAATATCTTCTTCCATTCCATGGGTTGCATCTTTTTTGTTTTTGTTTTTTGTTTTGTTTTTTTTGACTGTTTCCTTTGCTGTGCAGAAGCTTTTGATCTTGATGAAGTCTGAAAGGTTCATTTTCACTTTTGTTTCTTTTGTCTTTGGAGACATATCTTGGAAGAAGTTGCTGTGGCCCATGTCAAAGAAGTTACTGCCTATGTTCTCCTCTAGAATTCTGATGGGTTCCTGCCTCATGCTGAGGTCTTTCATGCATTTTGAGTCTATCTTTGTGTATGGTGTAAGAGAATGGTCGAGTTTCTTTCCTCTACACATAGCTGCCCAATTTTCCCAGCATCATTTATTGAAGAGACTGTCTTTTTTCCACTGGATATTTTTTCCTGCTTTGCCAAAGATTGTTTGACCATAGAGTTGAAGTTGAGGGTCCATATCTGGACTCTCTACTCGGTTCCACTGGTCTATGTGTCTGTTTCTGTGCCAGTACCATGCTGTCTTTGGTGTTCACAGCTTTGTTGTAAAGCTTGAAATCAGGCAACAGGATGCCCCCAGGCTTGTTTTTCTTTTTTGACATTTCCTTAGGAATTCGTGGTCTCTTCTGGTTCCATACAAATTTTAGGATTGTTTGTTCCAGCTCTTTGAAAAATGCTGGTGGAATTTTGATTGGAATGGCATTGAAAGTATAGATTGCTACAGGCAGTATAGACACTTTAACAATGTTTATTTTTCCAATCTATGGCACGGAATGGTCTTCCATCTTTTTCTGTCTCCTTCAGTTTCTTTCATGAGTGTTCTGTAGTTCCTCCAGTACAGATCCTTTACCTCTTTGGTTAGGTTTATTACCTGGTATCTTATGGTTCTTGGTGCTATGGTAAATGGAATCAATTCTCTAATTTCCCTTTCTGTATTTTCATTGTTAGTTTATAAGAAAGCAACTGATTTCTGTACATTGATTTTGTATCCTGCCACATGACTGAATTGCTGTATGAGTTCTAGTAGTTTGGGGGTGGAGACTTTTGGGTTTTCCATATAAAGTATGATGTCATCTGTGAAAAGAGAGAGTTTGACTTCTTCATTGTCAATTTGAATACCTTTTATTTCTCTTTGTTTTCTGATTGCTGTTGCTAAGACTTCTATTACTATGTCAAACCACAGTGGTGAGAGTGTACATCTTTGTTGTGTTCCTGATATCAAAAGGAAGGTTGTCAGCTTTTCCCCATTGAGGATAATATTCACTGTGGGTTTTTCATAGATAGATTTTATGAAGTTGAGGAATGTTCCCTCTATCCCTACAGTTTGAATCATTTTAATCAGGAACAGATGCTGTATCTTGTCAAATGCTTTTTCTGCATCAGTTGAGAGGACCATGTGGTTTTTCTCTCTTCTCTTATTGATTTGTTCTATGACATTGATTGATTTGCAAATGTTGAACCACCCCTACATACAGGGTAGGACTCTTGAAGAAATGTTTCTTGGGTTCTTCCTAAAGACTAAAACAAATCTTTTAGCAAACTTGTTTAGCCTAGTTATTAAGAGCATAAACCTTGGAATTTGGCAAATTTAGATTGGATTCCTGCCTCTGCCACTCAGTAGTTATGTGACTTATTATTTCCATAAATATAGGGAGTTTCCTTCAGAGGGTAGTTATAAAATTTAAAAGAATTAATTCAAATGCTTGAAGCCAAAGAGCCATTCGGTAAGAGGCAAAGAGGACATGTGATATGATGATCACTGCATGTTATATTCAACTAATGAATCGTTGAATATTATATCAAAAACTAATGGTGTACTATACCTCGGTTAATTGAATTTAAATAAAAAAAGAGGCAGAAATTTCTACTTTTTTAAACTTAAAAAAAAACCATCTATCTTTTTTTTTTGCATTTGTTGAAATTTTGATATTTTCTATGTCCATTTTGTGGATTATAACATCAACATGAATGTTCCTTTTACCAGTTTGTTTTGAGAGCCTAAATTATATGTAAGATACTGTGCTCTGGATTGATCAGCTTCTCTGGACATCAAATACTGTACAAGTTAACCTGTGATTAGTCTACTTGAAGAATTCCTTGGTTCTGGCTCAGTTTGCTCATGGGTCACATTGATTAAAGTTAATTATAATGACAATAAATCCCCAACATGCACCAAATCTACTGACCGTAGAGTGCTGGAAATCTTCAGCTCCAGTACAAATAGGATCTGGCCTAATATAACATGACTAAAAAAAAAAAAAAGCAGATTAGAGCACACCTTGTAAAAACTCCCCACATTCTGGACAAGATCCAAACACTCCCCACTGCACACAAAGAGAAACTCTGCAGAGGACTGATCTAAGGAAAAGCCAAAACTCAGCAACAGAGTCCATGTAGCACACACATCAGAGACACTTCCTGAGGTTCCAGGCTCTGGACAGTATATGACGTCTTTTTTAAAAAAAAATTTATCTTAAAATATTTAATTTATCTTTGCATTCATGTGCATGCATGAGAGAGAGAGAAGGAGAAAGAGAAAGAGAAAGAGAGAGAAAGCATGAGCAGGGGGAAGGGCAGAGGGAGAAGCAAACTTTGCATTGAGCAGAATCACAAAGAAGGGCTTGATCCCAGGATCCTGGGAACATAACCTGAGCCAAAGGCAGATGATTAACTGAGCCACCCAGGCACCTAGTATATGACTTCTA
>NW_019154172.1:1044993-1097942 GCF_002288905.1 Enhydra lutris kenyoni | reverse complement strand
ACAAGATGGGATTGGGAGGGAGACAAACCATAAGTGACTCTTAATCTCACAAAACAAATTGAGGGGGAGGGGGGTTGGGTGAAGGGGGGTGGGGTTATGGACATTGGGGAGGGTATGTACTATGGTGAGTGCTGTGAAGTGTGTAAACCTGGCGATTCACAGACCTGTACCCCTGGGGATGAAAATATATTATAGTTTATAAAAAATAAAATTTAAAAAAAATAAAAAAAAAGTCAAAAAAACAAAAACAAAAACAAAAACAAAAAAAAATCGTAACATTATAAGACGATCTGGGGAAGATAACATGGCATTTACTGGAGGCTCATCTCTATTTATATTTATGTTTGCCCAGCATCGTATGACCTCACAAGTATTAAATTTCTTAAAGTAGCATGTATGTTTTCTCTCTTTGAAGAAATCGATTTTGGAATGACTACATTCCATCTAGAAGTTTCTAATCACTGGAGATCAACCAAATAGAAAAGGATCATGACGGTCAGATGAGAGGAAGTAAATTTTTTCAAATTATTAAAATAAAAAAACACTTAACCCTAAAACAAAACAAAACAAAACAAAACAAAAAACAAAAAAACTAATGATGTATGGTGACTAACATAACATAATAATTTTTTTTTTAAAAGAAGCACACATCTCCACATAAACGTGACAGGCCAGAGGGGAGTGGAATGATATATTCAATGTGTTGAATCAGAAAATCTCCAGCCAAGAGTACTTTTTCAGCAAAGCTGTCATTTAGAATAGAAAGAGAGATAAAGAGTTTCCCAGACAAACAAAAACTAAAGAAGTTTCTGACCAATAAGCCAGCCCTGCAAAAAATAGTAAAGGGGACTCTTTGAATGGGAAAGAGAGACCAAAAGACTTCAAAGAATCTCCAGAAACAATGACCGTATGTAATAAAATGGCACTAAATTCATATCTATCAATAATACTCTGAATGTAAATGGCCTAAATCCTCCAATCAAAAGACTTAGGTTGTCAGAAAGGACAAAAAACCAAGATCCTTCCATATTATGCCTACAAGAGACTCATCATGGACTAAAGACATATGCTGTTTGAATGTGAGGAGAAGGAGAACCACTTACCATGCTAATGGGCTCAAAAGAAAGTTGGAGTCTGCCATTTATATCAGATAAACTAGATTTTAAAGCAAAGACTGTAGCAAAAGATGAAGAAGAGCGCTATATCATAATAAAAGGTACTATCCGACAAGAAGATCTAACAATTGTAAGTATTTATGCCCCCAACTTAAGAGCACCCAAATATATAAAACAATAATGAACATAAAGAAACTCATTGATACTAATATAAAAATAGGGGACTTTAACACCCCTGTTAGGGCAATGGACAGATCATCTAAGCAGAAAATCAACAAGGAAGAAATGGCTTTGAATGACACACTGGGCCAGATGGATTTAATAAATATATTCAGGAAATTTCATCCTAAAGCAAGAGAATACACATTCTTTTTTTTTTTAATTTAAACTATATTTTATTTTTCCAGTGTTCCAAGATTCCTTATTTATGCATCACACCCAGTGCTCCATGCAATACGTGCCCTTCATAATACCACCACTAGGATTACCCAATCCCCCACCCTTTTCCCCTCCAAAACCCTCAGTTTGTTTCTCAGAGTCCATAGTCCCTCATCCTTCATCTCCCCCCCTCAATTTTCCCCAACTCACTTCTCCTCTCCTTCTCCCAATGTCCTCCATGTTATTCTTTATGCTCCTCAAGTAAGTGAAACCATATTATAATTGACCTCTCTGCTTGTCTTGTTTCACTCAGCATAGTCTCCTCCTGTTCTGTCCATGTTGGGTATTCATCCTTTCTGATGGAACCATAATACTCCATCATATGTCATATGGACCATATCTTCTTTATCCATTCATCCGTTGAAAGGCATCTTGGATCTTTCCACAGTTTGGCAACTGTGGCCATTGCTGCTATGAACATCGGGGTACAGGTGGCCCTTCTTTTCACTGCATCTGTATCTTTGGGGGAAATACCCAGTAGTGCAATTTCAGGGTCATAGGGAAGCTCTACTTTTAATTTCTTAAGGAATCTCCACACTGTTTGCCAAAGTGGCTGCACCAACTTGCGTTCCCACCAACAGTGCAAGAGGGTTCCTCTTTCTCCACACCTACTCCAACACTTGTTGTTTCCTGTCTTGTTAATTTTGGCCATTCTACCTGGTGTAAGGTTGTATCTCAATGTGGTTTTGATTTAAATCTCCCTGATGACTAATAATGATGAAAATTTTTTTCATATGTCTGTTAGCCATTTGTATCTCTTCTTTTAGAGTGCACATGAGACATTTCTATAACAGACCACATACTGGGTCATAAATCAGGCATCAACAAGTACAGAAAGATTAAGATTATACCATGCATATTTTATGACCACAGTGCTATGAAATTGGAAGTCAACCACAAGAAAAAATTAGGAAATATCACAATGGTATTGGCACAAAAACAGACACATGGATCAATGGAACAGAATGGAGAACCCGGAAGTGGATCTTCAACTCTATGGTCAACTAATCTTTAACAAAGCAGGAAAGATTATCAAATGGAAAAAAGATAGCGTCTTCAACAAATGGTGTTGGGAAAACTGGACAGCCACATGCAGAAGAATCAATGTGGATCAATTTCTTATACCATAAACAAAAATAAATTCAAAATGGATGAAAGACATCAATATGAGACAGGAAACCATCAAAATCCTAGATGGGAACACAAACAGCAACCTCTTTGACATCAGCTGTAACAACTTCTTTCTAGACAGACTTCAAAGGCAAGAATTAACTATTGGGACTTCATCAAGATAAAAATCTTCTGCACATTGAAGGAAATAATCAACAAAATTAAAAGGCAACCTATGGAATGGGAGAAGATATTTGCAAATGACATACCTGATAAAGGGTTAGTATCCAAATCTACAAAGGACTTATTGATCTAAACACCCCCCAAAAAGATAATCCAGTTAAGAAAAGGGCAGAAGACATAAATAGACATTTTTCCAAGGAGGACATACTAATGGATAATAGACACATGAAAAAATGCTCAGCATTACTCATTCAGGGAAATACAAATCAAAACTACAATGAGATACCACCTCTCATCTGTCAGAAGTGCTAAAATTAACAACACAACAAACAACAGATGTTGGCAAGGATGTGGAGAAAGGGGAACCCTCTTATACTCTTGGTAGGAATGCAAATTGATGTAGTCAATCTGCAAAACAGTATGGAGTTTCCTCCAAAAGTTAAAAAGAAAATTACCCTATGACCAGTAATTACATGGTTAAGTATTTTGAAAGGATACAAAAATAGTGATTTGAAAGGGTGTTTGCACCCCAATGTTTATAGCAGAATTATTTATAATAGCCAAATTATGGAAAGAGCCCAAATGTCCATTGAATGAAGAATGGATAAAGTAGATGTGCTATATATACATGGAATATTACTCAGCCATAAAAAGAAGGAAATCTTGCCATTTGCAGCAATGTTGATGGAGTTAGAGTATATTATACTAAGCAAAATTAGTCAAAGAAAGACAAATGCCATGTAATTTCACTCAAATGTGGAATTTTAGAAACAAAGTGGATGAAATAGGGGCAAGGAAAAAATGAGAGGGAGGCAAACCATAAGAGACCCTTAACTACAGAAGACAAAGTGAAGGGTACTGGAGGGGAGGTGGTTGAGGGGATTTAAGTGGTTGATGGGTATTCAGAAAAGCAGTTGTGATGAGTACTGGGTATTATGTGCAAATGATAAATCACTAAATTCTACTGATGAAACTAATATTACACTACATGTTAACTAAGTGGAATTAATTAACTAATTAATTATTTTGAAAGGATAAAGAAACAAATGATTATTTGTAGCCTATGAGTGCTAAAGCAGTGTTTCACAGAATATTATCCAAGGACAAACTACATGAGAATTACCTGGAGATGTCTATTAAAATGCATTTTAAAAAATATTTCTTCTATTCACTGAAAAGAAATAAAAAAATTTGCTTCTCATAAAAAAAAATTCTCTAAAAAGCTGAAACATTTAAAAAAAACGTCAAGGGGGAGAAAACTGATAAAAGTTTCTTTATAGGGAAATTGTATATATTTGCAACTTCTTGTTAATATATAACTGTTTCAAAGTAAGAAGTATTTATTTATTATTTTATTTATTTATATATTATTCTTAAACTTTGTTCAGGTAGCCAGTGGCTGAAAAGTTTTTTTTTTTTTTATTTTAAATCAAAAAACACCCCCACCAAACGTCATATATAAAATAGGACCTCATGATCTTTGCCTGAGACTTTGTGGACTCTGGAATGAGATTTGTTTTTTGTTTCTCCATCAGAGAGATAACTTCAGTATGTAATTAATCCAGTAGTGACATTAACTCAGTAGAAATGGAACATATCACTATGATTAGGATTTTTCAGGTACCAACATGGAGTCTTTCTGCAACCCAATCCAGTGTGTTACAGCTCTCAATTTGGACATTAGTGAAGTTGTGCAATATCTCAACTCTAGATATCTGTTGATCAATATTCCTTTTTCCTATCATTTTTTATACACACACAGATAGTCTCTTTTATTTCTTTTAATATTTACCACTTTCTTTTTCTGTATTCCTCCTGCCTCTTGTTTAACTATTGACAAAGGATAAAATAGTAACCTCACTAGAAAATTTATTCATAAGACAATAAAGTATTGTTTTACCTTGTTTGGGAAGATTGATCTATCTTGACACTTTTAAAAGTTATAATTGATTTTTAAAAAGTTGCAATTAGAGGACAAATTAGAGGAAAAAGTCTGGACAACTGTGCTAGGCTATATCTTAATATGCTGTTAATACCTGGGATAAAGTATCTTCCTACCCAATGGGCAAGGAGATTCCATTGCAAACAGGAGGAAGGAGGAATAGACAATAAATGAATAAATATACGATATGAAAGATGATGATAAGTACTATGGGGAAAAATAAAGTAGGATAAGGAGGAGTGCGAGTTGGGTGGGTATTTTGTATAAGGTGTTCTGAGGAGGGCTAACTTAGAAAGTGACATATGGGAAAGGCTAGAAGGTAATGAGGGTTCAAGCCATGCTCCCAGGGGAAGAGATTTATGGATAGATGAACAAGGGAAATGGCTCTGTGGTAGGAGCTATTTGATGTATTTAAGAGACACAAGGAACTAGGCTGGAATGTGTTGAGCAGGGAGATGGACATAGAGGATGGGGTTAGAAAGTGGTAGGGGAAGATCTTATATCATAAAACAGTAGTCAGTTAGAAAAGTTTTGAGGTATAAGTTAGGCCAAACTTTAAGCTTGACCAGGCACAAATAAGAAAGTTTTTTTTTTTTTTTTTTAAAGAAAGTTATTTTAGATGTAAATTAGGTGAAGGGGATGATAGAGAGTATGCCTGCTAAGCCTAGGCTAAAGCATCCTCATTTGGTCCATATTTGTGATAAAATTGATGTAATGGCAATAAAAGAATGATTAGGAAGAGAAATCAGATTTTAGTGAAGCCAATAAAGTCATAATTAACGTGGGTTTATTATGTGTCAGGAATACATTGAGCACTTGAAACATAGTATTTCTTTAATCCTCCCTACTATTATCCTTCCTTTACAGGTGAGTTACAGAGAGGTTAGGCAGCTTTCCCCAAATCAAATCAGGATTTCATTTCAGATAGTCTAGCTTCAGAGTCACAACCCTAAGCAGCCTCTCTATTTGGAATAAGAGGATGAGAACTGAGAGCCAGAGAAGATTCAGAAACCAAGGTTCTGTACAACTCAAGTAAATTAGGCCCCCACCGTGTGCCCAAAATTAAGTAGGACTTACTGTTAGGCTAGGTAAAGGTGGATCTTTAAACTCTGCCACATCCTAATAATTTGCTAAACTCTGTGTATACAGCCGGCTTTGGAGCCAGCAGTACCTGACACACGAGATTCCCAACAGTGTAGTAAATAATCTTCTTGTTCTCTAAACAAGTGACTGAGTGTGATCATGATGAATCACTTCTTAGGAAGGTGTTAAAGAGGATCCAGGATCAGTCCATGAAGTATGACAATCCCATACACTCTGCCTTGTCTCATGTTAATGAGCACTGCCAGGAATGAGAGGGTTTTGTCTGAGATGACAACATCCAATTATGCAGGAGCACTGTGGGAGTGATTGACACCCAAGAAGTCAGCTCTCAAGATTGCAGGAAGCATTTTAGGGTGATGGGATCCAAGAATCAAAGGCAATTGAGTCTGAGGTGTCCTCAGCTATTTTTCCAAATGACAATGCCAAGGAAAACAGAGTTGAACAGAGGTCAGAATAATTGGATGTTTCTTTTTTTTCCTCTCAAAGAGGGTGGGGATAGCTGTGTCAACACAAGGCCTGGTGTACCCATCTTATTTTGACTAGGAAAAGAGCCAACGTGAGTATTACAGGAACAAGAGGCTTACTATAGGAATTAAGGATTATGAGAATGTGGGAGGAGCTTAAAGAATGAAAGCCTTCCAAGGACTGAGAAAAAGTGACTATGGGGAAATTCTAGAAGCTATCTTATGTGGCCACTTTGACCTCCTAGGAATAATGGCTCCCTCTTTCTTCCCACTTTCCAAATTTCGCACAAATCTCTTTCATTGGCCAACTATAATTGAGATTTATTTATATAGGAAGAAGTTCTAGAAAATGTAGTTCTTAAACTTAAACTTGGTGGTGGTGATGGTGCCAGGTTTGAGGTAGACAGTGTGGCAGACATGGTGTAAAACCTCCAAGAATGCAATGATGAAGAAAGTAATTCACCAGCTGGTCTACCAGCACCCTCTGCATTTTCACCTGCATCATTATATCACACTTGCTACTCAGAATCCCTATTTGGGATCTGTCTTACCATCTACACCTTCCTATTGTCTATATACAGAGGAAATCATTCAATTCCACTTCCACTCCAACATTGTTTTTTTGTTTGTTTGCTTGATTTATCTATGTATTTCCTTATTCTCCTTGGCATAAAAAATGCTCGTCTCTGCCATCTTATTATTAGTATTATTATTTTAAAGTTTTTATTTTTTTAAATTTCTTTTCAGTGTTCCAGAATTCATTATTTATGCACCACACCCAGTGCTCCATGCAGTACGTGCCTTCCATAATACCCACCACCAGGCTCACCCAACCTCCCACCTCCCTCCCCTCCAAAACCCTCAGTTTGTTTCTCAGAGTCCACAGTCTCTCATGGTTCATCTCCCCCTCCAAATTCCCCCTTCTCTCCATTTCCCCATGTCCTCCGTGTTATTCCTTATGCTTCACAAATAAGGAAAACCATATGATAATTGACTCTCTCTGCTTGAATTATTTCACTCAGCATAATCTCGCCAGTCTTGTCCATGTTGATACAAGAGCTGGGTATTCATCCTTTCTGATGGAGCCATAATACTCCATAGTATATATGGACCACATATTCCTTATCCATTTATCCGTTGAAGGGCATCTTGGATCTTTCCACAGTTTGGCAACTGTGGCCATTGTTACTATGAACATTGGGGTACAGGTGGCCCTTCCTTTCACTACATCTGTATCTTTGGGGTAAAAATCCAGTAGTGCAATTGTGGGGTTGACGGGTAGCTCTATATTTAATTTCTTAAGCAATCTTCACACTGTTTTCCAAAGTGGCTGCACCAACTTGCATTTGCTCCAACAGTGTAAGAGGGTTCCCCTTTCTCCACAATCTCTCCAACACATGTTGTTTACTGTCTTATTAATTTTGGCCATTCTAAGTGGTGTGAGGTGGTATCTCAATGTGTTTTTTTTTTTAAGTCTGTGATTTTATTTTATTTTTCAAGTTATTATTTAAGAACCAGTTAGTTAATATATAGTATAATAGTTTCAGAGTAGAATTTAGAGATTCATTACTTACATACAACACCCAGTGCTCATCACAAGTGCCCTCCTTAATACTCATCACTCATTTAACCCATTTGCATGCCCACTGCTTCACCAGTAATCTTCAGTTTGGTCTCCATAGTTAAGAGTCTGCTTCATGATTTGCCTTTCTCCCCCCCCCCCACTATGTTCATCTGTTTAATTTGTTAAATTCCACACACAAGGGAAATCATATGGTATCTTTCTTTCTCTGACTGATTATTTGGCTTAGTATAATGCAATCTACCATCATCCATGTCATTACAAATGGCAAGATTTCATTTTTTTTTGATGGCTGAGTTATATGATATATGACCTATATCTATGTCTATATCTATCATCTATCTATCTAATCACCTCACCTTTATCCATTCATCAGTCAATATGGTGCATAAACAATGAATTCTGTTACGCTGAAAAGGAATAAAAAAAAAAAAACACCTTCCTCACAGCAAGGGAAACAATCAACAAAACTAAAAGGCAACCTTTGCAATTGGAGAAGATATTTGCAAATGACAGATTTGATAAAGGGTTGGTATCCAAAATCTATAAAGAACTTATCAAACTCAGCACCCAAAAAACAAATAATCAATTTAAGAAATGGGCAGAAGACATAAATAGTCATTTCTTTTCCAAAGAAGACTTTCAGATGGCTAACATGCATGAAAAGATGCTCAACATCACTCATCATTAAGAAAAACAAATCAATACTACAATGAGATATCAACTCACACCTGTCAGAATGGCTAAAATTAACAACACAGGAATAACAGATGTTGATGAGGATGCAGAGAAAGGAGAACCCTCTTACCCTATTGGTGGAAATGCAAACTGGTGTAGCCAGTCTGAAAAACAGTTATGGAGATTCCTCAAAAGTTGAAAACAGAACAACCCTATGATCCAGCAATTGCACTACTAGGTATTTACCCAAAGGATACAAAAATACTGATTTGAAGGGACATGTGTTCCCTGATGTTTATTATAGCATTATCAATAATAGTAACATTGTGGAAAGAGTTCAGTGTGGTTTTAATTTGAATCTCCCTCATGGCTAGTGATGATGAATTGTCTAGAGCAATCTATACTTTCAATCAAATTTCCACCAACATTTTTCAATTTGTTTTTTTCCATTTGTATGGAAACAGAAGAGACCCCAAATTGCTAAGGAAATGTTGAAAAAGAAAAACAAGCCTGGGGGCATCACATTGCCTGATTCCAAATTTTACTACAAAGCTGTGATCACCAAGACAGCATGGTACTGGTGAAAAAACAGACACATAGACCAGTGGAATGGAGCAGAGAGCCAAGATATGGACCCTCAACTCTATGGTCAAATAATTTTTGATAAAGCAAGAAAAAATATACAGGTAGAAAAAAGACAGTCTCTTCAATAAACGGTGCTGGGTAAATTGGACAGCTATGTGTAGAAGAATGAAACTCAACCATTCTCTTACACCATACACAAAGATAAACTCAAAATGGATTAAAGACCTCAACGTGAGGCAGGAATCCATCAGAATTCTAGAGGAGAACATAGGCAGTAAACTCTTCGACACCAGCCACAGCAACTTCTTTCAAAACACATCTCCAAAGGTAAAGGAAACAAAAGCAAAAATGAACTTTTAGGACTTCATCAAGATCAAAAGCTTCTGCACAACAAAGGAACCAGTCAACAAAACAATGAGGCAACACACGGAATGGGAGAAGATATTCGCAAATGACAGTACAGACAAAGGGCTGATATCCAAAATCTACAAAGAACTCCTCAAACTCAACACACACAAAGCAGATAATCATGTCAAAAAATGGGCCGATGACATGAACAGACACTTCTCCAATGAAGACATACAAATGGCTAACAGACACATGAAAAGTCTCTGCCATCTTAAAAACAATTTCTTCCTGACCTCATTCCATTTCTTTATTTTTCTGCAGAGGGAAGCTTCTTCAAAGAGTAGTCTCCCCTTGACTCTTCCTCCTCCTTTCCTAATTTTACTACATTAATTTCAGTATGACTTTGATTCACACACAACTCTAATATTAAGATCAAGGTCACCATAATTGCTAAATTCAAAGGCCATTTTCAGTCTTGACATTTTCTTTGTCTCTCTGCAGCATTTGAACATTTGACAATCCCTTTTTTAAAAAAAATTAATTTACTTTTTTATTGTGTTATGTTAGTTGATACTATCTACTCTTGGCTTCTGTAATATAACACTATCCTCTATTTCACTTATTCTTTCACACTTCATTTTGATATTGGCTTCTTTCCATGATGCACACTTTAAAGATTGTATTCCCCTGTGTTCCATCTGAAGTCCTTTTCTTTTCTTTTTTTTTTTTAATCTAATTTTATTTTTTCGGTGTTCCACGATTCATTGTTTATGCACTTTTCTTTATCTGTACACTGTTTATGACTTATCCATATCCATGGCTTTTATCTTAAGCCAATTTGATTGTCTTGCTTTATGATTTGATGATGTTTTGGTAATTATATAGTTTTAGTTTTAAATTTAAAATCAATTAATTCACATATAGTGTATTATTAGTTTCAGTGGTAGAGTTTAGTGATTCACCAGTTGCATATAACACCCAGTGATCATTATATCAACTGCCCTCCTTAGTTCCCATTATCCAGTTCCCTATCCCCCCATACACCTCCCTTCCATCAGCCCTCAGTTTGTTTCCCATTATTAAGAGTCACTTATGGTTTGTCTCTCTCTCTTGATTTTGTCTTATTTGATTTTTCCTTCCCTTCCTCTATGTTCACCTGTTTTGTTTCTTAAATTCCACATATGAGTGAAATCCTATGGTATTTATTTTTCTCTGACTGACTTATTTCATTTAGCAAAATACACTCTAGTTCCAACCATATAATTTCAAATAGCAAGATTCCATTCTTTTTGATGGCTGAGTAATATTCCATAGTATATATTTGTATACCTCATCTTCTTCATCCATTCATATGTCTGTGGACATATTTTCATATTTTGGCTATTATGGACATTGTTGCATTGGGGTGCATGTAGTGATATACTTTGATTCTTTTCTCTTTATTTTTTTGTATTTGTTCTAGGTTTTTTCTTTGTAGTTGCCATGAGGCTTGAATAACAATTCTTATTGTTATAATAGTCTCTTTAAGCTGACAACAGCCTAAATTCAATCCCATACAAAACCTCTACACTTTTATCACTTCTCCCCCACTACATACATTGTTATTGATCTCAGAATTTTCTTCTTTCTATATTTTGTATCCACCAACCAATCTTTGTGTTTAGTTTTTCCTGATATTTTGTCTTTTAACTTTTATACTAGAGTTATTATGTTTAACTCTAGTATAAACATAATTTATGCACCACTGTTCAAATATTGTGTTATTCTGTATTTGCCTATCTATATACTTACCTTTACCAGTGAAATTTGTACTTAAATATACTTTCATGTTTATGTTTAACATTCCTTTGTTCCAACTTGAAGAGCTCTCTTTAGCACTTGTAGTAAGGCAGGTAGAGTGATGATGAGGTCCTTCAATTTTTGTTTTCTGGGAAAATCTTTTTCTTTCCATTTTTAAAGGACAGTTTTTTGGGCATAGTATTCTTGGTTGGCACTCTTTTTTTTTTTTTTTTTCTTTCAACACTTTGAATATATCATCCCACACTTTCCTGTAAATTTTCTGTTGAGAAACCTGCTCATAAGAGTGCCTGGGTGGCTCAGATGGTTAAGCATCTGCCTTCAGCTCAGGTCATGATCCTGGGGTCCTGAGATGGAGCCTCACATCAGGCTTCCTGCTCAGCGGGGAGTCTGCTTCTCTTTCTCCTCTTGTCCCTCTCCTCCAGCTCCTGCTCTCTCTCCCTCTCCCTCTCTCTCAATCTGCTCTCTCTTTGTCTCTCTCAAATAAACAAACTGAGGGTTTTGAAGGGGAAGGGTTTGGATGGTTGGGTGAGCCTGGTGGTGGGTATTATGGAGGGCACATACTGCATGGAGCACTGGGTGTGATGCATAAACAATGAATTTTGGAACACTGAAAATAAATAAAATAAAATGGAAAAAAAACCCAAACAAACAACCCCCCCCAAAAAAACCCAAAAAACAAAACAACAAAGAAAATATTAAAAAAGAGAAATCTCCTTATGATCTTATGAGGGTTCCTTTGTGTGTGACATCATTTTTCTCTTTCTGGGTTCAAAATTCTCTCTACATCTTCAGCTTTTGACAATTGAATTATAATTTGTCTTAGTGTAGACCTCTTTCTATTCAACGTATTTGGGATCTTTGGGGCTTTATGAATTTGGATGTCCAGTTGTCTCCCTAGATTTGTGAAGTTTTCAACAATTATTTCTTTAAATAATCCTCTCCTCCTTTCTCTTTCTCTTCTCCTTCTGGGAGCCCCAAAATACACATTTTGGGTTGTTTGATGGCATTCCATAAAGTCTTGTTCACTTAATTTACTCCTTCTCATTTTTTTTTTTTTTGTTGTTCCTCTGACTAGGTAATTTCAAATGACTTGTCTTCAAGCTCACTGATTTTTTTTCTTCAGCTTAGTCAAGTTTGCTGTTTCTGTTTTTATTTAATTATTCTGTTCAGTCATTACATTCCTTAGCTTTAGAATTTCTGCTTTTTAAAACATAGTTTCTTTCTCCTTATTGAATTTCTCATTTTGTTCATGCATTATTTTCCTGGATTTTGTTTAGTTGTCTACCTGTATTCTCACTGAGAATCTCTCAGATGACTATTTTGAATTCTTTGTCAGGCAGTTTTCAGATTTCCACTTCTTTAGGACCAGTTATTAGAGCTTTATTTTGTTCCTTTGGTGATATCATGTTTCCTGATTCTTCATGATCCTTATAGTCTTGCATTAGTCTCATCACATTTGAAGGACTAGTTACCCCTAGGTTTCTAGGTTAACAGACAGTTCCAATACATTCAGAAACCCAGGCTAATGGATTATCTGCTGTCTTCAACTTGTAACTTAGACTTTAAGTATTTCTGGTCATTACCACTCCAACCAGTAGAAAGAAAAGGGCAGAAATCCAGGGACAAGGATTTTTTCTTAAGTAAGTGAAAAATGACTTACTTCACTCTTGGTTGCATTCTGCCAGAAAGATCTTAGTCAATGCCAACCACCCAGACTAAAGAAAGACTGGGAAATGTAGTCCCAAAGGAGTCTGAGCAGCTACATCTTACCTACAATTATGTGGAAAATGGAGAAAATGGATTCTGGTAAACAACTATTAATCTTTTCCACAGGTATCAACATATACTAAATGGGCATCACAATTTCTCTTCTTCCTATAGACCTTTTCTCTGTGCATTATAATCCATCCCATTGGATGTACCAGAAACCCAAGAATCATTCTACACTCTATTCTCTCACTTCCCAGAGTAAGAAAATTCTCATCAAATTCTATCAATTCTAGGGGCTCCTGGGTAGCTCAGTGAGTTGAGCCTCTGCCTTTGGCTCAGGTCATGATCTCAGGGTCCTGGGATCAAGACCTGCATTGGGCTTTCTGCTCAGCAGGCAGCCTGCTCCCCGCCATTCTCTGCCTGCCTCCCTGCCTGCTTGTGATCTCTCTCTCTCTGTCAAATAAATAAATTTAAAAACTCTAAAAAAAATTCTATCAATTTTAGTGTCCAAATATTTCCTTGAATCATGCATTCTTTTTTTAAATTTAATTTTATTTTTTCAGTGTTCCAAGGTTCATTGTTTATGCACCACACCCAGCTCCATGCGACACATGCCCTCCTTAATACCCATCACCAGGCCCTCCTAACCCCCGCTCCCCTCCAAAATGCTCAGTTTGTTTCTCAGAGTCCAGTCTCTCATAGTTCATCTCCCTCTCTGATTCCCCCCAACTCACTTCTCTCCTTCTCCCATGTCCTCCACATTATTCCTTATGCTCCACAAGTAAGTGAAGCTATAAGATAATTGACTCTCTCTGCTTGACTTATTTCACTTAGCATGATCTCCTCCAGTCCCATCCATGTTGATACAAAAGTTGGGTATTCATCCTTTCTGATGGAGGCATAATATTCTTCACTCCCACTGCCACTGTTTCTCACATGGATTTCTGAAATAGTTTTTTTAAATGTTTATTTATTTGAGAGAGAGAGAGAGAGAGAGCAAGCAGGGGGAAGGGCAGAGGGAAAGGGAGAAGCAGACTCCCTGCTGAGTAGGGAGCACAACACTGATCTCAATCCCTGAGATCATGATCTGAGTAGAAGGCAGACGCTTAACCACATGAGCCACACAGGTGCCCCTGAAGCAGCTTTTCTAAGTGATATTTACAGGTCCCCAGTCTTGCTACTATATAAATAACCTGCTGCCCAACCTCCAGAATGAACTTTCTAAAATAAGAATTGAATTTTAGGACTCTCAAACTCTTTAATATTTACTCAACACAGTTTGGATAAAACCCAAACTGAGTAGGTGCTCCATAAATATTCACTGAATGTTCCTTCTATCTCTATAATTAGAAGGGTTTTATTCAGGAATGGGTGCTGTATCTTGTCAAATGCTTTTTCTGCCTCAATGGAGAGGACCATGGGGTTCTCTCTTCTCTTATTGATTTGTTCTATCACATTGATTGATTTGCAAATGTTGAACCACCCCTCCTTCCCATGGGTAAATCCCCCCTGGCTATGGTGGATAATCTTTTTAATGTACTGTTGGATTCTGTTAGCTAGGATCTTGTTGAGAATATTAGCATCCATATTCATCAGGGATATTGGTCTGAAATTTTTCTCTTTGGGGGTCTTTGCCTGGTTTGGGGATCAGGGTATTGCTGACTTCATAAAAAGAGTCTGGAAGTTTTCCTTCTGCTTCAATTTTTTTGAAACAGCTTCAGGAGAATAGGTATTATTTCTTCTTTGAATTTTTGATACAGTTCCCCAGGGAATCCATCAGCTCTTGGACTCTTGTTTTTTTTAGGAGGTTTTTGATCACTACTTCATTCTCCAGCAGTTCAGTAATGTGGCAGGATACAAAATCAATACACATAAATCAGTTGCTTTCTTATACAATAACAGTGAAAATACAGAAAGGGAAATTGGAGAAATGATTCCATTTACTATAGCACCAAGAACCATAAGATACCTGGGAATAAACCTAACCAAAGTAGTAAAGGATCTGTACTCAAGGAAATAGAGAACACTCATGAAAGAAATTGAAGAAGACAAAAAAAGATGGAAGACCATTCCATGCTCATGAATTGGAAGAATAAGCATTGTTAAAATGTCTATACTGCCTAGAGCAATCTATAATTTCAATGCCATTCCAATAAAAATTCCACTGGCATTTTTCAAAGAGCTGGAACAAACAATCTTAAAACTTGTATGGAACCAGAAGAGACCCCGAATTGCTAAGGAAATGTTGAAAAAGAAAAACAAAACTGGGGGCATCACATTGCCTGATTTCAAGCTTTACAACAAAGCTGTGATCACCAAGACAGCATGGCACTGGCACAAAAACAGACATATAGACCAGTGGAATGGAGTAGAGAGCCCAGTTATGGACCCTCAACTCTATGGTCAAATAATCTTTGACAAAGCAGGAAAAAATATCCAGTGGGAAAAAGACAGTCTCTTCAATAAATTGGTGGTGGGAAAATTGGACTATGTGTGGAGAAAAGAAACTCAACCATTCTCTTACACCATACACAAAGATAAACTCAAAATGGATAAAAGACATCAGAATCCAAGAGGAGAACATAGGCAGTAACCTTTTTGACATCACCCACAGCATCTTCACAGCAAAGGAAACAGTAAAAAAAAAAACCAAACAAAAACAAAGATGCAACCCATGGAATGGGAGAAGATATTTGCAAATGACACTACAGACAAAGGGCTGATGTCCAAGATCTATAAAGAACTCAAACAACACACACGAAACAGATAATCATGTCAAAAAATGGGCAGAATACATGAATAGACACTTCTGCAAAGAAGACATAGAAATGACTAACAAACACATGAAAAAATGTTCATTATCACTAGCCATCAGGGAGATTCAAATCAAAACCACATTGAGATACCACCTTACACCAGTTAGAATGGCCAAAATTAACAAGACAGTAAACAATACGTGTTGGAGAGGATGTGGAGAAAGGGAAACCCTCTTACACTGCTGGTGGGAATGAAAGTTGGTGCAGCCACTTTGGAAAACAGTGTGGAAATTCCTTGAGAAATTAAAAATAGTGCTTCCCTATGACCCTGAAATTGCACTACTGGGTATTTACCCTAAAAATACAGAAGTAGTGAAAAGAAGGGACATCTGGTACCCCAATGTTCATAGCAGCAATGGCCACAGTCGCCAAACTGTGGAAAGAAACAAGATGCCCTTCAACAGATGAATGGATAAGGAAGATGTATACTCCATATACACTATGGAGTATTATGCTTCCATCAGAAAGAATGAATACCCAATTTTTATGTCAACATGGACGGGACTGGAAGAGATTATGCTGAGTGAAATAATTCAAGCAAAGAGAGTCAATTATCATATGGTTTTCCTTATTTGTGGAGCATAAGGAATGACACGGAGGACATGGAGAGATGGAGAGGAGAAGTGAGTTGGGAGAAATTGGAGTGGGAGATGAGCCATGAGAGACTGTGGACTCTGAGAAACAAACTGAGGGTTTTGGAGGGGAGGGAGTTGGGAGGTTGGGTGAGCCTGGTGGTGCATATTATGGAGGGCACGTACTGCATGGAGCACTGGGTGTGGTGCATAAACAATGAATTCTGGAACACTGAAAAAAATAAAAAATGAATAAATAATTTAAAAAATTCATGGAATGGATGAATAGTTTGGCCTTTGCCTACCACTTTCCTCACACCTATGTGCAAACAAACATATGGAAATTCTCTAAGTTCTTTGTACCTGCCATGTTGTTCCATGCATTTGCTGGACCTGCTCCAGTGGCCTTAATTCCCTTCCTGTATTGTCATTCTTTTGCTAGACTCAATCAGTTTAAATATTAGTTCAAATGTCACTTGTCTCCTGAGTCATGTGTATAAACAGTATAGCACTTTTCATAATATACTTCAACTTTGTCTTTATGTATGTCTTTCAACATACATTTATTATCTGTCATATGCTAGGCACTGTCCTGATGTCCTTACAGAGTATGAAGTACAGCAGTAAAATAGAAAATAAATACAAAATAAAAACTGTGAGTTCTATAGAGAAAAGTAGAGAGCATTAGGAGACAGTATAATGGGACATCTAATTTAGATTGGGGGCCAGGGTCAGGAAAATCTTATCTAAGAAAATGACATTTAAGCAGAAACCTGGAGTATAATTTTGGTACTTGCTGTTTTCACTTTCTTACCTTGTCACTTTCTTACCTTCCATTTACTTCTTAACCAAATGTTTTAAACCCTGTCCTGGGAATTTATGTGTGTGTTGTTCCCCTTGCCTCAAATGACCAGCCCTGCTGGTGGTAGAATCCTCTTTATTATTTTTTAAGATTTTGTTTTTCTTTTTAACCTGAAGTGTGTGTGTGTGTGTGTGTGTGTGTGTGTGTGCCATTAGCCAACATACAGTACATCATTAGTTTTTTTATGTAGCATTCAACAATTCATTAGTTGTGTGTAACACCCAGTGCTCATCACAGCACATGCCCTCCTTAATACCCATCCCCTGGCTACCCCGTCCCCATACCCCCTCGCTTCTATAACCCTTGATTTTTTTTCTCAGAGTGTAGAGTCTCTCATGGTTTGTCTCTCTCTCTTATTTCTTCCCATTCAGTTTTCTCTCCATTCCCCTATGGTCCTCTGTGCTATTCCTTCTAGTCCACAAATGACTGAAACCATATGATAATTGTCTTTCTCTGCTTGACTTATTTCGCTTAGCATAATCCCCTTTAGTTCCATCCATGTTAATGCAAATGTAGGTATTCATCCTTTCTGATGGCTGAGTAATATTCCTTAAGATTCATTTTCAGCTTCTGACTCTCCATGAAAACTTTCCTGACTCCTCAAGGCAAAATGAGTCATTTCTTCCCCATATTGAATCTGCTTCTATTATGACACTAATCACCTTAAATATGAGCTCCTTGAGATGAAAACTTGTCTTATACCTTCTGCATCCTACTATTGCCCTGTTCCCTTAGAACCTTGGAATCTTCTGTGCAGCCTAAAAATATCTCCTTCCTCAAACATTCCTCTTATGACATGGTTTAAAATCCTACTAATTTCCTTTTTAAATGCATTTCAGCTTATCATTATCTTTCTTAAAATGTGCCATCCTTAACTAAATTCAATTCAAAATGTGTACTCTAGCTACATAAGAAAAGCCATTACTTCCCTTCTTATAAAGTTAGAGTTCTATTCATCCTAAGATTTATCTTTTTTTTTGGCAATTACATAACAATAAGAAGTCATTCTGAGTTGACTTGTGAGGGACTACTGGTCAACCAGTTCAGCCTTATCCTATACTTGTGTTCTTGGTTTTTTTGGACTCAAGGAAAGAACTTTACATTTGCCCCTTTAACCTTCTTGTTTTATTCAGTCCACTGTAATATAGCCTGCTAAGATAATATTTTTTTGGAAACTGTTCTGACTTGAAGATGTTTATCATCTTTTTCAGCTTCCTGTCATCAGCAAATTTGATGAATCTGTTTTAGAAATTAACATCCAAATAACTAATAAAAATGTTAACTAGAATAGGATGTGGATAGAATGCTACCATGGTACATAAGCTTCCTTAAGACAGATGCTATTTCATCAGTAACAATCTTTAATCTTGGCAATTATATGATTGTTTATACTTCCAAGATTCCTCTAACTTGTCCACACAGATATTTCAAGAGATCTTGCCAAATGCCCTTTTGAAGTTCAATGACATAACTTTTCAGCACAATAGAATAATTACGATGTACATTTAAATTAGGAATGAAATAATTTTATTGAGTTTAAATGAAATAAATAAAGAACATGGCTTTTATACAAAGTATGACTAAGAAAGTAGTATCAGAAACTCACAAGTATAATTCTTGCAAGATAGAACTTTTAGAAGAAGCTGAAAGAGAAATTGGGATAATAAGTGGAAATATAAATGGCTATAGATGTGACCATCAGAATAAATTTTTTAAATGGGAATTATATTCAACTAATGAAGCATTGAACATTATGTCAAGCACTGGATGCGGTACATAAACAATGAATCTGAAAAAATAAAATTAAATTAAAAAAATAAAAAATTAAATAAAATGCTACCCCCCCAAACAACAACAACAACAACAACAACAACAACAACAACAACAACAAAACTAATGTTGTACTATACCTTGGTTAATTGAATTTAAATAAAAAAATAAAAATGGTAATACAGAAAATAAAAGGAACAGATCAAGGGAAGGAACTCAACCAGTGTTACATATCTTCCTTATTTAGGCATTGAAATAGCCCTATGAAATAGATTTAAAGGCTTAAAGAGGTAGGGGACTTGCCTATGGTCTCATAGCCAGAAGTGGAAGTGGAATTTGAACCCAGATCTCTCTGACACTAGGAGTTTTTACTATACTAGGTTGTAAGTTAAATTAGTATGCCCTTTAGGGAGAATCTAGAAGGATAATACCCAAGGTTGGTGTCTCTGGAGAGAACAATTCAGAATAGGTTCAGAGGATGGATCTTGGACTTAGGGAGGGATTTTTCTTCTTCAGTGAATAAGAATGCTAAGCCTTAAATGCTAGCCCAGCCTTAAAGTACAAGTCAAGTTGGAAACAGCAGGAAGGGCTGAGATGCATTCCAGGTCCAGGACTGAAGGAATGACCCTTCAAGCTAGGGGAAGGACATGATCAATAAATTCACCACTGGAGCTGAGGCTTAGGTTTGAGAAAGATGGTTAATCACTGCAAGATGAAGTTGGTGAGAAAGCTGGTTGTGTTGGAACCAGTCCTGGGAAAGCATTCGACAGATGAAATGTGGGGACTAAGCTGGTCACAAAGGTGACTTCTAAGTTTATAATCTTATTACTACTCATATAAATGAGGAAATCAAGGGCTACAGCATTAACTAACTTGCCCAAGGTTACATATTCAATGTATGGTTGATACAGAATTTGAACCTAGGCCATCTGGCTCCAGAGCCCACTTTCACCACTGATGCTCTGTTGTCTCTTCATAAGGAGGGCAAAGCAGAGGTAAGGCATAGCAAAAGCAGAAATCATATTAGGGAGGGCCTTGTGAATCTTTATCAGAATAAAGTCCTTTCTTAGAATTTGTTCTAAGGGCAAAAGGGAACTGGTGATGGTTTCTACATAGGGCAAGTGAGGTGACCTGTACACACAGACTCTGTTTGATTGTGAGTTGCCCAAGATCAATTTAGTGACAAATGATTGGGGTTCCCTTCTGGGAATGGCAGGCAAAGCCAGAAGATTTTATGTGACTACTAAGCACTCTTGAGGACCCACGTGAAATATGCTGAAGTTTACAAACAAATCTTGACTACAGGTTTAGAAGAACATTTGAAGCCATGAGTGCTAGTGACCTTCAGAGTGTGAGTAGCTCCCTTGGAAAGTAGATCATGGGCTTCATTTGAAAGAGGGGTCACGGTCATCTGATCCATGAATGTAAGAGCCTATAGTAAGAGGGTGTGTCTGTGAATGGTCACACTGAAGAGTTCTGATGGCTGGCTTCTTTGGTGGCACATTTCCCACTGCATTGTGCTCCTGACACACAAAGCCTCAACATGGCTTTCCCAGCTATAAGTCAGGGGTAATGATCCCAACATAACTTCTGGAGCCATCAGGAGGAATCTCTCATGAAGACAGACATAAATTCAAAGACACCATATAAATGCTTTCCAACAATGGCTGTGTGTGGGTGAGAGACTCTTTATGAGTTCTGTAAGCTTGAGACTTCCTTGTGAAGGTAGAGGGCATGGCCTGGAAAGGGGAAACTCTCACAGTAGGACACACATGTGTCAGCCTCTGAGATGAGCATCTGCCTTGGTCAAAGTCAAGAGCCAGTTGAAGGAAGCTCAAATGTTTTTAAAGAAACACACTTCTTTCCACTGTTTGGCAATAGTGGTCATTCCTGCTATGAACATTGGGGTACAGATGGCCCTTCTTTTCACTACCTCTGTATCTTTGGGGTAAATACCCAGTAGTGCAATTGAAGGGTCATAGGGAAGCTCTACTTTTAATTTCCTAAGGAATCTTCACACTGTTTTCCAAAGTGGCTGCACCAATTTGCATTTCTACCTTTCTCCACATCCTCTCTAACACTTGTTTTTTCCTGTCTTGTTAATTTTGGCCATTCTAACTGGTGTGAGCTGGAGTCTCAATGTGGTTTTGATTTGAATTTCCCTGATGGCTAGTGATGATGAACATTTTTTTTCACGTGTCTGTTAGCCATTTGTATGTCTTCTTGGAGAAGTGTTTGTTCATGTCTTCTACCCATTTTTTGACATGATTATCTATTTTGGGTGTTGAGTTTGAGGAGTTCTTTATAGTTCCTGGATATCAGCCCTTTGTCTGTACTGTCATTTGCAAATATCTTCTCCCATTCCTTGGGTTGCATCTTTGCTTTGTTGACTGTTTCCTTTGCTGTGCAGAAGCTTTTGATCTTGTTGAAGTCCCAAAAGTTCATTTTTGCTTTTGTTTCCTTTACCTTTGGAGACATGTCTTGAAAGAAGTTACTGTGGCTGATGTTGAAGAGGTTACTATTCTCCTCTAGGATTTTGATGGACTCCTACCTCACGCTGAGGTCTTTCATGTATTTCGAGTTTATCTTTGTGTATGGTGTAAGAAAATGGTCAAGTATCATTCTTCTCTACATAGCTGTTCAGTTTTCCCAGCACCATTTATTGAAGAGACTGCCATTTTTCCACTGTATATTTTTTCCTGCTTTGTCAAAGATTATTTGACTATAGAATTGAGGGTTCATATCTGGACTCCCTACTCTGTTCCATTGGTCTATGTGTCTGTTTTTGTGACAGTACCATGCTGTCTTGATGATCACAGCTTTGTAGTATGGCTTGAAATCAGATAACATGATGCTCCCAGCTTTGTTTTTCTTTTTCAACATTTCCTTAGCAATTCAGGGTCTTTTCTGGTTCCATACAAATTTTAGGATTGTTTTTTCCAGCACTTTGAAAAATGCCAGGGGAATTTTGATCAGGATGGCATTGAAAGTATAGATTGCTCTAGGCAGTATAGATGTTTTAACAATGTTTATTCTTCTGATCCATGAACATGGAAAGCTCTTCCATATTTTTGTGTCTTCTTCAATTTCTTTCATGAGTTATGCTGAGTGAAATAAGTCAAGCAGAGAAAGTCAGTTATCATCTGGTTTCACTTACTTGTGGAGCATAAAGAATAACATGGAGGACATTAGGAGAAAAATAGGAAAAGTGATTTGGGGGGAATCAGAGGGGAGACAAACCATGAGAGACTGTGGACTCTGAGAAACACACTGAGGGTTTTGGAAGGGAGGGGGTGGGGGGATGGATGAGCCTGGTGGTGGGTATTTAGGAGGGTACGTATTGCATAGAGCACTGGGTTTGGTGCATAAACAATGAATCTTGGAACGTTGAAAAAATAAAATAAAAATAAAAAAAGACTTAGTAAAAAATAAAATAGACTTCTTTTTGTTAATTATGGGATATATATCTCTATATATCTATATATATTAAACCAGACTCTTAAATACAGAGAGCAAACTTGTGGTTGCAGTGGGGAAGGGGGAGTGGAGATGGGAAAAGTAGATAAATGGGATGGAGAGGTACAAACTTCCAGTTACAAAATGAAGAAGTCATGGAGATAAAAATAGTCCAGGAAATAAAGTCAATAATATTGTAGTAACATTGCATGGTGACAGATGGTCACCACTTACTGTGGTGAGCACTAGCTAATGTAGAGAATTGTTGAATCACTATGTTATACCCCTAATATAAATAAATTATATATATATATAAATATATATATAAATTATAAATAAATATAATAAACTAATATAACATTGTATGGTAATTATACTTGAATTAAAAAAAAAAACTGGAAAAGCTTGGCATTGACAAATTTTATTATTAGTTCCTAGGGGAGAAGTAAGGGTTGTCATTCTGTGTGAGGGGGATGAGAGATACCTCCATTTGGTGGATGGTCAAATTCCCCTATGAAGGTGTGTGGGTTTAGAACTTGTGGCATGCCACTGAACTGGATAAGCTGACTGATTTCAATAGATGCCAAAAATCACAGCAGAACCACCTGCAGGCCCCACATCCACCTAGATGAGGTTCTTATGTAAGTTTGTAGAGCAGAGTAATCAGCAGCTTATTCAGATGACAAAACTCTAGAGGGGAGGCAGAGGCCAGAACCAGCTAAGTGACAAACACTAGGTCATAACTGGAAAAAACACAAACCTGTAGTTTACTTCAGATTAGTGCACCACTGCTAAATTTCAGGAAAAACAATACCTTGTGTTGTGTTAAAGTATGATTTAATCTTTCACTGATTTGGGTAAGGAGGTATAATTAAATTTACAACACCCATTCATAACATAAACACTTCAACCATTGGTATGACTACTGATCTTATCACAAAATAGATGGTAATTAGAGCATTGAGTTCTTGGTTGGTGTATCATGAAAGAGAAGTGGACTTCAGTCCTCTGTTTTATTAGGGCAAATATGTGTTTGTTGTGAGTGCCAGGTGGTGGCAAAGATGCTTTTTGAAATGACAGAGGATGTTTTGGGAGGGGAGAGGTTGCAGTCAAAGGTGAATAGAGTTTCTTTACAAACACATCTCTCTGCACAAGAGATTGAGGCTCAAACAGCTGTCCTCAGTATTGGTGATGGCTGTGGAAAAACCATCTGGAATCATACCAAGGTTCATTTAGGGAGCCCACAAGCAGAGGGCATGGATTTCTGCATTTTGAGCTAATTCCTTGGTTATTTCAATACACTTTCCGTTTTATCTATTATCTTCACGTTAGCTCCTTGATGGAGAAACTTGGTCTGGTTCATTTTATAATATGGCCAGGACAAAATTGGTGCTTAGTAAATTCATAGTAACATACAAATTTATAGTAGCATGGCATTCTATTTTTACTATTAGTGATAATTTAGATTTGGGATAAGATTAAAAGATACAGTGGATTTCAGCCTATTTATAAGAATTTTCCTCTGGGGTTGGTGACTTTCCCTTGGGAAAAAAAATAGTAACCAAATAAGGAATATATAATGCTTGGGATGAAATGTATCACAAAAAAGTTTGATTTTTCTAGTCAATGTGGACCAAAATGTTTGTTAAATGTGCTTCTCTAAGTCAGATGCCATATTTGAGGCATTAAGGATTGACTATGCCTTCACCACCACATACACTCTCCATTCCTCGGCCTCAGTCTTAGGGAAAATAGCCAATTAGAGATCCACTTCCTAACCTCTTCTTAGGTACAACCTAATAATCTTGAGAGACAAAAACTGATTTTGTCCTAATAGATCAGGGACTTGAGAGACAGAGGAGAGTGTTGATGTTGCATGGGTACATTGAGAGTAATACTAAGATGTTCAGCCCTAATCCTTAGGTTTTCTTGAGATGGAAATGGCCACAACTGAGCCATGGTCCAGAGCAGCTGCTAAAAGCCACAATTATTTTCAAAGAAAGAAAGCCCAGCCCCTGAGAATCTTCTATACTGGGCCATGATCAGGCTGATTAGGACCATTTGTATCTTCTCTTCCTTCTTCAAATGGTCTTTGCTTTCTAAATGGCTGGTCTTAAAGAATGCTTCATTCTTTAGTTTTTAACATTTTTTGAGTGCTGACCCTGTCATGTGCCAGGTATACATATACACTTATATGTAAAGATTTATCTATCCTCACAACTACTAACTATGAGGAAATATCGCTATTTTCTCCACTTTATGGGTAATATAACTATTATAGGTACACCTGTATCGAGGGCACACTTCTTGTAAAGTGTGCAGCTGAGGTTTGACCCTACTGACATGGGATGCTCTAAATAACTGAAAATAGTCCATGGAATCTATTCTGCAACCATACATGTTTGCCTAATGTATATATTTATATACATATATATAATTTTATACAATTATAACTTATGCTTTTCATATAGAAGTATAATTTATGTCTTACATATGTATAATTTATAGATATACTTTGCATATGTTTGCACATATCAGTATAGACATATATTTTCCTATAGATATTTATATAGTAATTTGCATATAGAAGTTCCATAAGGGATTAAATAACAATGTTTATCTTTGGGCAAGAATATTATTGGTGTTTTTTGTACTTGTATCTTTGCTTATGTTTTTGTTTTGTTTTGTTTTCCCTGTTAATTAATTAATTTATTGTTTTAAGATTTTATTTATTTATTTGACAGAGAGATCACAAGTAGACAGAGAGGCAGGCAGAGATAGAGGGGGAAGCAGGCTCCCCACTGAGCAGAGTCTGACACGGGGCTCAATCCCAGGACCCTGAGTTCATGACCTGAGCTGAAGGCAGAGGCTTAACCCACTGAGCCATGTTTTTTTTTTTTTTTTAATGATTTCTCCATGATAAACATATAATGGCTTGTAACTAAATTTTCTTAATTTAAAAAAGGATCTTTTACTTTATTTAGGACATTTCAAAACATTCTTGGACTGAACTCATGACTGCTCTGTATAAGATTATACAAAGCACAGGCAAACCCCTGGGTCCAGAGAAGTACCTGGCTGGCTGGTTACCATAACTGGTTTGTTTTCTTTTCTAGACAGGAGAGTGGAGAGTTCCCATGGTATGCATTACTGTATTGTTCCCAGGACAATTTGGCCCCCTTTTGTTATTTTTTGTGATGTTAGCCCTTCTCCAGAAAATCCCAGATAAACTAGAATGTGTTCCCTCCACATTTCACCCAGAGCCATGGCCTCAGCTGCCCTGCCAGCACCATGGAATGGGGAGTCTCTTCTCCTGGAGATCTGCTTAGTGTTGTAAGAAGAAGTTTCAGGGAATACTTCCAGCCATGGTAGGAGGTGGTGCTTCTTTGAGAGTTTCACCTTATCTGTTTCAACAGGCCCACCCTAATCCTCAACCCCTCCATAAGAACTGGGCTTTGAGAATCTGCAAACATCTTGATAATCAGGCAAAGCCATCTGATTACTTTAGTTTCTTAATTTTCTCCTTCTGTGACATGGAAATATGTCGGAATAGGAGGCTCCCCTTCGACCCCAAACTCTGCCACTTCTCAGGGATGTGAAGGGAACCACCATTCATTACTTATCGCTCATGCATAAATGGGGAGCACTGAGGATGTTCCACACAACTCAATGGTCTACATCCATCCTGGAAGATGAATTCCATGTTCCTATGAGTGGCCAGGACAAGGGCAGGCCACTGCCTTGGTCTCAGGACCCCCAGCAGAAGTGTACAGATTGGTGTTTGCTGCCTTAAGGGGAGAATATCTACCTTCCTGCCACTACACAAGGACTGGTCCAGAAATGCACTTTCACAGGTGAGGTAATTAGGCATCCACAGGACTTTGCCTGTGCAGTGGAGCCAAAGCCCTTCTGAGAAGCTCCTTTAGAGGCATTAGTCTTCACCACCATCAGGGGGAAGCAGTGCAACATGCCTGCCCTCAGTGTGAAAGCAAAGTACTGGTGGAAGAAGCTGTCTGGGCATAGTATTAGAAGCCCTACCCAACTTTTGTAGCAACATGGATGGGACTGGAAGAGATTATGCTGAGTGAAATAAGTCAAGCAGAGAGAATCAATTATCATTTGATTTCACTTATTTGTGGAGCATAACAAATAGCATGGAGGACAAGGGGAGATGGAGAGGAGAATGGAGTTGAGGGAAATTGGAAGGGGAGGTGAACCATGAGAGACTATGGACTCTGAAAAACAACCTGAGGGTTTTGAAGGGGCAGGGGTGGGAGGTTGGGGGAACCAGGTGGTGGGTATTAGAGAGGTCACGGGTTGCATGGAGCACTGGGTGTGGTGCAAAAACAATGAATACTGTTAAGCTGAAAAGAAAAAAAAAAAAGAAGTCCTAGCAACAGCAATCAGGCGACAAAGAGAAATAAAAGGTATCCAATTTGGCAATGAAGAAGTCAAACTCTCTCTCTTCACAGATGACATGATTCTTTATATGGAAAACCCAAAAGACTCCACCCCCAAACTACTAGAACTCATACAGCAATTCAGCAACGTGTCAGGATAGAAAGTCAATGTACAGAAATCAGTGGCTTTCTTATACACTAACAATGAAAATACAGAAAGGGAAATTAGAGAATCAATTCCATTTACTATAGCACCAAGAACCATGAGATACCTGGGAATAAACCTAACCAGAGAGGTAAAGGATCTGTACTCAAGGAATGACAGAACACTCATGAAAGAAATTGAAGAAGACACAAAAAGATGGAAGACCATTCCATGCTCTTGGATCAGAAGAATAAATATTGTTAAAACGTCTGTACTGCCTAGAGCAACCTATACTTTTAATGCCATTCTGATCAAAATTCCACCGGTATTTTTCAAAGAGCTGGAGCAAATAATCCAAAAATTTGTATGGAACCAGAAGAGACCCCGAATCGCTAAGGAAATGTTGAAAAACAAAAATAAAACTGGGGGCATCACGTTACCTGATTTCAAGCTTTACTACAAAGTTGTGATCACCAAGACAGCATGGTACTGACATAAAAACAGACACATAGACCAGTGGAACAGAGTAGAGAGCCCAGATATGGACCCTCAACTCTATGGTCAGTTAATCTTCGACAAAACAGGAAAAAATATCCAGTGGAAAAAAGACAGTCTCTTCAATAAATGGTGCTGGGAAAACTGGACCGCTATATGTAGAAGAATGAAACTCGACCATTCTCTTACACCGTACACAAAGATAAACTCAAAATGGATAAAAGACCTGAATGTGAGACAGGAATCCAACAGAATCCTAGAGCAGAACATAGGCAGTAACCTCTTCGATATCAGCCACAGCAACTTCTTTCAAGATATGTCTCCAAAGGCAAAGGAAATAAAACTGAAAATGAACTTTTGGGACTTCATCAAGATCAAAAGCTTCTGCACAGCAAAGGAAACAGTCAAAAAAACAAAGAGGTAACCCACGGAATGGGAGAAGATATTTGCAAATGATAGTATAGACAAAAGGCTGATATCCAAGACCTATAAAGAACTCCTCAAACTCAACACACACAAAACAGATAATCATATCAAAAAATGGGCAGAAGACATGAACAGACACTTCTCCAATGAAGGCATACAAATGGCTATCAGATACATGACAAAATGTTCATCATCGCTAGCCATCAGGGAGATTCAAATTAAAACCACATTGAGATATCACCTTACACCAGTTAGAATGGCCAAAATTAGCAAGACAGGAAACAACATGTGTTGGAGAGGATGTGGAGAAAGGGGAACCCTCTTACACTGTTGGTGGGATGCAAGTTGGTGCAGCCACTTTGGAGTACAGTGTGGAGATTCCTCAAGAAATTAAAAATAGAGCTTCCCTATGACCCTGCAATTGCACTATTGGGTATTTACCCCAAAGATACAGATGTAGTGAAAAGAAGGGCCATCTGTACCCCAATGTTCATAGCAGCAATGGCCACAGTCGCCAAACTGTGGAAAGAACCAAGATGCCCTTCAACAGACAAATGGATAAGGAAGATGTGGTCTATATACACTATAGAGTATTATGCCTCCATCAGAAAGGATGAATACCCAACTTTTGTGTCAACATGGATGGGACTGGAAGAGATTATGCTGAGTGAAGTAAGTCAAGCAGAGAGAGTCAATTATCATATGATTTCAGTTATTTGTGGAGTATAACAAATAGCATGGAGGACATGGGGAGATGGAGAGGTGAAGGGAGTTGAGGGAAATTGGAAGGGGAGGTGAACCATGAGAGACTATGGACCCTGAAAAACAACCCTAGGGTTTTGAAGGGGTGGGTGGTGGGAGGTTGGGGGAGCCAGGTGTTGGGTATTAGAGAGGGCACGGATTGCATGGAGCACTGGGTGTGGTGCAAAAAACAATGAATACTGTTATGCTGAAAAGAAATAAGAAAAAAAATTAAAAAAAAAAAGAAGATGTCTGGGCTTTGGAGGGAGGCTTCAGCCTTGAGTATCCCTGAAAACCCATCCATTTTACACATTATAGGCAATGTGACTGGGCTTATGAACTTTGCAAGAGTCAACAAAATGTTTGAATCAAATAGATGTCTTTCTATAGGTATATATGTATGTTTCTTCCAAAATAAAATTGTGCAAAATTGAAATATATAAATGTTGAAAGGTCTAGAAAGAAAATTTCATGAACCTCATTCATTGTGAAATCTAGTTTTTGAAAAAAATCCCAACTGTTAAACAATATCTATCTATCTATCTATCTATCATCATCTATCTATCTATATCTATCTACCTATCTATTTATCATTTATTTATTTATTTTCAGTGTTCCAGAATTCATTGTTTATGCACCACACCCAGTGCTCCATGCAGTACGTGACCTCCATAATACCCATCATCAGTCTTACCCAATCTCCCACCTCCCTCCCCTCCAAAACTCTCAGTTTGTTTCTCAGAGTCCACAGTCTCTCATGGTTCATCTCCCCCTCCAATTTTCCCCAACTCACTTCTCCTCTCCATCTCCCCATGTCCTCAGTGTTATTCCCTATTCTCCACAAGTAAGCAAAACCATATGATAATTGACTCTCTGCTTGACTTACTTCACTCAGCATAATCTCTTCCAGTCCCATCCATGTTGACACAAAAGTTGGGTATTCATCCTTTCTGATGGAGGCATAATACTCCATAGTATATATGGACCATATCTTCTTTATCCATTTGTCCATTGAAGGTCATCTTGGTTCTTTCCACAGTTTGGTGACTGTGGCCATTGCTGCTATGAACATTGGGGTACAGATGGCCCTTCTTTTCACTACATCTGTATCTTTGGGGTAAATACCCAGTAGTGCAATAGCAGGGTCATAGTGCAGCTCTATTTTTAATTTTTTGAGGAATCTTCGCACTGTTTTTCCAAAGTGGCTGTACCAACTTGCATTCCCACCAACAGTGTAAGAGGGTTCCTCTTTCTCTCCATCCTCTCCAGCACATGTTGTTTACTGTCTTGTTAATTTTGGCCATTCTAACTGGTGTAAGGTGGTATCTCAATGTGGTTTGACTGGAATTTCCCTGATGGCTATTGATGATGAACATTTTTTCATGTATCTGTTAACCATTTCTATGTCTTCTTTGGAGAAGTGTCTTTTCATGTCTTCTGCCCATTTTTTGATATGATTATCTGTTTTGTGTGTGTTGAGTTTGAGGAGTTTTTTACAGATCTTGGATATTAGCCCTTTGTCTGTAGTGCCATTTGCGAATATCTTCTTCTATTCCGTGGGTTGTGTCTTTGTTTTGTTGACTGTTTCCTTTGCTGTGCAGAAGCTTTTTATCTTGATGAAGTCCTGATAGTTAATTTTTGCTTCTGTTTCCCTTGCATTTGAAGACATGTCTAGTAAGAAGTTGCTGTAGCCAAGGTTAAGAGGTTGCTGCCCGTGTTCTACTCTAGGATTTTGACGGATTCTTGTCTCAAATTGAGGTCTTTCATGCATTTTGAGTTTATCTTTGTGTATGGTGTAAGGAAGAGATCCAGTTTCATTTTTCTGCCTGTGACTGTCCAGTTTTCCCCACACTTTTTGTTGAATAGGCTCCTTTTTCCATTGGACATTCTTTCCTGCTTTGTTGAAGATTAGTTGACTATAGAGTTGAAGGTCCATTTCTGGGTTTTCTATTCTGTTCCACTGATTTATGTGTCTGTTTTTATGCCAGTACCATACTGTCATCTTGATGATTATAGATTTGTAATATAGTTTGAAGTCCAGATTTGTGAGGCCTCCAGTTTTGGTTTTCTTTTTTGACCTTCCTCTGGCTATTTGGGTCTTTTCTGGTTCCATACAAATTTTAGGATTACTTGTTTCAGCTGTGTGAAAATGTCAATGGTATTTTGATAGGGATTGAATTGAAAGTGTAGTTGCTCTGGGTAGCATGGACACTTTAACAATATTTATTCTTCCAATCTATGAGCATGGAATGTTCTCCCATTTCTTTGCGTCTTCCTCAATTTCTTTCATAAGTGTTCTATAGTTTTTAGAGTACAGATCCTTAACTTCTATAGTTAGGTTTATTCCTAGGTATCTTATGGTATTTGCTGTTTTGGAAATGGGATTAATTCCTTAAATTCTCTATCTTTATCTCATTGTTAGTGTATGGAAATGCAACTGATTTCTGTGCATTGATTTTGTATCCTACCACGTTCCTGAATTGCTGTATAAGTTCTAATAATTTGGGGGTGGAGTTTTTTGGGTTTTCCTTATAAATCATCATGTCATCTGGGAAGAGTGAGAGTTTGACTTCTTTGCCAATTTGAATGCCTTTTATTTCTTTTTCTTATCTGATTGTTGAGGCTAGGACATCTAGTACTACAATGAACAGCAGTGGTGAGAATGGGCATCCCTGTCATTTTCCTGACTTAGGGGGAAAGCTCTCAGTTATTCCCCATTGAGAATGATATTTGCTGTGGGCTTTACATAGATGACTTCTATGATATTGGGATATATTCCCTCTATCTCTACATGGTGGAGGATTTTTATCAAGAAAGGATGCTGTATTTTGTCAAATACTTTATTTGCATCAATTAAGAAGATCATATGGTTCTTGTCTTTTCTTTCATTAATGTGATCTGTCACATTGATTGATTTGCAAATGTTGAACCACCCTTACATCCCAAGGAATAAATCCCACTTGGTCGTGGTGAATAATCCTTTTAATGTGCTGTTGGATCCTATTAGCAGGATCTTACTGAATATTTTGGAATCCATGTTCATCAGAGATATTGGTCTGTAATTCTTCTTTTTTATAAGGACTTTACCTGGTTTTGGGGCCAGGGTAATGTTGGCCTTATAGAAGGAATTTGGAATTTTTCCTTCTGTTTCTATTTTTTGAAACAGCTTCAGTAGAATAGGAATTATTTCTTCAAATGTTTGGTAGAATTCCCCTGGGAAGACATGTGTCCCCGGACTTCTGTTTTTAGGAGATTTTTGATTACTCCTTCAATTTCATTTCTGGTTATTGGTCTGTTCAGATGGTCTATTTCTTCTTTTTTCATGTCTTGGTAGTTTGTAAGTTTCCAGGAAGGCATACATTCTTTCCAGGTTGTTTAACCTGTGGGCATATAGTTGCTGGTAATAATTTCTAATAGTTGTTTCTATTTCCTTGGTATTAGTTGTGATCTCTCCCCTTTCATTCATGATTTTATTACTTTGGGTCTTTTCTTTTTTCTTTTTAATACATTTGATGAGTGGTTTATCAATCTTATTAATTCTTTCAAAGAACTAGCTCCTTGTTTCATTGATCTGTTCTACTGTTTTTCTGCTTTCTATTTCATTTTTCTCTGCTCTAATCCTTTCTGTACTCTAAAAACAGACGCATAAATCAATGGATGAATAGATAAAGATGATATGGTCCATATTTACAATGGAATATTATTCAGCCATCAAAAAAAGATGAATCACCACCATTTGCATCAACATGGAATGAACTGGAGAGGATTATGCTAAGTGAAGTAAGTCAAGCAGAGAAAGAAAATTATCATATGGTTTCTTTCATATGTGGAACATAAGGAATAGCATGGAGGCCACAGGGGAAGGGAGGAAAGTTTGAAGATGGAGAAATCAGAGAGGGAGATGAACCATCAAAGACTATGGACCCTAGGAAATGAACTGAGGGTCTCAGAAGGAAGGCAGGTGAAGGAAGGGGTAACAGGTAATGGATATTAAGGGGGGGGTACATGTTGTTATGTGCACTGGGTGTTATATGTAATTAATGAATCATTGAACACTACATCAAAAACTAATGGTATACTATATAGTGGCTAATTGAACATAATAATAAAAAAATAAAAAAAAATCTATTTTTTCTGATATAAGTATGGCTACTTTTTTGATGTCCATTAGCATGATAAATAGTTCTCCATCTCCTCACTTTCAATCTGTAGGTGTCTTTAGGTCTAAAATGAATTTTTTTGTAGGCAACATATAGATGGGTCTTGTTTTTTTATTCGTTCTGATACCCTACATCTTTTGACTGGAACATGTAGTCCATTTACATTTAGAGTAATTATTGATAGATATGAATTTAGTGCCATTGTATTACCTGTAAAATTGATGTTCCTGGAGATTTTCTCTGTTCCTTTCTAGTCTTTGTAGCTTTTGGTCTTTCTTTCACACTCAGTTTATGTATGTGTGTGTGTGTGTGTGTGTGTGTGTGTGTGTGTGTGTATAACTTGCAGACTGATTTAGTCATCACAAACTCCTTTAGTTTTTATTATTATTTTGTTTGTTTGTTTTTTGTCTTGAAAACTCTTTTCCTGTCCTATTCTGAATGACAGCCTTACTGGATAAAGTATGCTTGGCTGCACATTTTTCCCATTCTGCATGTTTAATATATCATACCACTTTTTTTCTGGCTTGCCATGTTTCTGTGGCTAGGTCTGGTGCAAACCTAATCTTCCCTTGTAGGTTAAGGACTTTTGCTCAATTGTGGCTTTTAGGGTTCTTTCCTTATCTCTGTCTTACTAATTTTGCTACAATATATCTTGGTGATGGCCTGCATTTGTTGATTTTGATGGGAGTTCTCTGTGTTTCCTGGATTTGGATGTCTGTTTCTTTCCCCAGAATAGGGGAGTTTTCAGCTATAATTTGCTTAAACAACCCCCTTCCCCTTTTTCCTCTCTTCTTCTGAAACTCCTATGATATGAATGCTATTACAGTTTATGGAGTCTGAGTTTCCTAAGTCTGCATTCGTGATCCAATACTTTTTTTTCCTCGTCTTCTCAGCTTCATTATTTACCATAATTTTATCTTCTATATCCTTACTCATTCCTCTGCTCTTCCTATCCTTGTGGTCATTACACCAGTTGGTTTTGCATCTCAGTTATAACCATTTTATTTTATTTTATTTTATTTTATATTTTACTTTATTTTTTAGCATGGCTAATGTTTAGGTTTTTTATAACTGTGGTAAGGGACTTCCTGGTGTCTTGTATGCTTTTCTGAAGCCCAGATAGTATCTTATGATTGTTGTTTAAAATTCAGATCAAGCATATTACTTTTATCTGTTTAGATTAGATTCCTGGCTGTGACCTCTTCTTGTTCTTTCTTTTTGTTCTTTCTTTTGGAATCAATTCTGCCATCTTGGCATATCATCTAGGTCTCTGTCTTCAGTGTGTTAGGAAAGCCTGCTATGTTTGCTGCTCCTGAGAGTAATGGCTTTATGATGAAGAGGGCTTATACTGTTCAGGGCATGGCACTTCAGAAATTGTTTCTGGTATATGCTTTCTGCACTGCTGCTGTGTTTTAGCTGCTCTTTCCCTCAGGTCAGTCTTCTGCAGAATTTCTCTTTGCCTGCAGTGGGGAGTGTTTGAACCTTGTCCACTGTGTGATGCATTTTAACTAGTTGTGTTTTGATCTGCTTGTTAAAAAAGGCTAGATCCTATTTACCCTAGAGCTGAAGCTTTGCAGAGCTCTATGGTCAGTAGAATTTGTGTGTGTGTGTGTGTGTGTGTGTGTGTGTGTGTGTGTGTGTGTGTGTTGGTCTTCTGGGTTAGGGTTCTGCTGCCCTAATTCTCAGGCAGTTTTGCCCTAGTGGAACTGCACCTGCAGGGCACAGTGGCATTGTGCTTGGTGGCTCCAGCCTCTACCAGGAGCACTGTATTTCTCACTGAAGTGGGTCAGTGGCATCAGCCCACTCTCTTGTCCCCAGAGTGGGACATTTACATCTGCCACTATTCAGAAAGGCCCTCATAGAAAAGCAGACAATCTCCCCTCTTGTGTCCCTGGCTTCTGTCAGACCCCTGCCTTTGTCCTGTCTGTGTCCAGGTTGTCTGTCCACCTGGAAGCACAGTGCTCCTGTGTTTTATCTCAGGCATGCTGCCTAGGCTTCAAACTCTAAATTTTAGGGATCTGGCAGGGCACAGGCTCATGCTGGTCCTCTGGGGGAGGGTCTCACAGTGCTAGGACTAGTGCTGGTTTGTTCCCAAAAGCAATTGCAAGAATGTGCAGGAGTTCAGAGTTTAGAGTAACATCCAGCAAAAAGCCAGTGTCCATGCTGGCTCTCCTCAGAAGATGTCTCTGCTCCTATGCTAATGAACAGAAGTCACTGGTTCTTTTGTCCCCAGAGGGGCCATGCCATCTCTCCAAAATGCACTCCAAGAGGGGCATTTTTCTCTCCTAGTGCAATCCAGGGGATTCTCAGACCATGCTCCCTGCTCCTGGCCTCCACCCTCCTTCTTCACAGGAATGTTTCTACGCTTACCAGGCTCTACCCTGGTGATGGCATGGACTTCTAAAACATGAGACTTTGAGTTCCATTTCTTATAAGAACTTGCAATAATAAGCCCCTCTCATTTTTCCCATTGATGATTTTGGGGAAGTGTTTTTCTTGTGCAATGCACCCTGTTCTCTCTCTCTCTCTCCTTTCTACCTGATCAAGGCTCCCTCCCCCTGCAGTTTCCATGACTCTTTTTCTCCCCTCTAAATAATTTCTCTGCACCTCCCATCTTCCATGATGTGTCTCCTTATCTCCCCCTAGTTATGCAGTTTATTCTTTCAATCTTCAGATAGATTTCTTAGGTATTCAGAATGATTTGATATTTATCTAGCTGTGTTAGGACCGAGGCAAGCATAGGGTCCCCCTATTTCTCCACCACCATAACTCCTCCCCTGTTTAGGGGTTGTTATTCAACCTAACACATTTCGTTTTCTTCTTGGAGATTGCCCTATCTTCTTGTAAACCAAAATGAAATGGAAAATGTGCTTTATACAGGAGCTAGTTATTTTGTTGTGGAAGACCCCTCAGAGTCTAATCTACCACACTGCCAGAGGCAGAAGTCCCCTTATAGTTTTTACACAGTTTTCCCAGACTCCACTTGAAACCTGTAGACCCAGTGTCCCTGAAGTTAGGTGGAAGAATCTATATTTTATTTTATTTTTTTTTAAAGATTTTACTTATTTGACAGACAGAGATCACAAGTAGGCAGAGCAGCAGGCAGAGAGAGAGGGGGAATCAGGCTCCCTGGTGAGCAGAGAGCCCAATGTGGGGCTCGATCCCAGGACCCTGGGATCATGACCTGAGCCGAAGGCAGAGGCTTAACCCACTGAGCCACCCAGGCGCCCCAAGAATCTACATTTTAAAACTACTTCTGAGATGATTATTATAATAAACCAGAGTTAAGAATTTCTACCTCATAACTTGTTCATATCCAGCAAGTGAGACATATGGGAGGTCAGAGCTGACACAGAGGAGGAGCCAAGGCTGTGGTTCCTGGCTCAATTCCTGGTAACACTGCCTTTCCCTTCTTGCCTACAAAGTTCCCAGTGGCCTTCTGCCATTTATTAGTAACCTTAAGTTGGCCTTCCTATGTGAACTTACATGTCAACAGAGACTTAACACTGTAGAATTAGAGCTTATCTACCTACTTAAATCTAGCTTGTCTTTTTTTTTTTTAAAAGATTTTATTTATTTATTTGTCAGAGAGAGAGAGGGAGAGAGAGCAAGCACAGGCAGACAGAATGGCAGGCAGAGGCAGAGGGAGAAGCAGGCTCCCTGATGAGCAAGGAGCCCGATGTGGGACTTGATCCCAGGATGCTGGGATCATGACCTGAGCTGAAGGCAGCTGCTTAACCAACTGAGCCACCCAGGCGTCCCTCTAGCTTGTCTTTTAAGGGCATTGCAAAAAAGTCTTTTCTGGTTGAAAACTTTTATGATCCATCTCTGACAAGTATAGAAATATGATATCTACTCTCTTCATATTTTTATAACTCTTGGAATCTTGTACAATATTTTCTCAACCAGATGCTCTTGTAGGGTAGAGGCCGTGTCAAATTCATTATCACAGCCCTGTATCCCTTAATCCATCATGTCAATAGTGATTGAAAGGGACACAGAACCTAGTTGCTCAGGAAGGTTTTATTGGTGCATTAGGATAGATGGGATAATAGACAGAAGGAAGAGATAAAAGTAGCTCTGAAACCCCCACAAACTGAGGAGAGTTTGGCATAAATGGGTGACTGGCTCTGTGTCTTCCTATTCCTGAGGGCGTCTGCACAGCAGAGCAGCTCAGAGAGGAGTTTAGGATAGAAAACACCTTGCAGAAAAGTTTTCATTGAGAAAGACCTAAGAGAGAAACACCATGATTAAGAACTAATGTCCAGAGACATGCCAATTGGACTGGTCAGGGCAGGACAAACCAACCCCTCTGCAGCTGTCTTCTTCCAGTACTGAACACTGGAGTCCAGGTCTGGGATATTCATGGCTTGTTGTTCTTGAAGTAGGAATATAGCCTCCTGGCTGTGAAGCCTCGCTTCCCTTCTGGCTGGGCTGATTCCTGGCCCTGGGCCGAAGGCATGCCAGTGTGCAGGCTGCCCTGCCCCTGCCTTGGGATCTCCATCTCCCTTGTGTGGTCATCCACCCAGGAGTGGGTTCTCTCTCTCTCTGCCCACCTGTCACACTGCATCTTGGGTGAGTGCTGCTCCAGTCCTGTCTGCCTGTCAGAGTGTTTGTCCCAGCCTGGGCCTGTCCTCCCAGCTTTTTCTCTCCTGCCTCATAGTGGCTCATTTGTGTCCATCTGTGACCACTGCCTGACTGTCTCTGGGTCTGTCCCTCATTTCTATCTCTTATGTCACTTGCATTGTGGCTCCTGTCCTGCTCCATGGCCTGGGTGTGTGTCTGGGTTTGTGACACTGCCTGTGTCTGAATCTGTTCTCCTGTCACCACTTCACTTGTTTGACACCTGTTTTGACCCTGGACCTTGGACCCTATGGTCTGGCCACAAGGAGCCCGATGTGGGACTTGATCCCAGGATGCTGGGATCATGACCTGAGCTGAAGGCAGCTGCTTAACCAACTGAGCCACCCAGGCGTCCCTCTAGCTTGTCTTTTAAGGGCATTGCAAAAAAGTCTTTTCTGGTTGAAAACTTTTATGATCCATCTCTGACAAGTATAGAAATATGATATCTACTCTCTTCATATTTTTATAACTCTTGGAATCTTGTACAATATTTTCTCAACCAGATGCTCTTGTAGGGTAGAGGCCGTGTCAAATTCATTATCACAGCCCTGTATCCCTTAATCCATCATGTCAATAGTGATTGAAAGGGACACAGAACCTAGTTGCTCAGGAAGGTTTTATTGGTGCATTAGGATAGATGGGATAATAGACAGAAGGAAGAGATAAAAGTAGCTCTGAAACCCCCACAAACTGAGGAGAGTTTGGCATAAATGGGTGACTGGCTCTGTGTCTTCCTATTCCTGAGGGCGTCTGCACAGCAGAGCAGCTCAGAGAGGAGTTTAGGATAGAAAACACCTTGCAGAAAAGTTTTCATTGAGAAAGACCTAAGAGAGAAACACCATGATTAAGAACTAATGTCCAGAGACATGCCAATTGGACTGGTCAGGGCAGGACAAACCAACCCCTCTGCAGCTGTCTTCTTCCAGTACTGAACACTGGAGTCCAGGTCTGGGATATTCATGGCTTGTTGTTCTTGAAGTAGGAATATAGCCTCCTGGCTGTGAAGCCTCGCTTCCCTTCTGGCTGGGCTGATTCCTGGCCCTGGGCCGAAGGCATGCCAGTGTGCAGGCTGCCCTGCCCCTGCCTTGGGATCTCCATCTCCCTTGTGTGGTCATCCACCCAGGAGTGGGTTCTCTCTCTCTCTGCCCACCTGTCACACTGCATCTTGGGTGAGTGCTGCTCCAGTCCTGTCTGCCTGTCAGAGTGTTTGTCCCAGCCTGGGCCTGTCCTCCCAGCTTTTTCTCTCCTGCCTCATAGTGGCTCATTTGTGTCCATCTGTGACCACTGCCTGACTGTCTCTGGGTCTGTCCCTCATTTCTATCTCTTATGTCACTTGCATTGTGGCTCCTGTCCTGCTCCATGGCCTGGGTGTGTGTCTGGGTTTGTGACACTGCCTGTGTCTGAATCTGTTCTCCTGTCACCACTTCACTTGTTTGACACCTGTTTTGACCCTGGACCTTGGACCCTATGGTCTGGCCATGGGAGGACTCCTGTAGCTGTGTGTCAGGGCTTCCTATCTGATGGCTCCTGTCTAGTTCCATGGCCTGGCTGGCACCTCCCGGTGTCTGAACACGTTCTCCTGTCAGTATCTGGCTTGCCTGGCTCCTGTCTTCACCCTGGACCTCAGACCCTCTGCTCTGGCCGTGGGAGGACTCCTGTAGCTGTGTGTCAGGGCTTCCTATCTGATGGCTCCTGTCTGGCTCCATGGCCCGGGTGGTACCTCCCAGTGTCTGAACATGTTCTGTTAGTATCTGGCTTGTCTGGCTCCTATCTTGACCCTGAACCTCAGTCCCTCTGGTCTAGCCATGGGTGGACTCCTGTGGCTGTGTGTCAGGGCTTTCTATATGATGGCTCCTATCCTGCTCCACATTCTGGTTTGCATCTGTCTGGGTCTGAGTTTCAGTTCTAGTCACTAATTCACTTGTCTGCTGTGCTCTGTCCTGTTCCCTGGTCTGTGACTGTCTCTCTGACTCCCTCTGTCTGGTCTGGTGACTCTTGTCTTCTCCCACTCTCTGGGTCTGCTGCACATATCTCCGAGCTTGTGTCTGCTGACTTTCTTTCTCTTGTCTCTGAGATTCAGACTGCCTATCCTGGCCAAGATCCTGAGCATGGTTCTGAGCCGCAACACCTGCCTGTCCCCTGGAGGCCAGAGTGTGCTGTACACATTGGCTCCTCTCGCAAATCTGTCCTTCCCTAGTCTGCCCCACCTCAGCTCTCTTGCTCTGTTCTTTCCTCAGCTCTTGTGAGGCCCCAGTGGGGAGGCTTCCAGACTCTTGAGATCCACAAGTCCCCTCAGAACTCTCACTCATTGTCTTGAAACAGGCTTGGGCGACTTTAAACACCAGGACCAGGAATTCCTTGAACTCCACAGTCACTGTATCATCTTCATCCAGCAGGTGCAGGACTTCATCCACAGTGGCAGGATCATGGGGTTTCTGTGGAGAAGAGACCAAGTCAGCATCCCTCACCTGAGGAAGGTGTGGTTGGGCCAGTGCACTCAGCTTTCAGGCTTCCCAACCCTGAACTTAGGAGTCCATCTGTGCTGGCTCCATACCACTCACATAGCTACAGCAGCCCTAACATGAAACCATTTTCAGTGTGCCGTCCTGCCCCTCTTGCAAGGGTAGAAAGCACTTTTTTTTTTTTTTTTTGTATCATCTGTGCCTGGCATAATTCCTGGCCTCTAGGAGAACTGGGTCAAGATTCAATAAAGAATGAATAAATGATTGAGCTTATAATGAGTCTTTGGGCTGTCCTCAGTCCCTGACCCCTGGCATTGAGCAGGATGCTCTCTAGCAAACCCAGCACCAGGAGTAACATAGCAGGAACATAGCCCAAAGGGAATTCTGTGAGATCCATGCTGAGGCTAAAGTGCTTTCTGAAGATGGGGTGGGTGGGGTCTGGTGGGACCACAAGTTGCCCTGAATACGCATCCTGTGTGTCTATACATTCCTGTCTCTAAGACCATCATCCTGGTTGCTTTAGGTAAACCAAAGACAGGGAGGGACAGGGAAATGCGTCAAGGTCCTAGGTCTGCTTTGTCAGTGGTTGGAGAAGTGGGGAGGGGCTCTTAGAGTGTACCCCCATCTGATAATAACCAACCTGTCCTTCAAAACTAATTTCTGATGTGAACACTCAACTAATATTTTTGAGCAACTGCAAGATACTGAACTATGCTTCTAATGCATTCTTATTAATGGGTGATCAAATTTCTGATAGACAAAGGAAGTAGTTACTATATTAGATTTAAGAAACACCAGAAAGCAGCAATTACTTTCATTTCTAGAATCTTCAAAGGCTCTGTTTCTTTCTGAGCTGTCCCCTGTGAGTCATTTCACCTTGTCTCTAAATTAGAATTAATTGAAATAAAGGTATTTTCTCTAAGGACCTGACCTGTGAACTGCTGTGACTGTCTCTTGCTCCTTTGCCTTTCCTGTCTCAGCTTGCAGAGCTGCCAGGAGGCCCAGTAGACCTGGATCCAGCGACTGCCACCTCAGATTCCTGAGGCAAAGCATCTGCAGGCAAATCTGTTTCATCTCTCCTCTCCTGCCCTCCCCACCTGGCCCGGCATGTCATACCACAATGACATCAGCAAACTCATGTTCCAGGAGCCTTTTCAGCTCCCCCCGGGTAAGCACTGGGCAGCTGCCCTCAGTCCTGGCGTAGCGCCCAAAGACTTCGATGATCCCATTAATGTTTTGCAATAACTGAGGCATCTTTGGACTCAGGCTGGAGAAAGAAACAAAGGCCCCTTGGGGGCTCCAAAGTCAACTTTAGTGTTTCCTCCTGCTTCTTCCCGGTCTTTTCTCGCATATTCAGCTCTGCTTCCCGTCTCTCCCCTTCTCTCCCTTTTTATTATGTTATTTTAGTCACCATATAGTACATCATTAATTTTTGATGTAGTGTTCCATGATTCATTGTTTACATATAACACTCAGTGCTCCATGCGATCTGTGTCCTCCTTAATACCTATCACCAGGATCACCCATCTCCCCCCCCCCACCTGCTCCCTCCCCTCTAAAACCCTGAGTTTGTCTTTTGGTGTCCATAGTCTTTGGTGGTTCGGTCTTTCTGTCTGGGTCTTCCCATCTCCTTTCCTACTTAATGGATTTTATGAATGGGAAGGAGAGACACACCGTGATTAACAGCAGGCTCCAGAATCAGGACTTCTATGCTACCTTCACCACCTACCTGGTGAGCTAGGGCAGGTTGCTTTGCCTTTCCATGCCTTGGTTTACTAATTGTGAAATGAAGATAATCCTATCAAATATATACTTTATAGGATTATTGTGAGGATTAAAAGAGATAATTCGTATAAAGCACTTGGCAGAGGCTGGCTTATACTAAGTGGCAGCTATTAAATATCATTATGATGTTATTATACACATACCTAATGTTTGTACATCTACGTAAACTACTGCTCACAAAGCACTTCCATATGCATCATCCCTTGTACTCCTTATATCTCCACTTTTTTTTTTTATAGGTGACAGATTCAGAGAAGTTAGATGATTTGTTCAAGGCCCCACAGATTGGGGGAACCAAGAAACACAAGGACCCATATCTCCTTAACCCAAATGCAGTGAATCTTCTATACTGTACCCTGTGGACAGTCTATCCAGTCAATGGTTGCCTGTCATATGGTGTAGGGTGCTGCTGCGAACACTGACAGTCAGTAAGTACATGTGTAAGTCAACCCCTTACCAAGCAGGAACACCAGGGGACTGACTCCGCCTTTTCTTGCTGCCTTTTGGCTAGGTGTTCAGGAAGAGGCTAGGCTACCAGCTATTGGCAATATTCCCAGTCCTAAGTTCCTCTAAATGTGACATCTGTCCTCAGCACTGAGACCTGTAAGGGAAGTCAGTTTGCCCATAGGTAGGTGGCTCCTGCCAGCTCACAGTGTTGGTGGCCTGTGAGGAATGGCTCCCAAATGAAGGGAGAGATTTTCCTTCTCATTAGCCAGGGATCTGGGCATAGCCTGAAGTGAGTCTTGGGTGCAGCTGATGGGCAAAATACAAAGGGACGTGGAGGTGCATTGAAGCAGAAGTCTCAGATACCAGGACATGGCATCAGAGATGGCAAGTTTCAAATGCAGGGGGATAAAGAAGGCTGCAAAGCTGGGATACCAGGAGAGGGCATCATGAGTTGAGAAGGAGAAGGCATGAGAGAAAGAAGGCCTGGATACAGAGTTGAGAGAAGGAAGGCCTGCGTACAGAGGCAGGAGAATGAAGGGAGGCAGGAGGGAGGGAGACTTGGCACTGGGAAAGGTGGAAAAATGTGGCTGAAGGCTACAGGTCCCAGGTGGGCTCTTCAGGGGGTGTTCTTTCTACCCATCCAGTAGCCAAAAATTTCAGGCAGACTTTGCTTTTGTACATCAAGGTACAAAACTCAGAATATTGTACCCCAACAGAGAAATGCAAAGATCCAATTTTTTTGTTGTTTACCACATGGCAAACCTTAATACTGACCTATAAATAGTAAAAATAATATGACTTTTTAGTTATACTTCAGATCCCTTTGGATAAATCTGTAAACTCATCTTGCCTAAATATGGCCCTCAGGTGGAGGAGGACAACCACATAAGCCACTTCCTCTGTGACAAGTTTCAAGCCCATTGTCAGGTTGGCAGGAGTAACCTGTTCTGACCTCCCAGACTCTGAGCAGGGCAAAGAGGCTTCCAGAACATTAAGAATAAGACACCTTTGATGTACAGAAAGGCACATGGGTGGTTCCATTGCTGCTGCTAAAACAGGTTTTGGTGGGAGAAGCTGTTGCCAGGCTAACCACAGGGGAGAAGGAAAGAGCGCCATGGCTTCAGAAGAGCATCCTCTCCCACATGCACATACCCAGTCATCAGAGCGGATACTTTCTGCCCACACTTGGCACCACAGGGCTGTGGCCTGGATCTGACAGCCTGGTTTTATGAGCTCAGATCACTAAGACACAGAATGAGAAAGAGGATTCTCAGGAGGGCACTTACCTAATGCACAGACAAGATGAGCAAGTGGCAGTTAGGCGATGTATGGAGTACCAGGTCAGCAGCACAGGAAACTTTTGTAGGGGATTTAATGGAGGCTAGTGTTTTAGATAGGCCATCCCCACCCCATGGGAAGGATTGATTCATATGAGGCTTGGCCCAGCCCAGCCTCACTTCCCTTCTTGTCTGTTTCACCTGCTGACATGTGGCTGTTTTAGCTTAATGAGCAGGCCCTCTTACTACCCTCGGTGCCCTTCCTGATTCCCTCCTTGGGTCTGTCTCCTCATATGAGGGAAACTCTTTTCTGTTGTGTTGGGCTCAGCAGTGCTTGGCCCAGGTCGGGGCTGGTGAACACTCTTCGTCTCGATGTGACTGCAAAGTCATGGACTCCTTTTTTTTTTTTTTAAATTTTTAAAGGAAAAGTGAATTGGGGGAGAGGGGGGGGGGGTGGACCATGAGGGGGGGTGGGCTTGGGGAGGCGGGGGGGGGGTGTGGGGGGGGGGGGGGGGGGGGAGATGGGTGAGTCTGGTGGTGGGTATTAAGGAGGGCATGTATTGCATAGAGCACTGGGTGTGATGCATAAACAATGAATCTTGGAACACTTAAAAAATAAAATAAAAGTAAAAAAAAGTACTAAAAAATAAAAAGAAATTTCCATCTATTGAGGGCTATCCTTTTCACTTTGGGAAGCTACGCATGTTTATCTGGCAATGTTGCCATTACTTAGAACATTCTTAGAATTCTTGTTTTGGAATTGCCTCTCATGCCAAGTTCATGAGTCATGCAAGAAATTCAATATCATTTCTTTTGGTTGGGTCTCATTTTTTTATTAAAAAAGGTTATCAAGCAGAGAAAGTCAATTATCATATGGTTTCACTTACTTGTGGAACGTAAGGGATAACATGGAGGACATTAGGATAAGGAAAGGAATAGTGAAAGGGGAGAAATCAGAGGGGGAGATGAACCATGAGAGACTGTGGACTCCAAGAAACAAACAGGGTTTTAGAGGGGGTGGGCGTGGGGGGATGGTTGAGCCTGGTGGTGGGTATTAAGGAGGGCACATATTGCATGGATCACTGGGTGTTATATGTAAACAGTGAATCTTGGACCACTACATCAAGAACTAATGATATACTGTATGGTGATTAACATAACACACACACACACACACACACACACACACACACACACACACATGAGTTTAATACCCCCATCCTGTGGGTAGGCACCATTTTACAACTGGTGGGAGAAGAGGCTTAAGATAATTAAGTGCAATCCTCTCATTGAAAAGATAGAGAACTCAACTGGTCAACCAATCAGCAAATATTTATGGAAAGCCTATTCTATTTCAGACATAGGGCTAGGCCTGAGGGAAACTATGGAACAGGATGCCAGCAGTTTCTACTCTTACAAGTTTGTCGCCTGGCAGTCCCAGGAGAAAGTCCTCAAGAGATTAACAGTACTGGTAATTACTGCTTGATTTACTTTGATTTGATTTAATTTTCATTACCACCTCATTTCATTGGATCCTCATAACTAACTTGGTGGCTTATGTAAATGAAGGCACCAAGAACCCTTAGAGAAGTAGTTACTCTGAAGACTAGATGGGTGCATCAGAGCCCTCAATTTCTGGCCACAGTTCCCCTCTATGACAATGTGGCACTTTATAAACATCAAATTTTTCTGTGGGTGAAGAACTATCATCCTTGAAGTTGATGAGAAGTAAACATTCTGAGCTTGAAGCCAAGTCCCAAAGGAGCTCCTGACACACATTTTTGCAGAAAGTACATGTAGTTTCTGGAAAGGATTCTTTGCAGTCCTCACTTGTCTGCATGCAGCCCACAGGAAAGGCAATGACAATCAGGACGGGAAGGTGCAGTAAGGGTCTTGGCTGCAAAGACTGGCAGAGCGAAGGCAGCCCTGCAGTGATGGCAAGTCCCAGTAAGAGGAGCAGAGTGAGATGCAACCTACAGGAGGGCCATCTGCATGGAGAGGGGCTGGCTCCAGTCCCTGGTGGGAATCCCATCCCAGAGGCTGTTATGGTAACTGGTCAGTTCAGAGAAGGTCAGTGTGAGAGGGAGGTTGGGGAACAAGAGGGGTCCTGCAGATTAATTAGATCCTCCTTCTGTGAGTGGTGTGCTAAGCTTTATCTGAAGGGGCTTTGAACCTCCAGAAATGTTTGGGAATTAAGGGAAAGTAAGTTTGGGAAGTAAGCCGAGTGCTTTATCTATGAGGTAACTCTGAGGTAGGTATCATTACATCCAGTTTACTGATGAAGAAACTGAGGTACAGAGATGTTAAGTAAACTACACAAGGTCACATACCTAGAAAGCGTTAGAGTTAAATTTGAAGTTAGGTCTGCCTGCCTCCAAAGCCCATGTGTTTCCATGAGGCAGGACAGAGCTTTGGGAAGTGGCTGGCAGGGGTGGGTGGGGCTGGGGGGGATAAGGCTGTGTGATGGTCGGGACTGACAGGCTCTGAAGATGTAAAAGTGTTGTCTGTGAAGTTTGTGAGGAGTTATTACAAATAAGTGACTTTACTCTGTAGTCACATCCTTTGGGTTTGGGAGGCAGAGAGAGGTCAAGGACCCTGTCTGAAGTTGAATCGAACTCTTATCCTATGTTCACTTTGCCTTGGAATAAACAGAAATATCTCAACAAAACAAATTCAGTTTTACACTGTGATTCCTTCTTACACACTCACTCAGAAATCTTTACTGATGTTCACTTCATTTATATTTGTTTTTTTATTCACCATATAATAAGCACAACATTTGTTTTTGATGTAGTGTTCCATGATTCAGTTTGCCTATAATACCCAGTGCTCTGTGCAATATATGCCCTCCTTAATACCCATCACTGGGTTAACCTATCCCCCCACTCCCCTCCCCTCTAAAATCCTCAGTTTATTTCTTGGGGTCCATTGCCTGTCATGGTTCATCTCCTCCTTTGATTCCCACCCCCGCTTCATTTTCCCCTTGCTTCTCCTATTGTCCTCCATGCTATTCCTTATGTTCCACAGATAAGTGAAACCATATGATAATTCATATTTCTGCAAGCACCTAACAAACCTATCTTTTCTACATTTAGGGGGCTACAAATGAAGAATAAGTTTCTGCTTCCTAGGGAATAAGTCTAGCTGGGAGAACAGGCCATGAACACCCCAAAGAACTATTTAATAATGGAAGATGAGGTGTTGTAAATGTAGATCTGTAAAACCAAATACCTTCACTTGCACCCTAGAGCACAGAATGGTGACATGGGGCAGGGGACTGGCAATGGGGAATGCTGGGAGGGTGCCATTTGAGTCTCCCCTTAAAAGGCAGAAGATGAAAAAAATCCCATAATTTTGGGTCTCACCCTCAGAAAAGAACAAAAACAGGCCTGAAAACCAGAAAGCATTACCTGCAGTATCATGTGCAGTGAGAGAAGTCATCTGTCACACACTGCCTACATCCTAAATGAGGGACAGGGTGAGGGTACATCTGTCAGAGAGAAAAAGAACAATGGACAGTTCTGGTTCTCCTTATCCTTTCTCTGCCCCAAGTGTGGTCTCTTCTCCCAGGCCCACCCACCTGGGCCCTGGTCAGAGCATCCTGGAAGACCAAATGCTCAAGTTCAACCCCGGACACGGCAGGGAGGATTGGGCAGATAATAAGTTGTCCCTGTTGACACAGTTGCAGTGTCTTAGTGAGTATCTATTACACATTCTGGGCCTAATCCCTGACCTGAAAGGTAGTGTTGATCCTGCTGTGTCTCTGAGTCCTATGCAGACAGTGAACATGTGACTAATAGTGTCATTACCACTAACCAGGAAAGCTAGAAGCTGTCATTTGAAAGGGAATCTGAATTTCTCAGAGCTAGGTGTTCAACTCAAAGACAGAACTTCTAGAACAAGCAAACCAGAAGGTTCTAACCTCTTTCCCAATTGATAAAAAAGGGAAATATTGTGGGAGATGGGGGAGTTTTTCATTTATTTTTTTTCCTCATTGGTGCTCAGAAGTCTGCACAGTCCTGGTGGCACCAAAGGTTTGTTGATTTAAATGTAATGGGAATAGATAAGATACTTCCCAGCATGTCTTTATTCCTGTCCTAGTCTCTGGTCAAATCTGGACCTGCCTAGAGGCCAGAAAACTCCCTTTCCTTGCCTTGCTGATATGCTTACAGGGTCCTGACATCTGAGTAGTAGGCCTGGCCACCAGACACATGGGATTGTAATTCAGAAGTAAGGGGTGTGAGTATGTAGGTGCACACAGAAAGGCCTGTGGTAAACTGAGGCCTTTGGATCTGAGGGTGATGCAGGACAGTGGGGTCTTTCCTGGAATAATCCTATAGCCTGATCTGGGCTTTTGTTCTTGTGTGGCAGCCTCTAAATTCAACTCTCTGGTCCTAAAGTTCTTCTACTTGCTTTCACATAGGACTTCCAGTCAAAGGTTTTGTCCAGTGTTATTCCATCATGTTTAGGAAAATATTTTCTTTAACAGGCTGATCTTTTCTCCCACTCATTTAACCGTGTTTAAAGATTGCAGGATATGATACCCTAAGTTTAATCAGGAAATATAAAATAAATGTAATGCAAAGCATATTCATGTAATATGGAGAAATTATTATATATAGCAACATGGAAGACTATCACATAAATTTTAACAACAACAACAACAACAACAACAACAACAACAACAACAAAAGCCAGTCACAAAGTCCATATGGTATGAGTCCATTTGTAGAAAATTACATTGACAGCAAAACCAAACCACGGTGTTACACATGAGAATACTAACTGTGTAGAGACATGAACCTAGCTTCTGGGATGTTGATAATGTGCTGTTTCTTTTGAAAAGTCTTACATTAATGATTTGTGCTCTTTTCTGTATGTATTTTACACTTCAATTCAAAAAAATTTCCCCAAGGGGGGGAAAAAGCATGGAATTGACATTTTCACGAAACCCTAGCTCATGCCACCTTCTGCTAGAACTTCCTCCTTGAATGCATTCTTTTCTTTCTCCTCCACATGAATGGCTTCTATCCCTTCAAAATAAGATAAATACCACTAATTCTTCAATATATTTCCATATTATACCAATCAGATGAGATTCCTTCTTGATGGGGCCTCTCTTTGAGGACAAGGCTGGTTTGCAAGTACATGAGTACTGACTTGATATGGAAGCCTAGTCCATTCTTTGGGAAAACAGAGCTTCCCCTGTAATTGTGAGGACTAGGTGATATGTCACACACCATGTTTGCCCCATTCTCCATCCCACTAGAGCTACTGGGCTTCATCCCTGTGCTCATGGGGATAGTGTGGGATAGCTTAGCATTTAAGGCTACAGGAGATCCCAGGACCAAACTGGGACAAAGCTCCAAGGTCATTTTGGTGAAAGCCGAATGAGCTGGATTTGTGCTAGTCTCTTTACAAACCCCACAAGCCTGTCTGTGCTGGCCTCCACTGGAGTTGGTCATATTTCCTCCTTCATTGATCAAATCTCCCTTATCCCTCAGGGAGGTAGCCAAGATTAAAAGATGATGATAGGGTGTTCTGAGCACAGTGGATGACGAAGGGACACTGAGGGCGTACAAAGAAGAAAACCATTAAAATTTAGTTTGGGGGCCTGGAAATACAGTCCTAATTTAATGGGCCTGAAGTCATTCTAGGTGCCGCTAGCTATTGACAAATGTCATGTTCACTGTCTTCAGGCTACTGTGATATTAGGAAGACAAGAGGGCACACAGGACAGTTCTTATCTCTGAGAGCAAGAAGGACCAGCCTGGCCCACTGCTTCACTGGCTCCCTGGCTTTACTTACTTGCTGAGCCCCTGTTTCCTTATCTATAAACTAGTAATAACCTCTGTTTGTGCCCCTTAGTTATTATGAATTAACAATACTCATCCAGCATAGAAGTGCCTTCTAAACTGAGCAAGTTTAAAACCTGCGTGGAGCATTATTATCATTTTCATATGAAGTAGTTGTAAGTAGTCCTTTGAATATGGACAAAAGGAATGTACACAAAATTACTGCTCATGTCAATCACTCATTCTGCCCTTTTAAGAAGAACTAATCTCTAAATAATGGATAATTCATACACCTTGGAAAATCCAAAAACAGAAATTAGAAGACACATAGTGAGTGATTATTCCCTAATGAAAGTATGTTTATTTTTCCACAAAAGGATTTACCACAGACTTAACTTACCTTTGTATACCTTTGTATACACTACTAACTATTTCAGATCAAATGTAGATAAACCTAGCATGTATCTAACATTATTTTAACATTATTTGCAGGTCAATCCGAAGTGAATCTATGAAACAGAAATTATTTTCAATTTACATAACTTTTGTGGGGCAAAAGCGACATGGCTTTGCAGTGAGCCTGCCTCCAGTCCTCAGCATTTAGAGATGCTGTGGGGTTCTCTGCAACCCAGTCCTGCACTTGAGTGCTAAGAACCTGTTTTCACTCCCTGGTTCCAGAATCAAAGGCTTTCAATGGTTGGTGGTCTTTGCAATTATTGTGAGGGTCCCATGAATCCATGTGCCTGCCCATCATTGCTACATAAGGAATTCCTACCTTGCACATGTGTGTGCTATTGTTTCCAAATATGTTCTGGCCAAATGACCAAGACAGAAGTCACTTTCTTCCAAGCACACCAGTGTAGAGCTCCTCACCCAGCATCTGTGGGAACTAGTCATGGGTAAGGCCCAAGACCAATAAGGCTGGATAGTGGCAGCAGTTGACTCCAGAGAGCAGTCACCAGAGCCAAGATCCACAAGATCAACACTGAGCACTGACTGTGTGCTTGTCACTGTGCTATGGTGACTCTCAACAACCCAGAATCTTGACTTTTCACAAACACTCTGAAAGCTGCTTTGTATTCCCATATTCCATAGGATGTACCTGAGTTTCAGAGAAGGGACATGGCCAAAGTCACATAGTTTTGGGTGAAAATAGATCTGGACCTATGATTTTTTTTCCTGGCTCAATGGGCCTCTCACCACACAGCTGCCTCCATGGAGTGCTGGGAGAAGAAGGGAACCTGAGTGTCCCTGAACAATAGGTTATATGTTTTTGTTAGCATGAGACCCCTTCCACTGCCCTCTGAGTTGTGTGGGCACAAAGACTTAGGAGAAAAGTCACATTGAGGAATATTGGCTTGTGTCAAGATGGCCCCCTAAAGGAGGTAAATCCTCAGAAACAGCTTACTGAGGTGTGGGCATGGTGATATCATGCGGGATCACAGGTGACAGTTTTAGCCTCTTCCTTTGCTGTCACCAGCCAAGAATATGGACCTCCCTGCTTGCTTTTACACTTCTCTCTTCTTAGCCTGTCATTATACAGGCATGACATTTTGTTGTTGTTGTTAAAATGGAAAACAAGGGCTTCACAGACCAACCAATCCTAGGATATATCCCAGCTCTACCACTCATGAGCTCAGTGACTTAGGATAAATCTCTTAACTTCTCTGAGCCTTGACCTTTTCTCTAAAAATGGAGCTTCTAACTACTGGGTATTTACCCCAAAGATACAGATGTAGTGAAAAGAAGGGCCATCTGTACCCCAATGTTCATAGCAGCAATGGCCATGGTCGCCAAACTGTGGAAAGAACCAAGATGCCCTTCAACAGACGAATGGATAAGGAAGATGTGGTCCATATACACTATGGAGTATTATGCCTCCATCAGAAAGGATGAATACCCAACTTTTGTAGCAACATGGACGGGACTGGAAGAGATTATGCTGAGTGAAATAAGTCAAGCAGAGAGAGTCAATTATCATATGGTTTCACTTATTTGTGGAGCCTAACAAATAGCATGGAGGACAAGGGGAGTTAGAGAGGGGAAGGCAGTTGGGGGAAATTGGAAGGGGAGGTGAACAATGAGAGACTATGGACTCTGAAAAACAATCTGAGGGGTTTGAAGCAGCGGGGGGTGGGAGGTTGGGGGAACCAGGTGGTGGGTATTGGAGAGGGCATGGATTGCATGGAGCACTGGGTGTGGTGCAAAAACAAGGAATACTGTTATGCTGAAAAAAAAATAAAATTAAAAAAAATGGAGCTTCTATAATTCCTCTTCTCCTATGGATGGTTTATAGATTAAATAAAATAATGAGTCTTAAACATTTTTTGTGGAGACTGGAAAAAAAGTTGGCTGTGAGTAGATAATAGAAATCTGATGTCAGTCATGAAGATGGGTCAAGAACATGATAATAATGGAACACCAGCTATTCAGGATTGGGCTCAAGGCCTTTAAACAACAGGGACTGATGTGATTAAACAGAAAAACCAGAGGCTCCTATGGTCATGAGGGAGGTCCTTATTAGCTACTAAAACATAACACAGTTGAATTATGAGTGTGTGTGTGCATGTGTACCCATCTTAGAAGATAAATATACTTAAGTTTCAACATGAATTTCATTGTTCAGTAGCAAAATGGGACCGGAAGTAGTTTGAACTATAAGCTGATGAAAGTTCTGAACTTTGGGAATTGTAAATAGAAAGCCAGAACAATCTCTTAATTTCTGTATCATCTGTGGCACATAGATGTGACATTTTGGAGATATGTTGATGAAGAAGTTCAGCAGGTGACACAGAACCAGAATAGCACAAGAAGGAAACCCAGAGAGGACCACACCTGCACGGTTTACTCATTTCTCAGTGAGGAGGAAATCCACTTAACCCCAGGAGCACTTTGCAAATTGTTTTGTAATTTGTTGTGAATGCAATCTTGCTTATGTTAATATTTTTGTCAAAGTTCAAATCATTTATACAATAATGTGGGTTTCATCAATTATAATAAGCCATTTTTCTGTTTATTCCTAAAATCTGAGTTATAAGAAGCTCTGTGTGTTTTCTTTTTTCTTTTCTTTTTTTTTTTTAGTTTAATTTTATCTTTTCAGTGTTCCAAAATTTATTGTTTATGCACCACACCCAGTGTGTTTTCTTACTGGAGTCCTGAACACTGAGCGGGGCCCCTTGGCAGCTGCCTTGTAGATCTGGTGCCCAGACCAGCAGTCTATATCTCACCCAGGGGTTTTTCCTGTCTGGATGTGCCACATGTTTCACAGATGCTCCTCCCAAAATGTAGCTTCCACTCGGTTTGTCTCTCTTTAATCCTACTGCCACATGTGTAAAACTAAAATAAAAAACTGCAAGGTGTGAGGTGAAGTCCTCAAGGTAAACTATCAGGGGAAGTGCCAACTCTGCTCCACCATGAAGAGGAGTGCTTTTCCTCTGTTTTTCAAATGAGAAAGGCTGTGTTGTTATACACTTCCAGGCACTAATAATCCTTCTGACTGGTTGTTTTGAGCATAATAATAACTGTTCCTACAGGCAATAAAGAGGATATGGACACTGATAATTATAGGCTAGCTCACTACTGCCTGGGGGGCTGTGTAGATGGCTGTGTGTTGGAATCATTCTCATTGGTTTCTTCACATGGTCTGTATATCAGTTGG
>NW_019154172.1:904095-1029993 GCF_002288905.1 Enhydra lutris kenyoni | reverse complement strand
AAAAAAAAAAGAAAATGAATAAAGAAAAAATATTAAAAATTAAAAATATATATATACATATATTAGATAAACTAGTTAAAAATGTTAAAAAAGAAAAGGGTAAAAGTTAAAAAAATAGCAGAAAAGGAAAAAAACATTGAAAAAAAATTAAATTAACTGCAAGACTAATGAATCATGGGGAGAAAGCCATGAGTTCAGTGCTTTGCTTTCTCCTCCTCTGGAATTCCGCTGCTCTCCTTGGTATTGAACCTGTACTCCTTGGTAGGTGAACGTGGTCCTGGCTGGACTTCTTGTTGATCTTCTGGGGGAGGGGCCTGTTGTAGTGATTCTCAAGTGTTTTTGCCCCAGGCGGAATTGCACCACCCTTACCAGGGGCTGGGCTGAGTAATCAGCTCGGGTTTGGTTTCAGGAGCTTTTGTTCCCTGAGAGCTTTCCGTAGAGTTCCGTAGGACAGGAATGAAAATGGCAGCCTCCCAGTATCTGGCCCAGAGGAGCCAAGAGCTCAGGGCCCCAATCCTCAGTGCGCCCTCAGAGAATAGCACCCAATAACTCCCGTCTCTTGGGCCTCTGGCCGCACTCCGAGCTCACCCAGGCTGCGACCTGTTCAAGGTAACCCTGAGCTGAGAGCTCACTCCTCGGCTCTGTCTCTGTAACCGGCTTCCCCATTTAATACCTGAAAGTTCTGCGACACTCAGACACCCCCGATCCTTCTGTGACCCTGCGGGATCCTAATAAATCCTAATAAATCCTAGCTGACCCCGCATGGGCTTCACCCCAGTTTAGCCTCTGGAGTGATGTCCCTCAGTGGAACAGACTTTTAAAATTCCCATTTTTGTGCTTCGTTGCTCTGCCACTTGCCAGGAGCCGGCCCCTTCCCCCATCTATCTTCCTGTCGCTTTGGATTCACTTCTCCGCCAGTCCTACCTTTCAGAAAGTGGTTGATTTTCTGTTTCTAGAATTGCTGTTCTTCTTCTCTTCGATCTCCCGTTGGATTTGTAGGTGTTTGCAATGTTTAGATAAGCTATCTAGCTGATCTCCTGCTACCTGATGTAGCCTCTGCCTGCTACTTCTCCGCCATCTTGACTCCGTCTTCTTGGACAAATATCAAGGCAATTTTTGGAGGTCCCATAAATGTTCTTTACCTTGATCCAGGCAGTTTTTATAATGGTGTATACATATGTAAAAATGAATTGTGTTCTACACTGAAGATTTGTGTAACCTGCTTTCTTAAAGTTATACCTCAAAATAAAATAATGGGGAAAAGATAGAGTACTCAATTATTGTTGTTGGGATTATCCATAGAGTAAAAAATAGTTTTTAAGCTTCTTTTGTTTTTAATTTGCTGGTTCTCCACAAGACAGCACCCCTATACAAGAGCAAGTCCTGATTTGCTCAACACAGATGGCCACTGGCCACATGCCCCAGTCTGACTTTCAAGCTCTCCACCTGCCATCTCTCTACATAGTCATTATGCCCCATTTAAGTATTTTTGGGAGGCATCCATGTAGCTAGATGGTCACAATAATATGTGAATACTGCTGTGACAAAATCATTTTTTTCAAAAATTAGATAAGAATCCCTGGTAAAGAATCTGCATGGCCAGATCAAAGGATGAGTGTAAATTAGCAAAATCTAAGATACATGCAGTCTATCTCTGTTTCAGAGTCAAAACCTTAACATCTGGGGATGTTTTGTGAATTTTGACCCCTAAACGTTTTTAAAAAGGATGTTCTTGAGTTGCCAGTATCTAGAAGGGGACATTCTTCCTCCATTTAAATAACCTCCACACAACTCTACAGATAAAAGGGCGGTCTATTTTCTATGTATTGTTGTCTGTTGCTATTTATTTTTTCATTCTTTCACATTACTGAACACCTTACCATATCCCAAGACCTGTGCTGCCACTTGGAATAAAAAATAAATGATGTTAATTCCCTGTCCTCAGGTAGTTTGCACAATGCAGAGGAAACAAACACAATTAACCACAAAGTCAGCAGAAGTAGTTCAGGAGCCACAAAGGGCTGGGGATGGGGGAGTAAGAGATGGTTTCTGGGAATAGGTGATTTTCAACGTCGTGATAGTTGAATGGGAGATGGAAACCTTAAGTGTAGAGAATATTGTTCCTAATAAATCCTAGCACAAGCAATGTCAAAGGACATTAGCATGATGCTACCATAGAGGTACCAGATCCCTAAAGTGCTTTGAGAATGATGAAAACGGAAGAATTAATTTGCCCAGTCACAACTAGAAAGTCTTGCTGCACCCTTTTCCCCCTCATATAGAAAAGATTGCGTGAAGCTAGAGTGAAAATGTGGTTTGCACAGACAACCAGCAGATGGCACCCACTCCTCCTCCAAGCACAGCTTGGTAGGATCCCTCCAAGGTTTACCACCCAGGGAGGAGTCAAATACAGATGCCTGCCTGGGCCAAACCCACCTATTGACCTCTACACACACACACACACACACACACACACACACACACACACACACACAGCACATACCCTAACAATTCTGTACCCACTACCCAGAGAACAAGAGGAAGCAGCCATGGTGAACAAAACACCACATTTGCTTTCATTTTACAGAAGAATGTAACTTCTGCACTTTTTCTTTCAGAGAATTTATTTTTAAAAATTTTAAAAAAGGTCTACTGAATGCCAAAAAAGAAACAAAGAACTAAAAACAGTAATGTATTCCAGAATACTAAGGAAATTGGACCTATAATTAGGACTACAGGAAGCAGCCTAGTTGGGTGAAAAAATCAGCACTGGGAGCCTGATATTCACTGAGCCCCTATTTCTCAACTTATAAAGGGGTTCATAACACCCTCCCATAGGGGTTGACAAGATTAACAGGTGGTAGTGCCCAATTGTGCCCAGCAGGTAAGAGCTACTCATGATCCCCATGACTCCTCTCATACATCCCTCTAGCCACATAATTCTCCTTGTTGTATCCTTTTTTTTAAATAGGCTCTACTCTACCTGTTACTGAATTAAATAAGTTTTTCATCTTTCTACAGCTTGATTTTTTCATCTATAAAAATGGTTATTAAAAGTTATCAATCTCTAAAAGTTAGTGTGAAGCTTGAAGAAGTTAATACAACACTCAGAAGAATACCTGATTCATGTAAACTCTCAATAGGACAACTAGCCCATGTGGTACCTTTGTGACAATTAGAGAAAGATGTCCCTTTCCTATGACACTACTTCCACATCCAAAAGTTGTCATATTTCACTAGTTTATTCGAACAAGACAATTTACTACCACTTCCTGGAAAATTGTCATAATAAACACAAATAGATAATGTCTGCACTGGAAATTGCATCTCTTTATATATGTTGTCTTTGCACAGTGCACAACCTACACATGTGTACAAAAAGGATCTGACACTCAGGAATATCAGCTATAAATAAAAGGGCTATGCTGGATATTTTACAGAGCCTGCCTTGTGCAATCTCATTTAATAAACAATGGAATCACTGGATCCATTCTCCAAGTGGCTTGCTCTGGGTTCTTTCTCAAAGAATGGTGCATCCACCTACAAATGGTGGGTTCTTGTTGTATTTTACATTGGTGAGGCACACTCATCCTGGGTCATTTGCACTGGCTGGAATGTTCTTATCCATGATATCACCTTGGCTCACTGCCTAACCCCATTCAAGTATTTGTGCAAAGGTAGGCTTCTTAATAAAGCAGATCTAACCAGTCCATTTAACTGGCAACTTAGCCTCTATCTCCACTACATACACTCCCAATCCTCTCAAATTCTGCCTATTTTTATAGCCATTATCACCTTCTAACATTTCATATAATTTACTTATATATTAAGTTTATTGTTTACTGCCTACTCTCTCCCATCTCCAGTTTTGCATGACCGTTTTTATCTATTCTTTCACTGCTATATCCCTAGTGCCAATAACATTGACAGGGACATAGTAGAGGTTCCATAAATATTTACTGGTTTTGTGAATGAATGCATACATGAATGACTTCCATCTCTGAGAATCAAGTCTTTCATTCATCAAACAAGGCTGAGCTGGTGTTAAGATGAAACCTCTTATAAGAAGGAGCCAGTAGAAGGGGAAGCCCTGCACCATGACAGGCTGTTTTCCAAATGGCTGTCAAAAGTATTCAGATGGGAGGAGTGAACGACTGCATCAGACACATTGTTTTGGGCCCAAGGGTTGTCCTCTGCACAGAGGTGCACAAACACGCTGGAAAGGAGCATCAGGCCATGGAGGGTAAAGCAGGGCCTGTATCTTTGGGGATTAGCATCTATTGCTATATTATACGCTACTATACTCCAGGTACTCAGAAATCAATAAAGTTTGCCCCTTGCTCTGGAGATGCCCACAGTCAGCCTTTGTCTATTGGAGATGGTCCAACCTGGACTTAAATTCCAGCACCACTACCACTGAGTTATGATCTTGGACACATCACATAATTTCTCTGAATCTCATCTGGGCATCTGGGTGGTTCATTCGGTTGACCAGCCAACTCTTGATTTTGGCTGAGGTCATGATATCTGGGTTCTGGGATTGAGCCCCTAGTAGAACTCCACACTCAGCAGGGAGTCTGCTGAGAATTTCTCTCTCTCTGCCCTTCTCCCCGCTCTCTCCCTCTCCCTCTCTCTCTCAAATACATATATACATATATATATTTTTTTTCAACAAAACTCAAGCACAAGAAACACGAAGAACACTATGCCAAGGGACTTCATCATCAAATGCTTAAAACCACTGATGAAGAAAAAAATAGCCGGGAAAAAATACACTATTTACAGAGGGAAAAAGAGAAGAGTGACCGCGGCCTTCTCGCTAGAAGTGATCCAAGCCAGAAGAAGGTGGAATATTTTTAAATTACTAAGAGATAACTTTCAACCTAGAACTTTACACCCAATATAGATGTCTTTCAAAAATGAAGAAGAATTAAGGACATTTTAAGACATTCAAATGCTGAAAGAATTTATTGTTAGCAAATGTGAACTACAAGAGAGGTTAGAGAAAGTTTTCTGGCAAAAGGAAAAGGAGCTACACAACAGAATGAAGAGCACATGAAATGGTAATTGTGTAGGATCATAAGAAAACACCTTTTTTAAAATTATTTGAATCTCCTTTTTTAATTTAAATTTTGTTAACATACAGTGCAATATTGGTTTCTGGAGAATTCAGTGACTCGTCACTTATATACAGCACGCAGAGGTCATGACAAGTAACCTTTTGAATCTCTTTTAAAGTGGCACAGTAACATGGCATACTGAAAACCTAAAAACTTAAAGCACTAGTGAGGGCTCCCAAGGAGTGCCCATGGGCCAATCAAAGCAACCACCCAGCAGGGGGAGCCTACGGACTTCAGGAAAGACACTGCTGGCCACCAGCCTGGCCTTCCGGGATTAGACTCCCATGGCCAGGTATGATAGAGTCTCCAACAGCAACAGAGGTGAAATCCTTCAAGCATAGATTATAAAACCTGAATGGATGGCCTTCTGGGAACCTGGTCTTCATCTAGGCTTTCCCACTAATTTGCTCCGAAGTGAAATTTTGGGAATCTACGTCTCTGAGTCTCAGCTCTTCATTTGTAAAACAAAGGGTGAGACTAGGTAATGTCTTAGGACCTTTCCATTTCCCACGCTCTGAAATTCCTTTGCCAAGTCCATTGTGTAATTTTTTCACTTAATTCTTCATTCCAACCCCCAAAGCAAGAGAGGGAAATAATTATCCCGATTTCACAGATGAAGAAACTAAGACTGAGCGATGTTAGGAAACTCACCTAACGTCAAACATGGGGGGCTGGCATTTGAGCCAAAGGCCATGCTTGTCCTGATGCATGTTGCCCTGTATCAGGGGCTCCCATGCAGGCTTCCATGTGCTCTGCAAGGACCCCACCCCACCCCCATGGAGAACACCTCTATCTGCTGTTTGCTCCTCAAAATCAAACTCTAACCTGGGAGGGCTCTTGCCCATCTGGTCCAACCCTCTCAATTTACTTATGAAGCAGTTAATTCAAAAGGATTTTTAAATATTTACAAGCTTTCATACCTTCCAGTTCAGTTCCTTTAACAGTCCACTCCAATAAGAATATGGCTGAATGATAGTTCTCCTTCTCATACCGGGACAGAACTTCAGGGTTTACGCATAACTACCAAAGTATTATCTCAGTTCCTCACGGCACATGTAAATAGTAAGAATGAATTTTTTAAATACCCATTCTATAGATGTAGATAAGTCAGCATAATTTAATAAGAACTGTAACCTTACTCTCCCAAATCTAATCCCCTGCTTTTTTGTTACACCTGTTTTCTTCCAAGTCACTGTACCATCAAAGCCTGTGATAAGCAGTGTGTGTGTGTGTGTGTGTGTGTGTGTGTGTGTGTGTGTGTGTATTTATCATGTTTATAATTAGAGGAAAATGGCCCAAAAAATGCTCAAAATGAGACAACTGGATGGAGCACTGGCAAGTGGTACCATGAGCAAGGATCCTTCTTCTTCTGCTGAGACCAACTCCCAATGTCCAGGGCTTTCAGAGGGCCCTCCTCTGCCTGCATCCTCTCATGAAGTGAGCTAGGCCATTGCCTCTGTGCCCAGCTGCACAGCAGAGCAGCACTGTGCTCTGTGGACCAGGTCTTCCATTCAACCTCCCCCAGAGCAGGCCCTAGCCCAGCCCCACCTCCCAGCCTTCTCTGGAAGTCAGGAAACATCCAGGGAGAAGCAGGGGGGCCCCTTACACTCTTCTCATCTTTAATGAAGAAAAGATATAATCACCTCTTAGCTGCTTGGACCTAATTAACACCTGCCCAGTTTCGGTTGCTGATTAAGGGCACCCTCCCTAGCCAAGGCTCCTATAGGAAAATCTGTTGCAACTTTCTAGAGGTGGGACAATGAGGTTAAGGTCAGTGCAGGAATGGAGATCCCTCCTGTTTGAATTCTTCTAACATCTCATGACTAGATCAGGAACAAGCCAGGTTCTAAATAAACGGTAACTCTGCTTTGAAACCCTGCTCTCCTGCATCCTGCTCAGAACAAGAAGGGAGAGAGGTCTATGTAACTCCCCTAGTTCTCATGGTCTCTAATACAAATTGCTTCTCCAAACCCTTCTCCCGTCAGTATACTTCCCCTCTCCCCAGACCGAAGAATCCCCAAAACAGGCATCAGGACTATCCACCCATGAACTCAATTTCCAGGTCTGTCAGAACCTTCCCAGTTTGAACTTGGCATATGGAGTCATGGCCTGGCTTTCAAAACCCATTCCCATCTCCATCTCCTCCCCAAATTTACACCTCTTGGGAATCTCACAAGAATTCATCTGAATCATTTGAAGAAGGAATAGACAGACAAATGAACAAGGTCATTGCAGAACACAAGAAGCACTAGCAAGAGAACAAAGAGGGTGATGTATAAATATTGGCCACAGAGGTAGGACAGTGCCACCTAAGTGGCCAGAGGCCAAGATAGGCCACTTTTTGGAGTGGTCCCATGCACAGTCTACAGCCAGCACACATACCACCTTTCTACACTCCTCCACCCACTCCACCCACTCTGCCACTCTCGAAGCATCATCTTTGCTCCCTCCATAGCCCTTGTAACTCTGATACATTTTATTTATTATTTTGCCTGTTGCCAGTCTACCCAACTGTAACGTAAGCTTCATGAAAGTAGGGTTTTGTTTGTTTTATTCATGTTGTATCACCAGTGTCCAGACTAGGGTTTGACACACAGCAAGAGTTAGATAACGCATGTTGAATAATGTGGCCTTCATTTATTCAGGCAAGATGACCATGAGCTAATGACTAAGATGAACCTGGCTTCCCAAACCCCTGGCCCTTCTCAGAGAAGGCATGGATAGAATCACCTCTGATCCTCCAGAACCAAGAGGAGGACTCAGTTCCTCCACCAGAGGCCATGCTGAGGGGGCAGCGACCCCTATCTGGAGAGATGTCCAGAACCTTTTACCCACTGCCATGGAGCTTTAGATCCCTAGGTGTACACACACACACACACACACACACACACACACACATCACACACATCACACAGGAAGCCTTAACATGTTGGGTTTCCTTCATAGCCCTGAGGCAAGCTCTATCACTGAACTCTCCAGCCCTCTGCCTAGCCAGGCAGCATCAGAGTACCTTATTCTTTAAAGGGTCTCTGAAGAATCATTCTGACACTCAAAACACCCATTCTATGCAGCAGAAATAGGACATAGTGCCAAGAAGACACGACCTGAGGAAATGACTACTCAAGACTCTTAGGGCTGGTGCTCTCCAGGATGCATCTTCTGCAACTAGGAAGTATAGGGGCTCAAAGCCTTTCTTTCTCCTCAGCATGTACAGTTGGATGTTAGAGTGATCCCAATGAGGACAGTATTTCTGTAAATGTGTAATCAAATCACACAGCCACAGGATAACAACAAACCCTCTGAATTCAATGTAGCTACCAAGCACTTAGGACCACTCTCCTATGGCATGTTCTTAAAACTATATTATAGCTGTGCCTGAGTGACCTCAAGAAAAAGTCAGGCAGATACAGTTCTAAGCTAACTACAGTTAGGGTCCTACCCCAGCACATTATTTGCCTCACATGTTTGCCCTAAGCTTGAATGGATGCTTCACTAAATCTGAATCCTTAATTAAAAGGTAAGGAAATACCTTACCCCACCCAATTAAATGTCAAAAGCCAGTTGCCAAGATTTAAGGGGGAAAGTACAAGCTTTTTTTTTTTTTTTTTTTGAAGATTTTATTTATTCATCTGACAGACAGAGATCACAAGTAGGCAGAGAGGCAGGCAGAGAGAGAGGAGGAAGCAGGCCCCCTAGTGAGCAGAGAGCCCGATGTGGGGCTCGATCCCAGGACCCTGGGATCACGACCTGAGCGGAAGGCAGAGGCTCTAACCCACTGAGCCACCCAGGCGCCCCAAGTACAAGCTTTGATGTAAATCAGATCTGGGTTTAATCATGGCACTCCCACCTGTGGACTTCATTCAGCAAATATTTATTGGAGCCATTCTATGTGCCAGACACTGTACCAGTCCTTGAAAAGAAAGAAGAAAGCAGAACAAACATGGATGTTGAATAAATTACTTAAATTTGTGGGCTTCTGCTTTGTCATAAAAAATAGGGTAATGGCTACCCCTTAGAGATGTGTGAGAGGATTTTATGAGATAGTATGTGTAATTGTGGAGTTATTTATATTATCATCATGGTTATTAATGAAGCAACATGTCAGCATGAAAAACCATACAGTTGTTCAAACTCTTTTTTTTATTTAATCTTTTTTTTTATTTATTTTCAGCATAATAGTATTCATTGTTTTTGTACCACACCCAGTGCTCCATGCAATCCATGCCCTCTCTAATACCCACCACCTGGTTCCCCCAACCTCCCACCCCCCCCACCTCTTCAAACCCTTCAGATTGTTGTTCAAACTTGGACTTTTCCGTAGGAAAAATTTCTTAGGATAAATATTAGTTCAAGAGTTTGAAGTGAAGATATATAAAGGAGAGAGATGAAAAGGAAATAAAGCATCTATTAAGTGTATGCATTTTGCCAGGCACCAGGTGACATACCTAATATTTGTTAATTCATGAAAATGAGCAAAGGAAAAAAATACAAGAAACCTAAATATTCAGCAGTAGCATAGAGAATGGAATATTTTACAGTCATTTAAAGCAATTATAAAAGCTATGTGGCAACACAGAAAAATGCTCATGGCATCATGTGAGGTGGAGAAAGTAGGGTACAGAGGGTAGTCATGAGCATTATGATTGCAGCTATGTATGGTTGAAGCACAGCCACACAAAACAACGAGGCTTGCTCTACAATGAAGGGTTTATGAAGGTGATTCTTTGTCCCCCATTTGCCAAACTGTTTGCAGTGTTGTTTTATTGTTTATTACCTATTCTTATAGGTATACTTTTCTTAAGTTGTTCTCTTTGCAGGTTATTTCACTTGGTTCTATTTGACCTCCCTGTCAATTCTGAGAGGCAAAGATGAAGATACCTTTATGCTTGAATGTCTTGGAAGGTAGCAAATCTTTGAAGATGCATCAGCTGCATCCAATTTATTGCTGTTGCCTGAAAAGTAAATGAAAGAGTTATCCCTTTATATTTAACTCTTCAACTATTCACAGCAAGCCTTCAGAAACTAAGGTCCTATGGCAGCATCTGCCATCACCACTACCACCCACTAGAGGACTTTATATCCTTAGGAGGGCCATAAGCACGGTTAACTTCCCACCCATCCATCCAATAATCCATCCATCTGTTTTGTTATCTACCTTTCTATCCATCTGATGATTTACTATCTGTCTAGCCATATATCCCACCCTTCTGCTTATCCATTCATCTATCCCTTCTTCCTTGGTAGTGCCTCATCACAAAACTCCTTTACAGGAAATAGAGATTTTATATCAATGTTCTGATTCTTCAATTGGCCATTAGTAGCAAAGTCAAGGTGCAGGTTCCCAAATGGGGTAAGTGATGCAATAATACCAAACCGAGGAGACATGCTTTTCCTCTTCTTCCAGTTCCTGGTGGGCTGTTTGACAACCAGTTTAGCAACTGGTCAGGCTCCCAAGTCCCATCCTAGAAGAAAGGTTCCTAAGTAATCAGGTCACATTTGTCACCAGCATCCTCCCTATCCCAGTAGCACCCAGGCTGGCTTAAGCAGGCTCAAGGCATTCCAAGCATTGCCACCCAAATCTGTCACTTACCAGCCCTGTAGGTGGAGTGGGAAAGGTGGTGAAGTATGTATTTGTCAAGCTGCCAACTGAAAACCTGTTTTAATCAATTAAATAATGGGCTCTTGTTACATAAGCCTTAATTTGTGACCTTCTCAATAAAGCACTAATTGAGGTTGATGAGAACAATCTACTCTGAACCTTCTTACCCTACAGCAAAATTCTGAGGGCCCTACCTTAATCCCTAATGAGGTTAGTTGGGGAAACTGAGCCAGGGTCTAAGGAGTAACTGGGATGTGGTCACAGAATAAGCTAAAGAATTAAACATTTATTGAGTGTATATTTTCTGTGAGGTCTGATGTCAGATGCTAAGACTGCAGGTATGAACCAAGAACATTTCCTGCCTAAGGAACACATAGTCTAGTGAGGAAAACAAAACCCTAAAACAGACAATTGCTGTGAAAAGGGCCATGACAGCAGTAAGGACAGGGTGGAGGGTGAGTCCAGAAGTGGGAGTAGTCACATCTGTCTCAACAATCCCAGAGGCTGCAAGGAAAGAGACATTGAGGCTGCACCTGACAGCACAAGCAGACATGGCTCTTCCCTGCTAGGTCAACCCAAGGAAGAGCACGGAGAAACAAGACAGAGGGCCCTCCACAGTTCTAGGGCAGATTGCTGCTCACATAGCTGAGGCACAGGCGCAGGCTAAGGCAGGCACAGGCTGAGGCAGCAGCCACCCTTGTTAATGGTGCAGCTCAGATTTGTAAATGGAAGCCACAGAAGATCCTTAGCCTTCATACCTCCTTCACAGTGAATAAGTCACTGCTCTTACTGTTCATTTTGCCTAGAATAACCTCCCTTCTCTCCACCTGGCCCCAAAGTCCACCAGGTGACTATACCCCAGTCACACTTCAAGACCCAACTCTCAAGCTGCCTTTTCCATGGGAGGCCCTCCTGGAGTGACTCATGCCCAGAGCCATTTCCCTTTGTTCCCCCAGGGTTTTGTACCTAACTCTAGGACCATATTTATCTGGTCACGTTCCAATTAGCTTGTGGACCCTGTCTCTAACGACCTTCATCTTTATATCCCCTATAGCCCACACAGTGCCTGGCACACAGTAGGCATCCACCATCTGATTGTGGAGAAACTGACTCCTCCCAGGATCATCTCATATTCAGGTGATCTAGAAGCATCATCCAAACCCACTTCCTGCAGGGCTGAATTTGTTGTCATGGCAGAAAGCTACCAGTTAACCTGGAAGAAACAAGTCTATGTGGAATCTATCCAGCTCCCCAGACAGTATGTCTCAGACCAGCTACCACCGCTAACACAGACCATGGTATCAAATCTTTACAGGATATATGGAGTTCGCTGGGCATGCCAATCAACCACCAGCCACCCTACAAATATTGACTGAGAACTCAGTGTAGACAAGCCACCAGAGCACCAGACTTTTTGATGGCTGGGAAAAGAAGTGGGAAGAACTTACTAGTCATCAGAAGTGAGATAAAGTTGTTAATTTTAATTAATGAAAAAGCCTGATTGGCATTGTCCTCATTATGCTTTCATGACTTTTCTAAATTGGGCCTGTCTTACTTTATAGTCAGATTTTTATTAAAGAGAAAAATTTAAGGCAATCTTAGAAGGAGTAGCAAATTTGGGGCATATAGTCACTGATTCATAGTTATTGATAGATTAGCAATAGGATCTAGTTTGTTATTCACTCATATTTAGTCACTTTTGGATGGGAAAGCAAGGAGGTGTTGAGTGTGTGTGGGAAGAGGGGTTGGTGGGACATAGGGAAGGTGAAGAGGGCAGGATTACAGAGACTTTGAGGGGTGCTGCCAGGTCAGTGACATTGTCAGCAGGACAGATTCCACATTGCCAGTCTTCTCTCCAAGTTGTCCCCATCTGCCCATGTCAGCTCACCCCTCTTCTCACTCACCCTATGGCCTGGGCCCCTAGAGATGTTCTGTCTCTTTAGTTAACCTGTCTTACATGGGAACAAATGATTCCATTGCCTTGTTAAGAGAAAATGGGAGTGGGTTTTTTTTTTTTTTTTCAAAGGGAACTTTATTTGAGAAACATGAGAGGAAAAAAAAATAGAAGAGAGTAAGTAATTGGGAAGTGGTACGAGTGGGAAGTTGTGCCAGGCACAGAGCCCATCTTAAAACATTGAGAAATGCAGATTGATGTGGCTGGCAAGTTCCACCAAGATGCTGGCTTCTTATTCTTAGTGTGGATCAGCTACCCACCCCCAGTTGCTGCCCCCACACCTCTACCAACATGGTACAAGCAGGTGGGAAGAAAACACTTCTGTGTTTCTCATTAGGGGCTCTGAACTGAAGGCATTCCTACCCACCCAGCCCTGACCGACAACCCCCAGAGGCTCCTTGGTCTCCCTTACTAGCTAGTCCCTGCCAGCAGGTGAGCTCAATGAATTTTTCTCTTCTCTGGCCCCAATTCCTCTGGTGTTACCTGCTCTTAGGACTCCATCCACTCACTGGTACATTTCTCCCATCTTGGATCTTCTGTTCTAGCTGCTGGTTAACAGATCACATGCTCATTGGGCCTGTCATCAACTGTCCTATCAGCCACCATTTAGTTCCCCCTCCAGAGGACCCTTGACATATGGGGCCAACTTCTGTTCTGGGTCCTCTGCAGGAATTACTTGGGCTTGTATCCCTGGTAACCTTTCCTCAAGCCCAGTGGCCATTCACACTCATCCTGAGCAGTGGTGGGATTCTTACCTCCTATCTCACTCTCTACCTTAAGGTCAACAGGGCACAGGTCCCTATCATTTATTTTGCCCAGACCCTCCATACTCCATGCTTACATCTGCCCAGACTATTCCTATTGCTCCTGCCATGAAATTCAGTGTCCATCCCCACCATCCACCCCCACCCAGCCCCCTCTCAATGTATGAAAACACCTTTTAAATACCAACTCTGCCATTCAAAGGCCACTAATTTGGACAAAACTTTTGAACCTTCTAAGGATAAGCCCCATCTGTAAAATAGGGAAAATGATAGGAACTAACTGAGAGAGTCACATGGGAGGTAGCACAGGTAACTGTTCACTGTTAGTTTTATTCACCTCTGGCTTCAGACTAACTAGTAACTCCATTGCTCATCTTCACCACGTGAAATACACTCCCTCTCAGATTCAGGATGGCATGCCCGACCCTGAAGCCTGGCTTCCCTGCAGGTTTTCTGTGTTTTCCTCTTTTTTAAATTTTAAGTTCTTATTTAAATTCTAGTTAGTTAGAATTTAACATGGTAAAATTGGTTTCAAGTGTATAATTTAGTGATTCATCACTTATACGTAACACCCACTGCTCATCACAACAAGAGCCCTCCTTGATACCCATCACCCATTTAGCCGATCTCCCCCCATCTTCAACCCCCAGTTCATTCTGTATCATGAAGAGTCTCTTATGGTTTGTTTCTCTCTCCCTCTCTCTTTTTCCTCCCCTATGTTCATCAGTTTCATTTCTTAAATTCCACATATGAGTGAAATTATATGGTATTTGCTTTTGACTGACTTATTTTGCTTAGCATAATACACTCTAACTCCGTCCACATAGTTGCAAATGACAAGATTTCCTTCTTTTTGATGGCTGAGTAATATACCACTATATATGTACATATATACATATATATACAAATATATGCATACACACACACACACACACACACACACACACACACGTATATATATACCACATCTTCTTTATCCATTCATCAGTCGATGGACATTTGGTGCTCTTTCTATATTTTGGCTATTGTTGATAGTTCTGCTATAAACATCACCCTGATGTATTTTTGTATCCTTTGCATAAATATCCAGTAGTGCAATTGCTGGTCTTAGGGTAGTTCTATTTTTAACTTTCTGAGGAACCTCCATACTATTTTCCACAGTGACAGCACCAGTTTGCAATCTCACCAACAGTGTAAGAGTGTTCCCCTTTCTCTGCATCTTTGCTGAAATCTGTTTTTTCTTGTGTTGTTAATTTTAACCATTCTGACAAGTGTGAGGTGGTATGTCATCATGGTTTTGGTTTGTATTTCCTTAATGATGAGTGATGTTGAGAATCTTTTCATGTGTCTGTAAGCCATCTGGATGTCTTCGGAAAAATGTCTGTTCATGTCTTCTGCCCATTTCTTAACTGAATTATTTATTCTTTGGGTGCTAAGTTTGAGAAGTTCTTTCTAGATTTTGGATACTAACTCTTTATCAGATATGTCATTTGCAAATATCTTCTCCCATTCTGCAGGTTGTCTTTTAGTTTTATTGACTGTTGTGAAATGGACAGCAACATGCAGAAGAATGAAATTAGGCCACTTTCTTACAGCATACACAAAAATAAATTCAAAATGAATAGAAGACCTAAATGTGACATGGGAAACCATCAAAATCCTAGAGAACACAGACAGCAACCTCTATGACCTTGGCCATAGCAACTTACTAGCCACATTTCTGGAAGCAAGGGAAACAAGCAAAAATGAGCTATTGGAACTTCATCAAAACCAAAAGCTTCTGCATCCCAAAAGTTTTTCCTCTTTCTTTATCCCTGGCTCAGGCCTGGTACCTGGTAGAGACCCTCCATCTGTATACCCAGCTCTCAACACCAGGTGGCAGCCTGACCATAGGCCCTAGCCAGGTTAGCTGGTCCTCCTGCCAGGCTTAGAACCTAGGGCTTCTGCCCTACCCTGTGCCAGGCTTGTCCCACCCTCCTCCACTGCTGGCAGCAAAGACCCAAAGAAATCTTCCTGCTGCCCAGTGCAGGCTGAAGCCTTGGGGACAAGAGGAGGTTAGGCTGGATTCCAAAGAAGTTCTTCTGCCAGCTGGGGCCACCTGTAAGAACAAACACCCAACAGGGTCTCTGGTAGAATATGAAGGAGCTGAGGCCTGGGTGGGGCAGAAGTTCAGGGGATAGAAGCCATTCCCCTGGAAGGCTGCCTTACTCACTAGACCTGGGATACCTTGTGCATTTGAGGCCCAGAGACCCCTCTGGTAACCACTGAGCTGGAGACACAGCCTTTGTTCAACTTTTCTCTCTACTGACTGCCCCGTCTTCCCACCAGGCCTGAGCATATGAAGCCTCTACCATTCTAAAACAATGCTTCTTCACTGGTATCTCCCTTCCCCTCCCCTCTGTCTCTTCATTACCTTCTTAGACAAACTGCAAAAGATGCCTTCATGTTCTGCTTGACTCCCACTGACTCCTGAACCGACTTCATTCTGACTTCTGTTCTCCAAAATCTGCTATCTCTGGGGCCAGATGCCAATTCCAGGAACCCTTTCTTTCTATTGTGCTGCATGTCTTTGACACAGGCTTCAGTTGTGTCCTGTCCTTGATGCAACTCTTTCTGTTTTTCTCTTTCTTTATAATCTACTTCATACACTCCACTCAAGTCCAGTACTCTCCACTTTTTACCCAGGACTTATGTCGGGAAGATTTCCAGATCTCTACCTTCAGACCTGATGAAACTTTGGATCCAGCACCCTATCTCTGACTGATTCAACTCATCCCACACTGAACTCACCTCTGCCAGTTCTTCCTCCTGCTTTCTGTCCCAGGGAAGAGCATCACCAGCAACAGGTGATGGCCAAATTCAGGCCACTATAAGTCATCAGTGACTCCTCCCTATTCCCCCACACTCTCTTGACAGTGATGTCCTACCCATTGTAACTGCTTACTACCTCCCAAATCTCTCCCCCTCTCCTGTCCCCTTCCCTGTCCCAGGCCAGGTCCTCATCTTCTCTTTCCTAAAAACTTCAGCCTTAAGCCTAACTGGTCTTCCTGATTTCACTCCTCCCCAAAACTGCATTCTCTTCACCACAGTGTTTTCTCTATTAAACAAACCATTTATTATGCTCAAAACCCTTCAGGACCTCAAGGAGCATCCAAATGCTATTGCATGGCCTCCAAGAACCTTCATGATATGCCTCCTCCAGCCACATAGCTGTGTGGCCTCTGCCCCCTCTCTCTCCCAGCAAAAGTGTTCCTGGGCACTTTATACCTTTGCCTTCTACTATACCTCCTGCCTGCACCGTCAATTTTACTTTCTTTTTGTCCCCTGAGACTGTTTAAGATTTGCCAACTCTCTAACTCAAGTTCTCCTTTGGGTACCCCTTCTCTGTGCTTCCTTCATCAGAGTACTCAGTATTATAATTGTGTGATCACATGTCACTAGACTCTGACCTTGAAGGCAAGAGCTGGGGTGTTTTGGCTTTTTGATCCCCAGCACAGAGAGGGGACTAAACAAGGTTTTATTGGATGGATGGATGGATGGATGGATGGATGGATGGATGGAAAAATGAAGTTACTGTCTGGGAAATTTTCCTTTCTTATTCAGAGGTGGTCTCATGTTTTGATTCTTCACCTTAACCCCAAGCCTCTAGCACCTATGACATGATATTTTGGGCCTCAGAACCTAAAGCAGCATAGCTGGATGCTTCCCCTGGGACCGGGGAGTGAGAAGAGTCTCCCTGGGTGCACTGCCAGAAAGTATAGTTCAAGGCTCCAGCTCTGCTCTCTCAGACCAGAGGGGTACTCCTTCCAGACCAGAGAAATGGTCTGTGCAGGTGCAGGCAAGCATGTGATCAGAATACAGTTGATCCCTTTCAGAAGAAGGGAGCTCTGAGTCATGTGTCAGCTTGGGGAAATCCAGAACAAGAGCACAGAGGTCAGAGTCTCCATTGAAGATTTAACTGGGATGCAAACATTTGAAAAAGTTTCAAGAGATCCCACTCCTGTGAATAACCACCACAAAGGGGCTACTGTAGCACCTCCTCTGATTGCTCTCCCACCACACTATACCTCTTAAACTGTTAGCCACTCTTTAAGACTCAGTTCAAATGCCACTGAAAGTCATCACTGACTCCTCCCTGGAGTCTGTGAAACTGTCCAAAGTCATCCTCCCCAGTCTAAACTGACCATTATTTTCTCCCACACTTCTGCAGTACATTGTTCATATTTCTTTTATAACACTGATCTCAATTTCTCTTTCAATGGTATTCCTGGTAAGATTACAAGTTCCTGGGCAGGGAGAAACTATGTTTTATATCCATGTCTGTACCCTTGGTTCTAGCCCTATGTTCTAGACATTTCATAAATGCCCATCAAATTGAATAATAATTTTCAAAGCATTGCAAAGCACTATGCAGACAACTAGGTTCATAAGGTCAAAGTAGATGGAGAAAATAGGAGTGATCACATGGGTGGGGCTCCTCTGGGAAGACTTCCTGAAGGAGGTGTGGCTGGAGGGGACTAGGTGAGGAGGTGCTGAGAAGCATGAAGGAAGCCTGACTGTCATCTTAACTGCTGGAAGGGAAAGGCCAGGTTTTTCTTCTTCCTTACCCACCTTTTCTCCTCAACCCAATATAGGGTAGCAGCAGTATAGTACAGGGGTTAAAATGTGGACAGTCAAGACAGACTGCCTGGTTATATAGCCTAGCTTGGCCACTTAATAGCTGTGTGACCTTGGGCTGCCCACTTCACCCATCTAATCTTAGTTTCCTCCCCTGTACAGTAAGGAAAAAATAGTACCTACCTCACTGGATTGTGTGATGATTTAATGAGTTAATCTATGTAAAATTCTTATTAGGTGTCAACAGCTAATCTCATTTCTCAATGTAGATTAATCCATTTAATCCTCAGACAGCACAATGAGGTTGGTACTACTATTATCCTTCCTCTACAGAGGAGGAAACTGAGATCCAGAGAGAATGGCATGGGGAGATCATCAGCATAGCCATAGCCCAAAATGTCACACATTCTCCAAACATGAAATTTGGACCTGCTTATCCCAAACCACCCAACTCTTTCCCTGAAGAACCAGAACCACAATCACAGCTCAAAATAGTAAGAACACTGTTTTGTTGTAATTCGTAACAATCTGCAAAACACTTCCCCCTTATATCCTCACTGCACCCCAGTGAAAGAGCCGTACCCATCATGTTTTTCAGATAAGGACCTGATCTGTCTAAAAAGGCAGTGGATGTGTGAGAGAAGCAAGAAGTTGTCTTTTCAAAGACAGGCACCATGTCTCCTGGTCAGAGCCCTTCCTCTAGGCCAGAGTAGCTGCCAGCCTGGAGACTGGGCCACAGGGCATTAGAAGCCCTATGCCCTCCTCTTCCTCACACTTCTCCGGGGACTGAATGACTTGTCTTGCCCCACCATGGCTGCTGGGGCCTGGCTCACGCCATCAAGAAGGTCAGAGAGCTTATAGAAAAACTACGAAGGCTCCAAGGTCCATCGATGATAAAAAACAACAATAACAAAAAATAATCCCTGGATTTTTTTAAGTTCCAAAGCCATCTGTACCCCAATGTTCATAGCAGCAATGGTCACAGTCGCCAAACTGTGGAAAGAGCCAAGATGCCCTTCAACAGGCGAATGGATAAAGAAGATATGATCTGTATATACAATGCAGTATTATGCCTCCATCAGAAAGGGTGAATACCCAACTTTTTTATCAATATGGACAGGACTGGAAGAGATTATGCTGAGTGAAATAAGTCTAGCAGAGAAAGTCAATTATCACATGGTTTCACTTGTTTGTGGTGCATAAGGAATAACACGGAGGACATGGGGAGATGGAGAGGAGAAGGGAGTTGGGGGAAATTGGAGGGGGAGATGAACCATGAGAGACTGTGGACTCCGAGAAACAAACTGAGGGTTTTGGAGAGGAGAGGGGTGGGAGGTTGGATGAGCCTGGTGGTGGGTATTGTGGAGAGCACATATTGCATGGAGCACTGGGTGTGGTGAATAAACAATGAATCTTGGGACATTGTAAAAATAAAATAAAATTTTTGAGAGAAGGAGTCAAGATGGCGGAGAAGTAGCTGAAACTACTTCAGGTAGCGGGAGATCGGCTAGATAGCTTATCTAAAGATTGCAAACACCTACAAATCCAACGGGAGATTGAAGAGAAGAAGAACAGCAACTCTAGAAAGAGAAAATCAACCACTTTCTGAAAGGTAGGACTGGCAGAGAAGTGAATCCAAAGCGACGGGAAGATAGACTGCGGGGGGAGGGGCCGGCTTCCGGCAAGCGGCGGAGCAATGGAGCACAAAATCGGGACCTTTAAAAGTCTGTTCCGCTGAGGTACATTGCTCCAGAGGCTTAACCGGGGTGAAGCCCACACAGGGTCAGTGTGGCCTCAGGTCCCACAGGGTCACAGAAGGATCGGGGGTGTCTGAGTGTCGCAGAGCTTACAGGTATTAGAACGGGGAAGCCGGCTACAGAGACAGAGCCGAGGAGTGAGCTCTAAGCTCAGGGTTACCTTGAACCGGTCGCAGTCTCGGTCAGCTCGGAGTGCGGCCGGAGGCCAGGGTGACGGGAGTAATTGGGCGCTGTTCTCTGAGGGCGCACTGAGGAATGGGGCCCCGGGCTCCCGGCTCCTCTGGGCCAGAGACCGGGAGGCCGCCATCTTCATTCCCGTCCTCCGGAACTCTTCAGAAAGAGCTCAGGGAACAAAAGCTCCCAAAAGCAAACCTGATCGGATTACTCAGACCGGCCCCGGGTAAGGGCTGTGCAACTCCGCCTGGGGCAAAGAAACTTCAGAATCACTACAACAGGCCCCTCCCCCAGAAGATCAACAGGAAACCCAGCCAGGACCAAGTTCACCTACCAAGGAGTGCAATTTCAATACCAAGGAGAGCAGCGGAATTCCAGAGGAGGAGAAAGCAAAGCATGGAACTCATGGCTTTCTCCCCATGATTCTTTAGCCTTGCAGTTAATTTAATTTTTTTTTCTTTTTCAATTTTTTTTCCTCTTCTGCTAAATTTTTTTAACTTTTACCCTTTTCTTTTTTAAGGTTTTTTAACTAGTTTATCTAATATATATATATTTTTTTCCTTTTTATATTTTTTCTTTATTGGTTTTCTTTTTTTAATTGTTTCTTCCTTTTTTTTTTTCTTTTTTTTTTTTTCTTTTTCTTCTTTCTGAACCTCTTTTTATCCCCTTTCTCCCCCTCATGATTTGGGATCTCTTCTGATTTGGCTAAAGCATATTTTCCTGGGGTTGTTGCCACCCTTTTAGTATTTCACTTGCTCCTTCATCTACTCTTATCTGGACAAAATGACAAGGCGGAAAAATTCACCACAAAAAAAAGAACAAGAGGCAGTACCAAAGGCTAGGGACCTAATCAATACAGACGTTGGTAATATGTCAGATCTAGAGTTCAGAATGACGATTCTCAAGGTTCTAGCCGGGCTCGAAAAAGGCATGGAAGATATTAGAGAAACCCTCTCCGGAGAGATAAAAAGCCCTTTCTGGAGAAATAAAAGAACTAAAATCTAACCAAGTTGAAATAAAAAAAGCTATTAATGAGGTGCAATCAAAAATGGAGGCTCTCACTGCTAGGATAAATGAGGCAGACGAAAGAATTAGTGATATAGAAGACCAAATGACAGAGAATAAAGAAGCTGAGCAAAAGAGGGACAAACAGCTACTGGACCATGAGGGGAGAATTCGAGAGATAAGTGACACCATAAGACGAAACAACATTAGAATAATTGGGATTCCAGAAGAAGAGGAAACAGAGAGGGGAGCAGAAGGTATATTGGAGAGAATTATTGGAGAGAATTTCCCCAATATGGCAAAGGGAACAAGCATCAAAATCCAGGAGATTCAGAGAACCCCCCTCAAAATCAATAAGAATAGGTCCACACCCCGTCACCTAATAGTAAAATTTACAAGTCTTAGTGACAGAGAAGATCCTGAAAGCAGCCCGGGAAAAGAAGTCTGTAACATACAATGGTAAAAATATTAGATTGGCAGCAGACTTATCCACAGAGACCTGGCAGGCCAGAAAGAGCTGGCATGATATATTCAGAGTACTAAACGAGAAAAACATGCAGCCAAGAATACTATATCCAGCTAGGCTATCATTGAAAATAGAAGGAGAGATTAAAAGCTTCCAGGACAAACAAAAACTGAAAGAATTTGCAAATACCAAACCAGCTCTACAGGAAATATTGAAAGGGGTCCTCTAAGCAAAGAGAGACCCTAAAAGTAGTAGATCAGAAAGGAACAGAGACAATATACAATAACAGTCACCTTACAGGCAATACAATGGCACTAAATTCATATCTCTCAATACTTACCCTGAATGTGAATGGGCTAAATGCCCCAATCAAAAGACACAGGGTATCAGAATGGATAAAAAAACAAAACCCATCTATATGTTGCCTACAAGAAACTCATCTTAAACCCGAAGACACCTCCAGATTTAAAGTGAGGGGGTGGAAAACAATTTACCATGCTAATGGACATCAGAAAAAAGCAGGAGTGGCAATCCTTATATCAGATCAATTAGATTTTAAGCCAAAGACTATAATAAGAGATGAGGAAGGACACTATATCATACTCAAAGGAACTGTCCAACAAGAAGATCTAACAATTTTAAATATCTATGCCCCTAACATGGGAGCAGCCAACTATATAAACCAATTAATAACAAAATCAAAGAAACACATCGACAATAATACAATAATAGTAGGGGACTTTAACACTCCCCTCACTGAAATGGACAGATCATCCAAGCAAAAGATCAACAAGGAAATCAAGGCCTTAAATGACACACTGGACCAGATGGACATCACAGATATATTCAGAACATTTCATCCCAAAGCAACAGAATACACATTCTTCTCTAGTGCACATGGAACATTCTCCAGAATAGATCATATTCTCGGTCCTAAATCAGGTCTCAACCGTTATCAAAAGATTGGGATCATTCCCTGCATATTTTCAGACCACAATGCTCTGAAGCTAGAACTCAATCACAAGAGGAAATTTGGAAAGAACCCAAATACATGGAGACTAAACAGCATCCTTCTAAAGAATGAATGGGTCAACCAGGAAATTAAAGAAGAGTTGAAAAAATTCATGGAAACAAATGATAATGAAAACACAACGGTTCAAAATCTGTGGGACACAACAAAGGCAGTCCTGAGAGGAAAATATATAGCGGTACAAGCCTTTCTCAAGAAGCAAGAAAGGTCTCAGGTACACAACCTAACCCTACACCTAAAGGAGCTGGAGAAAGAACAAGAAAGAAACCCTAAACCCAGCAGGAGAAGAGAAGTCATAAAGATCAGAGCAGAAATCAATGAAATAGAAACCAAAAAAACAATAGAACAAATCAATGAAACTAGGAGCTGGTTCTTTGAAAGAATTAATAGGATTGATAAACCCCTGGCCAGACTTATCAAAAAGAAAAGAGAAAGGACCCAAATAAATAAAATCATGAATGAAAGAGGAGAGATCACAACGAACACCAAAGAAATACAGACAATTATAAGAACATACTAGGAGCAACTCTACGCCAACAAATTTGACAATCTGGAAGAAATGGATGCATTCCTAGAGACATATAAACTACCACAACTGAACCAGGAAGAAATAGAAAACCTGAACAGACCCATAACCAGTAAGGAGATTGAAACAGTCATCAAAAATCTCCCAACAAACAAGAGCCCAGGGCCAGACGGCTTCCCAGGGGAATTCTAACAAACGTTTAAAGCACTAATTCCTATTCTCTTGAAACTGTTCCAAAAAATAGAAATGGAAGGAAAACTTCCAAACTCATTTGATGAGGCCAGCATCACCTTGATCCCAAAACCAGACAAGGATCCCATCAAAAAAGAGAACTATAGACCAATATCCTTGATGAACACAGATGCGAAAATTCTCACCAAAATACTAGCCAATAGGATTCAACAGTACATTAAAAGGATTATTCACCACGACCAAGTGGGATTTATTCCAGGGCTGCAAGCTTCGTTCAACATCTGCAAATCAATCAATGTGATACAATACATTAATAAAAGAAAGAACAAGAACCATATGATACTCTCAATAGATGCTGAAAAAGCATTTGACAAAGTACAGCATCCCTTCCTGATCAAAACTCTTCAAAGTGTAGGGGTAGAAGGCACATACCTCAATATTATCAAAGCCATCTATGAAAAACCCACCGCAAATATCATTCTCAATGGAGAAAAACTGAAAGCTTTTCGGCTAAGGTCAGGAACACGGCACGGATGTCCATTATCACCACTGCTATTCAACATAGTACTAGAAGTCCTAGCCTCAGCAATCAGACAACAAAAGGAAATTAAAGGCATCCAAAGCGGCAAAGAAGAAGTCAAACTATCACTCTTCGCAGATGATATGATACTCTATGTGGAAAACCCAAAAGACTCCACTCCAAAACTGCTAGAACTTACACAGGAATTCAGTGAAGTGTCAGGATATAAAATCAATGCACAGAAATCAGTTGCATTTCTCTACACCAATAACAAGACATAAGAAAGAGAAATTAAGGAGTCCATCCCATTTACAATTGCACCCAAAACCAAAAGATACCTAGGAATAAACCTAACCAAAGAGCCTAAGAATCTATACACAGAAAACTATAAAGTACACATGAAAGAAATTGAGGAAGACACAAAGAAATGGAAAAATGTTCCATGCTCCTGGATTGGAAGAATAAATATTGCGAAAATGTCTATGCTACGTAAAGCAATCTACACATTTAATGCAATTCCTATCAAAGAACCATCCATTTTTTTCAAAGAAATGGAACAAATAACCCTAAAATTTATATGGAACCAGAAAAGACCTCGACTAGCCAAAGAAATATTGAAAAAGAAAGCCAAAGTTGGTGGCATCACAATTCTGGACTTCTAGGTCTATTACAAAACTGTCTTCATCAAGACAGCATGGTACTGGCACAAAAACAGACAAATAGAGCAATGGAACAGAATAGAGAGCCCAGAAATAGACCCTCAACTCTATGGTCAACTAGTCTTCGACAAAGCAGGAAAGAATATCCAATGGAAAAAAGACAGCCTCTTCAACAAATGGTCTTGGAAAATTGGACAGCCACATGCAGAAAAATGAAATTGGACCATTTCCTTACACCATACATGAAAAAAGACTCAAAATGGATAAAGGACCTCAATGCGAGAAAGGAATCCATCAAAATCCTTGAGGAGAACACAGGCAGCAACCTCTTTGACCTCAGCCGCAGCAACCTCTTCCTAGGAACATCGCCAAAGGCAAGGGAAGCAAGGGGCAAAATGAACTATTGGGATTTCATCAAGATCAAAAGCTTTTGCACAGCAAAGGAAATCGTTAAAAAAACCAAAAGACAACTGACAGAATGGGAGAAGATATTTGCAAAGGACATATCAGATAAAGGGCTAGTGTCCAAAATCTACAAAGAACTTAGCAAACTCAACACCCAAAGAACAAATAGTCCAGTCAAGAAATGGGCAGAAGACATGAACAGACATTTCTGCAAAGACATCCAGATGGCCAACAGACAAATGAAAAAGTGCTCCATATCACTCGGCATCAGGGAAATACAAATCAAAACCACAATGAGATATCACCTCACACCAGTCAGAATGGCTAAAATTAACAAATCAGGAAATGACAGATGCTGGCGAGAATGTGGAGAAAGGGGAACCCTCCTACACTGTTGGTGGGAATGCAAGCTGGTGCAACCACTTTGGAATACAGCATGGAGGTTCCTCAAAATGTTGAAAATAGAACTACCCTACAACCCAGCAATTGCACTGCTGGGTATTTACCCTAAAGATACAAATGTAGTGATCCGAAGGCACACGTGCTCCCGAATGTTTATAGCAGTAATGTCCACAATAGTCAAACTATGGAAAGAACCTAGATGTCCATCAATGGATGAATGGATAAAGAAGATGTGGTATATAAACAATGGAATACTATGCAGCCATCAAAAGAAATGAAATCTTGCCATTTGCGACAATGTGGATGGAACTAGAGGGTATCATGCTTAGTGAAATAAGTCAGTCGGAGAAAGGCAACTATCATATGATATCCCTGATATGAGGAAGTGGAGATGCAACATGGGGGTTTAGGGGGGTAGGAGAAGAATGAATGAAACAAGATGGGATCAGGAGGGAGACAAACCATAAGTGACTCTTAATCTCACAAAACAAACTTAGGGTTACTGAGGGGGAGGGGGTTTGGGAGAGGGGGGTGGGGTTATGGACATTGGTGTGGGTATGTGCTATGGTGAGTGCTGTGAAGTGTGTAAACCTGGCGATTCACAGACCTGTACCCCCAGGGATAAAAATACATTATATGTTTATAAAAAATTTAAAGAAAAGTTTAATAAAAAAATTTAAAAAAAAATATTCGTCCAAGAAGGCAGAGGAGTAGGAGACCTTAGTTTCGTCTGATCCCAGGAATTCCCCCAAATGATCCTGAACACCAGAAAACTCAACAGGAGAGCCAAGAAAAGAATAACTGCAACTCTATGAGTAGAAAAGTGACCACTTTTGGCAAGGTAGGAGGTGTCGAGAAGTGAATCTGAGGTGATATATGGGAAAATAGATCATGGAGGAGGGAGTCTCCAGCAGCCAGCACCAGAGAGTGATATAGCAGTGGTGTGAAAAATCAGAACATTTAGAAGTCTGCTCCAGTGAGAGACTTCCTGGCCTGAGAGGTGCTTGGGCGGTAAGTGGAGCAGAATCCTAGGTGGCACAGTGTGGTCTCAGGATCCTTGAGGTCACAGGAAGACCAGGGGTGCCTGAGTGTGGCAGAACTCCCAGACATCAGAGCAGGGAAGCCAGCTACAAAGAAAGAGCACAAGAGTGGGTTCTCAGCCAGGGTTGCCATAAACCCTGAACCATTGCGTGGTGGGGTGACTTCCCTGAGCATGGCCCAGGAAATTGCAGAACAACCATGACACTGCCTGTCCCTCCCCCAGGGAGGAGCAATGTAAGTGTGTGCTGCAGGAGTGTATAGGGTTTGGAGATTCAAAATGGGGTCACGTGCCTGAGATAGAAATCACAGCCTGGGAGAACAAGGAGTATGGACAGAGACCAGGTGGTCAGAAGTGATTGATTGCTTTTCCCTGGCAGCCTACTGAGGAGTGGGGTCCCACATACTTAGCTCCAGGACTGGAGACTGGGAGGCTGCCATTTCATCTTCTAAAGCTGTGTTGAAAGCCTTCAGGGAACAAAAGCCACACAGAGCAATTTGGAGCAGATTACTTAGTCTGGCCTCCTGGCAAGTGTGGTACAATTCCATCTAGAGCAAAGACAACTGAGAAAAGGCACAACAGGCTCTTCCCTCAGAAGATCAGTAAAAACATTGGCTAAGACCAACTTTACCAATATAGAGAAGAGCAAAACTCCAGAGCTAGGGGAAAATAATATATAGAATTCACGTTTTTTTCCCCACAATTATTTAGTCTTTCAATTTTAATTTTTTTCTTTTCTTTTCAGATAAATTTCTTATTTTTTCAACTTAAAAAAATCTTTTTCAATTTTCATCTTTACAGTTATATTCTACCCACTCATTGTATTTAATTTATGTATATATATATGTGTGAATACACACACACATATTTTCTTTCTTTACAATTTTGGGATACAGTTTCCTCTAACAAACAAACCAATATAAGCCCAGAATCTAGTGTATGGCTCTGTTCTCTTCACCTGTCTGATCATGTTCTCTCTCTCTTTTTGTTGAAGTTCTTTTAAATTTTCTTTTTTTTTTTTTTTAGTTTTTTTTTTTTTTTTTAATTTGACAGAGAGAGACAGCAAGAGAGGGAACACAAGGAGGAGGACTGGAAGAGGGGGAAGCAGGCTTCCCACAGAGCAGGGAGGCTGATGTGGGGCTTGATCCCAGGACTCTGGGACCATGACCTGAGCCTCAGGCAGACCCTTAACAACTGAGTCATGCAGGTGCCCCTAATTTTCATATTTACAGTTACATTCTGTTCTTTCAAAATATTTAATTTAAATTTTTTAAAGTTTTATTTTTATATTTTAATTAAAATATCTTTTTTTATCATATATCTCACTGATATGAGGAATTTGAGAAACAAGACAGAGGATCATAGGGAAAGGGAGGGAAAAACTAAACAAGATGAAACCAGTGAGGGAGACAAACTGTAAGAGACTCTTAATCTCAGGAAACAAACTGAAGGTTGCTGGAAGGGAGCAGGGTGGGAGAGATGGAGTGGTTGGGTGGACTTTGGAGAGGGTATGTGCTATGGTGAGAAAAAAAATAAAAATTTTACTTAATTTTATTTTGTATGTATATAAGTTTTCTTTCTATACAATTTTGAAATGTAGTTTTGTACCCTGCAATTGCACTACTGGGTATTTACCCCAAAGATACAGATGTAGTGAAAAGAAGGGCCATCTGTACCCCAATGTTTATAGCAGCAATGGCCATGGTCATCAAACTGTGGAAAGAACCAAGATACCCTTCAACAGATGAATGGATAAGGAAGATGTGGTCCATATACACTATGGAGTATTATGCCTCCATCAGAAAGGATGAGTACCCAACTTTTGTATCAACATGGACAGGACTGGAAGAGATTATGCTGAGTGAAATAAGGCAAGCAGAGAAAGTCAATTATCATATGGTTTCATTTATTTGTGGAGCATAACAAATAACATGGAGGACATAGGGAGATGGAGAGGAGAAGGGAGTTGAGGGAAATTGGAAGGGGAGATGAACCATGAGAGACTATGGACTCTGAAAGACAATCTGAGTGTTTTGAAGGGGCGGGGGGTGGGAGGTTGGGGGAGCCAGATGGTGGGTATTATGGAGGGCACATATTGCATGGAGCACTGGTGTGGTGCATAAACAATTAATTCTGTTATTCTGAAAATAAATAAATAAATAAATAAATAAATAAATAAAAAAGAAATGTAGTTTTGTCTAACAAGGCAACCAAAATACACTCAGGATATAGTGTATGTAGTGTATTGCTCTGTTAACCTGTTTATGTTCCCTTTTTTTTTTTTGTCTTTTAGTTTTCATTTTTAGAGTTACATTCTATCCTTTCATTGCACTTAATTTTATTTTTGTACACATATAAGTTTTTATTTCTTTATAATTTTGGGATTTAGTTTTCTAATGAACAGACCAATATACACATCAGATCCAGTGTATTGCACTGTTCTGTTCTGTCCACCTTCTGATTACATTTTCTCTTTTTCTATTTTTTATTTAGGTCTCTTCTGATTTGTTTAGTATATATTTCTCTGGGGTTGTTATTGTCGTTTTAGTATTTTGTTCTCTCATTCACCTGGTCTTCTTTGGACAGAAGGACAAGAGAGAAAAACTCACCTCATAAAGAAGTACTGATTGCTAGGGACTTAATCAGTGTGGATATAAATAAGATGTTGGAACTAGAATTCAGAATACCAATTATGAAAGCAAAGAAGACACTAGAGAATCCTTTTCTGGAGAAAAAAAAGAACTAAAAATCTAATGAATTTGAAATAAAAAAAAGACTGTTGATGAGATGCAATAAAAGATGGGGGCTCTAACTGTTAGGATAAATGAGACAGAAGAGAGAATTAGTGATATAGAAGACCAAAAGATGGAGAATAAATAAGCTGAGAAAAAGAGAGAGAAACAACTACTGGATCATAATGGGGTAGAATTTGAGAGGTAAGACACCATGAAGCAAAACAATATTAAAATAATTGGGATCCCAGAAGAAGAGGAAATGGGGGGGGGGCAGGAGGTATGTAGGAGCAAACTGTAGCAGAGAGCTTCTCTAATCTAGAGAATGAAACAGGTATCCAAGTCCAGGAGACACAGAGAACCCTCCTCAAAATCAATAAAAATAGATCAACACCTTGACATATAATAGTGGAAATTGAAAGTCTCAGAGACTAAAAGAAAATCCTGAAAGCAGCTCAGGACAAGAGGTCCATAACCTACAAGGGTAGAAACATTAGACTGGCAGCAAACTTATTCCTAGAGACCTGGCAGGCCACAAAGGACTGGCATGGTATATTCAGGATGGTAAATGAGAAGAATATGCAGCCAAGAATACTTTATCTAGCTAGATGTCATTCAAAATAGAAGGAGAGACAAAAAGCTTCTGGAACAAAAAGAAACTAAAAGAATTTGTGATCACTAAACCAGCAGTGCAAGAAATATTAAAAGAGATCCTTTAAGTTAACAGAGAGCTCAAAAGTAACATAGACCAGAAAGGACCAGAGACAATATACAGAAACAGTGACTTTACATGTAATACAATGGCAATAAATTCATATCATCTAATAATTACTCTGAATGTAAGTGTGCTAAATGACCCAATCAAGACACAGCGTATTGGATTGAATAATAAAAAAAAAAAAAAAAGGCAAGACCCATCAATATGCTGTCTGCAAGAGACTCATTTTAGACCTAATGACACCTCTGGAATGAAAGTGAGGGGGTGGAAAATGATTTACCATGCTAATGGACATCAAAAGAAAGCTGGGGTGGCAATCCTTAGATCAGACAAGTTAGAATTTAAGCCAAAGACTATAATAAAAGATGAGGAAGGACACTATATTGTAATTAAAGGGTCTATCCAACAAAAAGATCTAACAGTTGTAAATATTTATACCCCTAACATGGAAGCAGCTAATTATATAAAACAATTAATAAAACTAAAGAAACACCTCAATAGTAATGCATTCATAGTAGGGGACTTTAACACCCCCTTCACTGCAATGGACAGATCATCTAAGCAGAAGATCAGCAAGGAAACAAGGGCTTTAAATGACACACTGGACCAGATGGGCTTTACAGAGATATTCAGAGCATGCCATCCTAAAGCAACAGAATACACATTCTTCTCGAGGGCACTTGGAACATTCTCCAGAATAGATCATATACTGAGTCACAAATCAGTTCTCAACCTGCATCAAAACACTGGGATCTTACCCTGCATCTTTTCAGACCACAATGGTGGGAAACTAGAACTCAATCACAAGAGGAAATTTGGAAAAAACTCAAATACATGGAGGCTAAAGAGCATCCTACTGAAGAATAAATGGGTGAACGAGGAAATTAAAGAAAATTTTTAAAAAATTCATGAAAACACTACATCTGTATCTTTGGGGTAAATACCCAGTAGTGCATTTGCAGGGTCATAGGGAAGTTCTATTTTTAATTTCTTGCGGAACCTCCACACTGTTTTCCAAAGAGGCTGCACCAACTTGCATTCCCACCAACAGTGCAAGAGGGTTCCCCTTTTCCTCAAGAAATTAAAAATAGAACTTCCCTATGACCCTGCAATTGCACTACTGGGTATTTACCCCAAAGATACAGATGTAGTGAAAAGAAGGGCCATCTGTACCCCAATGTTTATAGCAGCAATGGCCACGGTTGCCAAACTGTGGAAAGAACCAAGATGCCCTTCAACAGACGAATGGATAAGGAAGATGTGGTCCATATACACTATGGAGTATTATGCCTCCATCAGAAAGGATGAATACCCAACTTTTGTAGCAACATGGACGGGACTGGAAGAGATTATGCTGAGTGAAATAAGTCAAGCAGAGAGAGTCAATTATCATATGGTTTCACTTATTTGTGGAGCATAACAAATGGCATGGAGGACATGGGGAGTTAGGAGAAGGCAGTTGGGGGAACTTGGAAGGGGAGGTGAACAATGAGAGACAATGGACTCTGAAAAACAATCTGAAGGGTTTGAAGAGGTGGGGGGAGGTTGGGGGAACCAGGTGGTGGGTATTAGAGAGGGCATGGATTGCATGGAGCACTGGGTGTGGTACAAAAACAATGAATACTGTTATGCTGAAAATAAATAGAAAAAAAGATAAAAAAAAAAAGAAGTTCAAAAAAATTTTAAAAAAAGGAAAGAAAAAAGAAAATATAGATATTAGACTGGTGAATAGAAGAGAGCCACCCACTTAATTTTGGGAGTACTTTGGTCTCTTAGAAGAAACTAGTTCCCAAAATTTTAAAGAAAGGAAAATATATACATACACATACAAAAATAAGTGTAAACATGATGAAGGGATGGAATATGACTGTAAAGATGAAAATTTAAAAAAACTTCTAAAAAAGAAGTTGATAAGATAAGTTGGTTGGGAAAAGAAAGAAAAAGAAAGTGGAGAGAATTTGTTCAGGCTGGATTCTAGAGCAAAGCTCTGTGCTAGATTTAGGGTATATTTTGATCTTTTAGAAGAAGTTATACCCCAAAATGTTTTAGAAGAAAAAACCCTATGTGTATACAAAAAATCAAGTTAAATGTGATGAAGGATAAAATATGACTATAATAATGATGGTTCAAAAAGATTTTTTTTTAAATGAAAGGTATTATTAAGATAAACTAGTTAAAAAAGTTAAGAGGAAAGAGTAAAATTAAAAAAAATTAGAATAAGAAAAAATTAAAATTAAAAAATTTAACTTTGCAAGACTAAAGAATCATGGAGAGAAAGTCACAAATTCCATGCTTTGCTTTCTCCTCCTCTGGAATTCTGCTCTTTTCCTTGATACGTGAGCTTGGTCTTGGTGGGATTTCTTGCTGATCTTCTGGGGGAGGAGCCTGTTGTACTGATTCTGAAGTGTCTTTGCCTGAGGCAGAATAGCAGTGCCCTTGCCAGGGGCGGGGCTAAGTAATCTGCTCTGGTTCGCTCTCAGGAGCTTTTGTTACCTGAAAACGTTCCGTAGAGTTCTGGAGGATGGGAATGAAAGTGGTGGCCTCCCAATCTCTGGCCTGTAGGATTGGAGAGCTCTGGGCCCCTCTCCTCAGTGCTCCCTCAGAGAAAAGTGTTCAATCACTCTCGTCTCCCTGGCCTCCAGCTGTGTGCCAAGCTCACCCATCCTCTGACCGAGCATCTCTATCTCTGGCACACAGCCCCACCGGGAGTCTCCAAACCCAGCAGATCCCTGCTGCTCTTCCAGGGAAGTCTCCCTGTATCTGCCACTTGTGGGGTCCCTTTTCAAAGAGCAGGGGCTGCACTGTGCAACGGATCACAGTTTAAGGTATCCTCGAGCTAAGAGCTCACTCCTCAGCTCCATCTCTGTAGCTGGCTTCTCTGCTCTCATACCTGTGAGCTCTGAGATACTCACCCCCGATCCTTTGGTGACTCCACAGGACCTGAGACCACGCTGTCCCTGTGAGGGGTCTAGCCCTGCTTAGCCTCTGGAGCAATATCCCTCAGTGGAGCAGACTTGTAAAAGTTCAGATTTTGTGCTCTATTGCTCTGCTCCTTGTTGGGAGCTGACACCTCACCCCTGTAGTCCATCTTCCTGTCACTTTGGATTCACTTCTCCGCAGGTCCTACCTTTCAGAAAGTGGTCGATTTTCTGCTTCTAGAATTGCTGCTCTTCTTCTCTTTGATTTCCTGTTGGATTTGTAGGTGTTTGGAATGGTTTGATAAACTATCTAGCTGATCTTCTGCTACCTGATGTCATCTCAGCCTGCTACTCCTCTGCCATCTTGACTCCTTCTAATGCTCTTGTTTCGTTATTGATTTTCTGCTTGGAAGATCTGTCTATTACTGAGAGTGGCATGTTAAGGTCCCCTATTATTAATGTATTCATATCAATAGGACTCTTTATCTTATTAACAGTTGTCTTATGTTTTTGGCTGCTCCCATATTGGGGGCATAAATATTTACAATTGTTAGATCTTCTTGGTGGATAGACCCTTTAAGAATGATGTAGTGTCCTTCTGTATCTCTGACTACAGTCTTTAGTTTAAAATCTAATTTATCTGATTTGAGAATCGCTACCCCAGCCTTCTTTTGAGGCCCATTGACATGAAAAATGGTTCTCCATCCCTTCACTTTCAGTCTGGATCTATCCTTAGGTTCAAAATGAGTCTCTAGTAGACAACATATGGACCAGTCCTGTCATTTTATCCAATCTGTAACCCTGTGCCTTTTTATGGGAGTGTTTAGACCATTTATATTGAGAGTGCTTATTAAGAGAAATGTTTTTATTGACATTGTGTTGCCTGTGAAGTCCTTGTTTCTATAGATTGTCTTCTTAAATTTCTATTCTATGACACTCTTGAGTTCTTTCTTTTTATAGAACCCCCCTTAATATTTCCTGTAGTGCTGGCTTGGTGGTCACATGCTCTTTTAAACCTTGCTGGTCTTGGAAGCTCTTTATCTCTTCATCCATTTTGGATGTCAGGCCTGTTGGATAAAGTATTGTTGGCTACATGTACTTTTCATTTAGTGCCCTGAATACATCTTGCCAGCCCTTTCTTGCTTGCCAGGTCTGTGGACATGTCTAACATTATTATGATGGGTCTTCCTCTGTACATAAGGAATCTCTTCCCCCAGCTGCTTTCAAGAGCTCCTGTCTAAAATTATGATTCATCATTTTCACAATCTGGTGTCCCAAGGTCTTTCTAGATTCTGTGATCTTGGGGGTAGACCTTTCTGCCACTAGGACACGAACGCGGGTTTCATTCCCCAGATTGGGAAAATTTTCATGGAGAATTTGTTCAACTATATCCTTTAGTCTTTTTTCTTTCTCCTCCCCTTCAGGGATTCCAATAATTCTGACATTGAAATGTTTCATGGCATCATTTATTTACCTAATTCTGTTTTCATGGGTTCTAAGCTGTTTGTTCCAGGTCTCCTCCTGATCCTTCTTCTCGTCAGTTTGTCCTCTAGATCACTAATGCCGTCTTCTGCCATCGTTACCCTGGCTGTTAGAGAACTTAGCTTAGATCGGAACTCATTGGTAGCATTTTTAAATTCTTCCCTGGTGGCTTTCACTTCTGTCCCAATCAATTCCATGTTGTCATTAATGGTTTTCTCCAATTTAGCCATTGCCTGGATACTTGTTAGCCCGAATTCCCTTTCCTATATACTGTTTATGTCCATATCCAAAAGGTGTAATGGAGAGGAAGGGCTCAGTCTCTGAATTTTTCCTCTGTTGGGCATAAATCCTCCTAGTCATTTTGGTGAGAGATGGGTGAGGGGATGTGTAGCTGAATGTATCAACCGTGATCCAGGCAAGGTGCACCCTGGAATGCTTCTGAGAAATCAGGAATCCCACCAAAAGGAGAGAAAAAAGAAAAAAAGAGAGAGAGAGAGAGAGAAAAGACCCAGCCCAAATGGGCCCCAAAGGTAAGATTTATAAAGTATACAAACAAAAACAGACAAACAAAAAGACCGACAAAAGTAAATGACAAGAAAAAAAAGAACCCAGACAAAATAAACCTAAGTAAAGATTTATATACTACCAGAACAAAAACAAATACACAGAAGCACTGACAGAAGAAAAAGATGGGAGGGTAGATATAAATTCTCAGTGTGGGCAAGGAAAGTTATTTTCATTCTTCCTGGGTGTATCTTGATATCTTTGTTAAAGGACTCAACTTTCCCGAGATAAAGGGGTACTAAAACTGATTTATATATAGGGGTAGTATTGATTGGGGAAAGAGGATTACCTTGAAGCATATCTCTATATGAATATTAAAAAAAATAGAAAATAAAAAAACAGGTGTATGTATCAAAAAAGTTCAAGTTAAAAGGTTATTATGGAATTTATTGTACTGAACCTCTCATTATGATGGTAAATAGGTTAAAAAGTTATAAAAAACTTTAAAAGAACAAGAATAGGGGAATAAATTAAAAATAAAAGTTGTATCTATGAAGTATACAGGTTTTAGGGCAATACTGGGAGCTTAATATCTTCTTTTCCCCTGATATTGGGGTTTTTCAGTTTTATGGGGATCTTGTGATGGCTGTCCTCTTGTTTTTTTGTGTGTATTTGTGTGTGTGTGTGTGTGTGTGTGTGTGTGTGTGTGTGTGTGGTTTTTTTGGCTGGCTTTCTGGGGGAGGGGCCTACCTCATGGTTTTTCAGGCAGTCTTGCTAGAGTTGAGTCCTCCTGCCCCCTATGAAGGGGCAGGGCTCTGAGGAAACCGGTTTTTCAGACTTTTGTTCTCTTGAAGGTTTTTTGTTTGTTTGTTTGTTTCCTTTCTCCCCTTGGCAGATTTTGGCTGTTCTTCAGAAGTTTATAGGAAAGCAAATTGCACCCAGACCTCCAGCTCAGAGAGAAGCCTCAGTCTATTCCCCTCTGGGTGGTCCAGAGCACAGAGACTCTCCTCTGTCACTTCCCACCAGCAGAGCAATCCCCAGTCACAGTCTCAGGGGTCGTAGGAGCTCCTGCTTGTACCCCAGTGCTACTAAAACTATGAGGAGTATTAGTCCAGAGCTGGCTTCCAGTGGCTGCTTTTTCTGCGGCTGTCTGGGCATGTCCAGACCGCTGGAGAGATCCCAACCAGAGATAGCACACTGAGATTTTCCTGTAGGCCGTGGCTAGGAGTGTTCAGACTCTTGCCAGTCCTAGAGAGCATTGGCTAGCACCCACGGGGAGCTCTCTCAGGGGAGGGTGTGGAGTGCAAGTCAGACCCCAGTGGCTCAGCGCACTTGCAGAGTGCAAAAGACTGTGGTTCTAGAGAGCGCTGGCTGGCGTCCACACCATACTCTTTCAAGAGCGCTGCCACCCAGATGCTCTTACCTGCACTGGCAGCTCAGGGACCATGGCCTGGATGCTTCCCCGCACTCTCTCTGGCATAGCGCTGGAAGTTTCCATCCTGGGTCCATGGGCTTAAGCCCTTGCCCATACCGCCTGATTCCACCATTTTTCCCTTAATATCTTTTGTTCTTTTTGAGTGCTTTTAACCAGACTCCAAGTTAATGTCAGTCCTCAATCACAGGACACTCTTGTATTGGGGTATTACTTTCCAATGGGTCACTGCTGGTGGCTCCCTTCCCCTTTTATCTTCCGATATCAGTCCAATGTTCCCACTCTGCTTTACCTGTCCACCGGCATCTTCTGCCTCCATAAAGATCCAGAAGTGTATAATCCTACATCTCAGCCTTATTGCATGGGTGTTCAGAGTGTTCTGGTAGATAATCAGCTCACTTTAGGGGACCGGTTGAAACAGTGTCTCCTACTTCTCTGCCATCTTGCCCTCTCCCAATTACTCACCTTTTAATTTTATCCTCATCCTTGCCTACACCCCTGTGCAAGTCCCCCGGCAACCACAATATATATATATATATTTGTCTATATGGATTTTCCTATTCAAGAGATTTGTATAAATTGAATTATACATTCTGTGGATTTTCCTGTCTGGATTCTTTCACTTAGCATGATGATTTTAAGGTTCTTTCACATTGTAGTGTTTGTCAATACTTTATTCTTTTTTATGGCTGAAAAAGTATTTCATTGTATAGAAAAAGTATTTCATTGTAACATTTTGTTAACTCATAAATTATCACTTTTTAGATGTGAATAACAATGGTATGAACCTTCATTTACAAGTGTGAAAATATGTTTTTGATTCTCTTGGGTATGTCCTCAGGAGTGAAAGGGCTGTATAAAAACATGTTTTACTTTTTGAAGAACTGTAAACTTTTAAAGATGGCGGTAGACTTATAAAGATGGCTGTGCTATCTTTACTTTACACACTAGTAATGGATGAGGCTTCCAATTTCTCCAATCCTTTCCAACATTTTTTTTTTTTTACTGTCCATATTTTTTATTATAGCCTTTCTTGAGGGTATGAAGTATGGAATCTACTGTGACTTGATTTGTATTTCCTTGGTGAGTAATGATTTTGAACATCTCTCATTTGTATACCTTCTTTGGAGAAATGTCTATTTGAATCCTGGGCCCATTTTTAAGCAGGACTTTTTGTCTTTTTATTATTGAGTTGTAAGTGTTCTTTATAGATTCTGGATATCAGATCTATGATTTGCAAATATTTTATACCATTCTGTAGATTGTCTTTTCACTTTCTTTATAGTGTTCTTTGAAGCACAAAAGTTTTAAATTTATTTTTAATTAATTAATTAATTAATTTTTATTATGTTAGTCACCGTATAGTATATAATTTGTTTTTTATGTAGTGTTCCTTGATTCATTGTTTGTGTATAACACCTTGTGCTTCATGCAGTATGTGCCCTCCTTAATATCCATCACTGGGCTAAACCATCCCCCCCCACAAAAAAACCCTGTTTTTTTTTCCCCAGAATCCATAGTCTCTTATGGTTCATCTCCCCCTCTAATACCCCCCCTTCATTTTTCCCTTCATTCCTTTAATGTCCTCCATGTTATTCTTTATGTTCCACAGATAAGTGAAACCATATGTAATTGACTTTCTCTGCTTGACTTATTTCACTTAGCATGATCTCCTCTTGTTCCATCCATGTTGATGCAAAAGTTCTGTATTCATCCTTTTTGATGGCTGAGTAATATTCCATTGTATATGCGGACCACATCTTCTTTTTTTTATTGTTTTAATTTTTTTATTATGTTCAGTTAGCCAACATAGATAGTAGTATATCATTAGTTTTTCATGTAGTTTTCAGTGATTTCATTAGTTGCCTTTAACACCCAGTGCTCATCACTACACGTGCCCTCCTTAATACCCATCACCCAGTTACCTCATTCCCCCACTCCCTTCTCTTCTGTAACCTCAGTTTGTTTCCCGGAGTCCAGAGTCTTTCATGGTTTGTCTATTCTCTGATTTCTTCCCATTCAGTTTCCCTCCCTTCCCCTGTGGTCCTCCACACTATTCCTTATGTTCCACATATGAGTGAAACCATATGATAATTGTCTTTCTCTGCTTGCCTTATTTCACTTTGCATAATCCCCTCCAGTTCCATCCATGTCAATACAAAAGGTAGGTATTCATCCTTTCTGATGGCTGAGTGATATTCCATTTTAAGTATGAACCAGATCTTCTTTATCCATTCATCTGTTGTTGAAGGGCATCTTGGCTCCTTCCACATTTTGGCTATTGTGGACATTGCTGCTATGAACATTGGGGTGCATGTGCCACTTCTTTTTACTACGTCTGTATCTTCGGAGTATATACCTAGTCAGTTGCTGAGTTGTAGGGTAGCTCTATTTTTAACTTCTTGAGAAATCTCCATACTGTTTTCCAGAGGGGCTATACTAACTTGCATTCCTACCAACAGCGGAAGAGGGTTTGCCTTTCTCCACATCCTCACCAACATTTGTTTTTTCCTATCTTGTTAATTTTTGCCATTCTCACTGGTATATGGTGGTATCTCATTGTGCTTTTGATTTGTATTTCGCCAATAGCTAGTGATGTTGAACAATTTTTAAAAGCATCTTTGTTGATAAAGAGCAACGTAATATACATATTGAAAAATCATTGATGAAAAATATCACTTGTTAAAAAAATTTAAGATCATGATTTCCAGATTGGGATGGTGCTAAAGAATTGATAAGCTGGAGAGACAAGGCAGGGCAGACTAAAATTTTCCATGACTTCTGTATGTTATTTTATTTTATTTTAATCATTTTTTTATTATTTATTTTCAGCATAACAGTATTCATTGTTTTTGTACCACACCCAGTGCTCCATGCAATCCGTGCCCTCTCTAATACCCACCACCTGGCTCCCCCAACCTCCCACCCCCCCACCTCTTCAAACCCTTTAGATTGTTTTTCAAGTCCCTAGTCTCTCATTGTTCACCTCCCCTTCCAATTTCCCCCAACTGCCTTCTCCTAACTCCCCATGTCCTCCATGCTATTTGTTATGCTCCACAAATAAGTGAAACCATATGATAATTGACTCTCTCTGCTTGACTTATTTCACTCAGCATAATCTCTTCCAGTCCCGTCCATATTGCCACAAAAGTTGGGTATTCATCCTTTTTGATGGAGGCATAATACTCCATAGTGTATATGGACCACATCTTCCTTATCCATTCATCTATTGAAGGGCATCTTGGTTCTTTCCACAGTTTGGCAACCGTGGCCATTGCTGCTATAAACATTGGGGTACAGATGGCCCTTCTTTTCACTACATCTGTATCTTTGGGGTAAATACCCAATAGTGCAATGGCAGGGTCATAGGGAAGTTCTATTTTTAATTTCTTGAGGAATCTCCACACTGTTCTCCAAAGAGGCTGCACCAACTTGCATTCCCACCAACAGTGTAAGAGGGTTCCCCTTTCTCCACATCCTCTCCAACACATGTTGTTTCCTGTCTTGCTAATTTTGGCCATTCTAACTGGTGTAAGGTGGTATCTCAATGTGGTTTTAATTTGAATCTCCCTGATGGCTAGTGATGATGAACATTTTTTCATGTGTCTGATAGCCATTTGTATGTCTTCATTGGAGAAGTGTCTGTTCATATCTTCTGCCCATTTTTTGATATGATTATCTGTTTTGTGTGTGTTGAGTTTGAGGAGTTCTTTATAGATCCTGGATATCAATCTTTTCTCTGTACTGTCATTTGCAAATATCTTCTCCCATTCCGTGGGTTGCCTCTTTCTTTTCTTGACTGTTTCCTTTGCTGTGCAGAAGCTTTTGATTTTGATGAAGTCCCAAAAGTTTATTTTGGCTTTTGTTTCCTTTGCCTTTGGAGACATATCTTGAAAGAAGTTGCTGTAGCTGATTTCGAAGAGATTACTGCTTATATTCTCCTCTAGGATCCTGATGGATTCCTGTCTCACGTTGAGGTCTTTTATCCATTTTGAGTTTATCTTTGTGTACGGTGTAAGAGAATGGTCGAGTTTCATTCTTCTACATATAGCTGCCCAGTTTTCCCAGCACCATTTATTGAAGAGACTGTCTTTTTTCCACTGGATATTTTTTCCTGTTTGTCGAAGATTAACTGACCATAGAGTTGAGGGTCCATATCTGGGCTCTCTACTGTGTTCCACTGGTCTATGTGTCTGTTTTTATGTCAGTACCATGCTGTCTTGGTGATCACAACTTTGTAGTAAAGCTTGAAATCAGGTAACGTGATGCCCCCAGGTTTATTTTTGTTTTTCAACATTTCCTTAGCGATTCGGGGTCTCTTCTGGTTCCATACAAATTTTTGGATTATTTGCTCCAGCTCTTTGAAGAATACCAGTGGAATTTTGATTGGAGTAGCATTAAAAGTATAGATTGCTCTAGGCAGTATAGACATTTTAACAATGTTTATTCTTCTGATCTAAGAGCATGGAATTGTCTTCCATCTTTTTGTGTCTTCTTCAATTTCTTTCATGAGTGTTCTGTAGTTCCTTGAGTACAGATCCTTTACCTCTTTGGTTAGGTTGATTCCCAGGTATCTTATGGTTCTTGGTGTTATAGTAAATGGAATTGATTCTCTAATTTCCCTTTCTGTATTTTCATTGTTCATGTATAAGAAAGCCACTGATTTCTGTACATTGACTTTGTATCCTGCCATGTTACTGAATTGCTGTATGAGTTCTAGTAGTTTGGGGGTGGAGTCTTTTGGGTTTTCCATAGAAAGAATCATGTCATCTGCGAAGAGAGAGAGTTTGACTTCTTCATTGCCAATTTGGATACCTTTTATTTCTCTTTGTCGCCTGATTGCTGTTGCTAGGACTTCTAATACTATGTTGAACAAGAGTGGTGAGAGTGGGCATCCTTGTCGTGTTCCTGATCTCAACGGGAAGGCTGCAAGCTTTTTCCCATTGAGGATGATATTTGCTGTGGGTTTTTCATAAATAGATTTGATGAAGTTGAGGAATGTTCCCTCTATCCCTATACTTTGAAGTGTTTTAATCAGGAACGGATGCTGGATTTTGTCAAATGCTTTTTATGCATCAACTGAGAGGACCATGTGGTTCTTCTCTCTTCTCTTATTAATTTGTTCTATCACATTGATTGATTTGTGAATGTTGAACCATCCTTGTAGCCCAGGCATGAATCCCACCTGGTCATGGTGGATAATCTTTTTAATGTGCTGTTGGATCCTGTTTGCTAGGATCTTGTTGAGAATCTTAGCGTCCATATTCATCAGTGATATTGGTCTGAAATTCTCCTATTTGGTGTGGTCTTTGCCTGGTTTGGGGATCAGGGTAATGCTGGCTTCATAGAAAGAGTCTGGGAGTTTTCCTTCTGCTTCAATTTTTTGAAACAGCTTCAGAAGAATAGGTGTTATTTCTTCTTTGAAAGTTTGGTAGAATTCCCCAGGGAACCCTTCATGTCCTGGGCTCTTGTTTTTTGGGAGGTTTTTGATCACTGCTTCAATCTAGTTACTAGATATTGGTCTATTTAGGTTGTCGATTTCTTCCTGGTTCAATTTTGGGAGTTTATAGTTTTCCAGGAATGCATCCATTTCATCTAGGTTGCTTAGCTTATTGGCATATAACTGTTGATAATAACTTCTGATGATTGTTTCTACTTCCTTGGTGTTAGTTGTGATCTCTCTTTTTCCATTCATAATTTTATTAACTTGGGCTTTCTCTCTTTTCTTTTGGAATAGTGTGGCCAATGGTTGATTGATCTTATTGATTCTTTCAAAAAACCAACTTCTAGTTTCATTGATACTTTCTACTGTATGGTTTCTACCTCATTTATCTCAGCTCTAATCTTGATTATTTCCCTTCTTATGTGTGGAGTTGGTTTGATTTGTTGTTGATTCTCCAGTTCTTTAAGGTGTAGAGACAGCTGCTGTGTTCTGGATTTTTCAATTTTTTTGAGAGAGGCTTTGATGCCTATGTATTTCCCTCTTAGGACCGCCTTTGCTGTATCCTATAGGTTTTGGACCAAAGTGTCTTCATTCTCATTGGTTTCCATGAATTGTTTCAGTTCTTCTTTGAACTCCTGGTTGATCCAAGCATTCTTAAGCAAGGTGGTCTTTAGCATCCAGTTGTTTGAGTTCGTTCTGAACTTTTCCTTGTGATTGAGCTCCAGTTTCAAAGCATTGTGATCTGAGAATATGCAGGGAATAATCTCAGTCTTTTGGTATCGGTTGAGTCCTGATTTGTGACCCAGTATGTGGTCTATTCTTGAGAAGGTTCCATGTGCACTTGAGAAGAATGACTATTCTGTTGTTTTAGGGTGGAATGTTCTGTATATATCTATGAGGTCCATCTGGTGCAATGTGTCATTCAATGCTCTTGTTTCTTTATTGATTTTCTGCTTCGATGATCTGTCTATTTCTGAGAGAGACGTGTTAAGATCTCCTACTATTAATGTATTCATATCAATATGACTCTTTATCTTGATTAGCAGTTTTCTTATGTAATTGGCTGCTCCCATATTGGTGGCATAGATATTTACAATTGTTAGATCATCCTGGTGGATAGTCCCTTTAAGAATTATGTAGTGTCCTTCTGTATCTCTGACTACAGTCTTTACTTTAAAATCTAATTTATGTGATATGAGAATCGCTACCCCAGCCTTCTTTTGAGGCCCATTGGCATGAAAGATGCTTCTCCATCCCTTCACTTTCAGTCTGGGTGTATCTTTAGGTTCAAAATGGGTCTCTTGTAGACAACATATGGATGGGTCCTGTCGTTTTATCCAATCTGCAACCCTGTGCCATTTTATGAGCGCATTTAGGCCATTCACATTGAGAGTGATTTTGATAGATACGTTTTTATTGACATCGTGTTACCTTTGAAGTCTTTCTTTCTGTAGATTGTCTCTATATTTCTGTTCAATGCTATTCTTAAGATTTTTCCTCTTTTATAGAATCCCCCTTAATATTTCCTGCAGTGTTGGCTTGGTGGTTGCATAGTCTTTTAAGCCTTGCCAGTCTTGGAAAGTCTTTATCTCTTCATCCATTTTGAATTTCAGTCTTGCTGGATAAAGTATTCTTGGCTGCATGTTCTTCTCATTTAGTGCCTTAAATATATCTTGCCAGCCCTTTCTGGCTTGCCAGGTCTCTGTGGACAGGTCTGACGTTATTCTGATGGGTTTTCCTCTGTAAGTAAGGAGGCTCTTTGTCCTAGTGGCTTTCAAGAGATTATATCTACAGTTATGATTCCTCAATTTGACTATCAGGGGCCCTGATGTTTTTCTGGAATCTATAATCTTGGGTGGAGACCGTTCGGCCTCTAGTACATGAACGCTGGTTCCATTCACGAGATTGGGAAAATTTTCATGAAGAACTTGTTCCACTATATCTTCTAGACTTCTTTCTTTCTCCTCCCATTCAGGGATTCCAATAATTCTGACGTTGGAACGTTTCATGGAGTCATTTATTTCCCTGATTCTGTTTTCATGGTTTCTAAGCTCTTTGTTTTAGGCTTCCTCTTGATCCTTTCTCTCTATCTGTTTTTCCTCCAGATCACTAATTCTATCTTCTGTCTCAGTTACCCTAGCTTTGAGAGAATTTAGATTAGATTGGAACTCATTGAGAGCATTGTGAACCTCAGCCCTGGTAGCTTTTAGCTCTGCCCTAACATTGTGAACATCCTGTTTGGTCACTTTCAGCTCGGCCCTAATCAATTTCGTTTGGTCATCCATGGCTTTCTCCAACCTAGCTATTGCCTGGATAATTGTTAGCCTGAATTCTCTTTCCAACATATTGTCTATGTTGATAGCCATTAGCTCTGTTGTAGAAGGTCCATCCTCTGTATTTTTCTTCTGTTGGGCATTCCTCCTCCTAGTCATTTTGGTGAGAGATGACTGAACAGATGTAGCTGGTTGTATCGACCATGGTGCAGTCTGGGTGCACCCTGAAACACTTCTGAGCAATCAGGATTCCCCACCCCAATGAGAGACAAAAGAAAAGAAAAAGAAAAAAGAAAAGAGAGAGAGAGAGAGAGACAGGAAAGAAAGGGAAGATGAAAGAGAAGGTTCAGCCCAAATGGGCCCCAAGGTAAGATTTATGAGGTATACAAACAAAAACAGACAAACAAAAAGACTGATAAAAGTATATAACAAGAGAAAAAAAATATATATGCAAATAAAGGACGAACCTTGTCGAAAAGAACCCCAAGTGTAAGATTTATATACTATCAGGACAAACACAAAAACACAGAAACACTGATGGAAAAAAAAAGATGGGAGAGTGGTTATAAATTCTCAGTGTGGGCGAGGAAGGTTGTTTTGATTCTTCCTGGATGTATCTTGATATCTTTGTTAAAGGACTCAATTTTTCTAGGCTAAAGGGGGATTAAAAATCGGTTTACCTATAGGGGTAGTATTGACTGGGGAAAGGGGATTATTTTGAAGTTTAACTCTATATGAATATTAGAAAATAAAAATAAAAAAGGAATAAACTAGACTAAACTAAACTAAAATTTAAAAAAATCCAAAAAAAATGGAAATGCAAAAGAAAAACACAGGTGTATGTATCAAAAAGTTCAGGTTAGAAGGTTATTATGGAATTTGATGTACTGGACAGCTCGCTGGGATGGTAAATAGGTTAAAAAATTATCTATATAAAAAAATGAGCCTAATAGTGGGAACAAATTAAAAATAAAAGTTGTCCTATGAAATAGTGGTGGTGGTTCTCTTGTAGTCTTTTTTTTTTTTTCTTTCTTTCCTGGTTGGTTTTCTGGGAGAGGGGACTGCTACGTGGGTTTTCAGTCAATGATGTTCCCTGAGTTAAGTCCTCCAGTCCCCCTCAAGGGGGTGGGCTCTGAGGAAACCGGTTTTTTCAGGCTTTTGTTCTCTAGAGGTTTTTATGTTTGTTCACCTTTTTTTTTTTTTCCCCTCTCGCCTTGACCACTTTTGATGGTTTTTGTAGGTTTAGAGGAAAGCAAACTGCACCCTGCCCTCCCTCTCAGAGAGAAGCCTCAGTCTGTTCTTCTGTGGGTGTTACAGAGCCCATATAAATTCCCCCTTTGCCACTGGCAGAGCAGGTTCGGAGTCACGGTCCCTGGGGATGTGTACCTCTTTCAGGGGAGGATGTGAGTCGCATGCACATCTCAGGCTCTGAGAACGGGGCGCAGGTCCAAAAGCACCAGGCTGGGCCTTCGCGCACCTCTGTCAGGGGAGAGTTTGGGGCTCATGTCTTAGGCTCTGAAACAATGGCGCGTGTCAAAGAGCGCCGGCTGTGCCTTTGTAGCTCTCTCAGGGGAGGATGAGGGGCATGCGCATCTCAGGCTCTGTAGCAGGGCTCGCCTGTTCTGCCCTCCGGCATGGCTCCCATCCCCTCACAGGGGCCAGAACCCACACAATCTCGGGCGCGCTGGCGGCTCAGGGACCAAGACCTGGTTCTCCACCTCACTCTCTCTGGCTCAGCGCCAGGGGAGGCTGTCCTGGGACCGGGGACTTAAGTCCCTGTCCTTAGCCACCTGGATTCCCACAATTGCTCCCCCCACCCCCGTGATCTTTTGCTCTTTTGGAGTGCTTTCAACCAGTCTCCAAGTTAATGCTGGTCCCCAGACGCAGGGCACTCTTGCTCTTATTAGAGGTATTACTTTCCAACCGGTCACCTCTGGTGACTCCCTTCCCACTTTTGTTTATCTTCCGATATCAGTCCACCTTTCCCACTCCGCTTTACCTGCCCACTGTCTTCTGCCCCTGTAGAGATCCAGATGGGTATAATTCTGATCTCAGGCTGATTTCATGGGCGATCGGATTTCTTTGGTAGGTAATCAGCTCACTTTAGGGTACAGGTTGAAAAGGCGCCTCCTCCTACTTCCCTGCCATCTTGTCCCCCCCAGACCACATCTTCTTTATCCATTAGTCTATTGAGGGCATCTCGGCTCTTTCCACAGTTTGGCTAATGTGGACATTGCTGCTATGAACATTGGGGCAGATGACATGAACAGACACATCTCCAAAGAAGACGTACAAATGGCTAACAGACACATGAACAAATGTTCATCATCATTAACCATCAGGGAAATTCAAATCATAACCACATTGAGATACCACCTTACACCAGTTAGAATACCAAAAATTGAGAAGGCAAGAAAAAACAAATGTTGGAGAGGTTGTGAAGAAAGGGAACCCTCTTATATTTTTGGGAGAGAGTAAGCATGCACTTGAGTAGGGGAGGAGAGCACAGGGAGAGGGAGAGAGAAAATCTTAAGCAGTCTCCATGCCCAGCACAGAGTCCAATGTGGAGCTTGATCTCACGATCCTGAAGTCATGACATGAGCTGAAATCGAGAGTTGGTTGCTTAAGCTGACTGAGCCACCCAGACACCCACAAAAGTTTTAAATTTTGATAAATTCCAATTTACCTTTTTTTTTTTTTTTTGGTGCTTTTGGCATCATATCTAAAAACCATTTCCAAATCCAAGGTCATGGAGATTTACCCCTAACTTTTCTTCTAAGAGTTTAATAGTTTTAACTCTAATATTTAGGTCTTTGATCCATTTTGAGTTAATTTTTGTATGTTTGAAGGACTTAATTTCAAAACTTACTTGAAAGCCACAGTGATCAAGACTGCCATCCTCCCAATTCCTATCCTCACTCCAGAAACTTACTTCAAATCTCCCAAACACCTCTAACTCCACATGTGCAAGAGGTAACTGTCATTCCTCTCTGTGAATATTGTTTGTCTCCCCATCCCTGGTCTATGTGAGAGCAGGATCCCTGTGAGTGATCCCTATGTCATTTGCTCACAGACAGGAACCTGGTTCTTCTGCACAATGGCAACTATTCTTCTCATATGGATTTTTTAAACAACCTCTTAAACCTCCCTGCATCTGTCTCATGCTCCTCAGTGATCTATCTCAAAAGGACTGCAAGGACAGTAACTCTAAAATAAACATCTCTGCCTAGCTTACAGTTGCTTAGTATCTCCTATCTAGGAGACAAAACCTCCACTCTTTGGAATGCACAATCTTTGATCTCTTTGTGTTGATTTGATATGGTTCTGAGATTTTTCTGATACCATTTTAGTGAATTCAGTTCTTACAAAAACATAAAGCCCATTAAAAAAAATAAAGACTGTGTTATTTCCATAAAGGTAAATATAGATCAATGAAATATAATTGAGAATAAATTCACATATCTATAGTCAATTGTTTTTAGATGAGAATATAAAACTTCTCAATGAAGAAAGAATAACTCCTTCAATTAATATTACTAAAACAATTGGATATCCATGGGTTATTAATTTTTGTCATGCAATTATTAAAAGTATTCTCTTATAATCCTTTTTATTTCTGTGAGATTGGTAGTAATGTCTCCTTTTCCATTTCTAATTTTAGTAATTTGAATCCTTCCCTCTTTTTCTCTTGATCAATCTAGTTAATGGTTTGTCAATTTTTTTATTTTTTCAAAGAGTCAACTTTTTTTCTTGTTTTTCTATTCTTTATTTCATTAATTTCTGCTCTAATCTTTATTATTTAAATTAATATTTGCTTTGAATTTAGTTTGCTCTTATCTTCCTGGCTTATGAAGGTAGAAATTTAGTTATTGATTTGAGATTCTTTTTTATTTTTTAATATAGGTATTTACAATTATAAATTTTCCTCTAGATACTGTTTTACCTGCATTGCAGTTTGGTACATTGTGTTTGTTTTCATTAATCTCGAAATATTTTGTAACTTCTGTATTAGTCCTTTTAGGCTGCTGTAACAAAAATACCATGGGTTGGTATATAAGCCACTCCAAGGGGTGGTATATACACACAATGGGGTGGTATATAAACAACAAACATTTATTTCTTTTTTTTTTTTTTAAAGATTTTATTTAATTATTTGTCAGAGAGAGAGAGAGGGAGAGAGAGCAAGCACAGGCAGACAGAATGGCAGGCAGAGGCAGAGGGAGAAGCAGGCTCCCTGATGAGCAAGGAGCCCGATGCGGGACTCGATCCCAGAACGCTGGGATCATGACCTGAGCTGAAGGCAGCTGCTTAACCAACTGAGCCACCCAGGCGTCCCCAAACATTTATTTCTAAGAGAACTGGAGGCTGGGCAGTCCAAGATCATAGTGAAGACATATTTAGTGAGGGCTTCTTGGTTCCTAGAAGACTGTCTTTTCACTCTTCCATCGTGGAAGGCAATGAGGGATCTCTCTGAAGATAAATGTACTAATCTCATTTGTGAGGGCCCTGCCTAATTTGCCTTGGGAATTAAGAGTTCAACATATGAATTTTCAGAGGATACAAACATTCAGACAGTAACAGTTTCCTTTGTGATTTCTTCTTTGACCCACTGGAATTTTAGGAGTGTGATGTTTAATTTCCATATATTCAGAAAATTTTCCAAATCTCCTTCTATTCTTGATTTGTAATTTCATTCCATTATGCTTGGAGAAAAAATTTGAATTATTTCAATTTCTTTAAATTAATTTTAAACTGTTTTATTGCCTAATATAGTTTATCCTGGAAAATATTCCTTGTACACTTGAGAAGAATGCGTATTCTCCTATAGTTGGATGAAGTGTTGTATAGATGTATGATGTTCATGGTGGTCAAGCATTCTATTTCTTTATTGATGTTTTATCTGGATGTTCTATCCATTATTGAAAGTGAAATATTGTTGAGCTGTGAATTTTCTATAGTTCTATGAGTTTTTCCTTTGTGTATTTTTGGTTTCTGTTGTTAAGTGCATATATGTGTATAATTGTTACATCTTCTTGATATTATTTATCCTTTTATTAAAATAAAATGTTCTTTTATAAAAATATTTATTTATTTATTTGAGAGAGAGAGAGAGAGAGAGAGAGGCAAGTGGGAGGATAAGAGGGAGAGGGAGAAGAGAGACTCTCAAGCAGAATCCTTGCTGAGAGAGGAGCCTGATACAGGGCTTCATCTCACAACCCTGAAATCATGACCTGAGCCAAAATCAAGAGTCAGACATTTAACAGACAGCCACGCAGGTGCCCCCAAATAAAATATTCTTTATGTCCAATAATAATTCTTGTCTTAATGTCTATTTTGTCTGGTATTAGATAGCCCCTTCATCTCTCTTCTTTATGGCTTGCATGATTTATCTTTTCCTGTCCTTTTTATGTCCATTTTAAAAAGTCCTTCAGATTTTGCTTTGTTTCATTTTGTTTTCTTTGGATTTTTTTTATTGTAATTTTATTTAAATTTCAGTTAATTAACATACAGTGCAATATTGGCTTCAGGAGTAGAATTCAGTAATTCATCACTTAAATACAACACCTGGTGCTCATTGAAATAACTTTTTAATTCTCATCTTTAATACCCATCACCCATCAAGCCCATCCCTCAACCACCTCCTTCCATCAACCCTCAGTTTGTTCCCTATCCTTAGGAGTCTCTTATGGCTTGTTTCCCTTTCCCATATGTTCATCTTTTTTTTTTTTTAAGTTCTACATATTTGCAGTTCTTTCAAATTTCTTCTTGTGATTGATGTCAAGTTTAATAGTGTTATGGCCTGAAAATAAGCATGGTATGATCTTGATCTTTTTGTATTTGCTGAGGGCTGATTTGTATGTGATCTATTCTGGAGAATGTTCTATGTGCACTCTAGAAGAATGTATACTTTGCTGTTTTAGGATGAAATGCTCTGAATATATCTGTTAAGTTTATCTGGTCCAGCCATTGTTTCATTGTTGATCTTCTACTTATATGATCTGTTCCTTGCTGTAAGTAGGCTGTTATGGGTCTCTACTATTATCGTATTATCATCAATGAGTTTCTTCATGTTTCTTATTAATTGATTTATATATTTGTGTGCTCCCAATTTAAGGGCATAAGTGTTTACAATTGTTAGATCTTTTTGATGGATAGAGTCCTTAATTATCATATAATTGCCCTTCTTCTTCTCTTGTTCCAGTCTTCGTTTTAAAATCTAGTTTGTCCGGGAGCAGTTAGGATGGCAGAGGAGTAGGGGAACCCTAAGTTTGTCTGGTCCCTGAATACAACTATGTAATTACCAAATCATTCTGAACACCTGAGAAATCAATCAGAGATGTGAGAAAACAAATGCTGTGAGTCTGCCAGTAGAAAGGCGATCACCTTTTGGAAGGTGGGAGATGCAAAGACTTGAATCTGATGTTTCATAGCTGAGGATCCTGCAGAGGGAAAGGAGCCTGCTTAAGGAGGTAACACAACATATTTTAAACACAAAATTAGAAATTTTATAAGTCTGCTACAGTGGGTGATATATCTGGCTTAAAGGTGCTCAGGTAGTGAAAGAAAGTGGAACCCCAGGTCTGACAGCACTGTAGGAGAATCCTCAGTGTTGTAAGAAGAACAGATATTTCCTGAGTATGGCAGAGCTTCCAGGCATAGGAGCAGGGAAGCTGGCTGAGAACAGTGAGTCTAGGTGCCAGCTTTTGCTCTGTGTTGCCATGAACTTTGAACTGTTGTACAATCATGTGACTGCTTTTCGGGGAGGGGGTTTAGGAAAATAGAAGAGTGGTAAGACCCCCATCTCCTTGGTAGGAACACTGTGGGTCCACACTGCTGTAGTCTCTAAAATTTTGACTTTTGAAACTCAGTCATGTGCCTGAGATAAGAACAGTCAGTCACAGGCTGGGTGAACACAGAATTCTGACAGAAACTGGGAAGAATAATATTCCATTGTATATATGGACCAACCATGAGGGACTGTGGACTTTGAGAAACAAACTGAGTGTTTTAGAGGGGAGGGAGTGGGGGGATGGTGAGCCTGGTGGGTTTTTTTTTTTTAAAGATTTTATTTTTAATTATTTGAGAGAGAGAGAGCATGAGAGAGAGCATGAGAGGAGAGAGGTCAGTGGGAGAAGCAGACTCCCTGCTGAGCAGGGAGCCTGATGTGGGACTCGATCCCGGGACTCCAGAATCATGACCTGAGCTGAAGGCAGTTGCCTAACCAACTGAGCCACCCAGGTGCCCCAGCCTGGTGGGTTTTAAGAAGGGTACATATTGCATGGAGCACTTGGCATAGTACATAAACAATGAATCTTGGAACACTGCATCAAACACTAATAATATATTTTGTGGTGACTAGCATAACATAATTAAAAAAAAAAAAAGAAAAGAAAAAAAGAAACCAGGAATACAATAGTAATTGATTGACTTTCTGTGAGGGCTTACAGAAGAGTGGGGGTTGGAAATATTAAGCTCCATGGCTAGAGAGGGAGGCATGACCATATTCATTTTGCCCATCAGTACTAAAATCCTTCAGGGAGCAAAACAACACCCTTCTAAGTAGAATCTGTAGGCACTTACACCAAGCCCTGCCTCTGTGCACTGCAGGCACTTTTCCACTAGGACAAGTTCACTTGAGAATCAGTGCAACAGGTCGCTCCCCCAGAAGACCAGCACAAACAACTCTCTCTCACCAAGTTTACTGATCATATAGGGCTGTAAATCTTCAGCTCTGGAGGAAAGCTATATACAGCATTCTTCGTATTTTTATATTTTAGACTTTTAGTATTTTTTCAGTTATTTTTTTATTTTTCAACTCCCTTTTATACTTCTTAAATTTTTATTTTCATATATATTATTTTTTGTTTCCTTTAATTGTTATATATACATATATATATATTAGATATATATGTTTATCTTATATTTTTTTTCTTTCTTTCTCTTTCTTTCCTTCTTTCCATTTTGGGATCTAATTTCTTTTACTTTTATTTTTTCATTATGTACAGTTAGCCACTCTATAGTGCATCATTAGTTTTTTTTTTTTTAAGATTTTATTTATTTACTTGACAGAGAGAGATCACAAGTAGACAGAGAGGCAGGCAAAGAGAGAGAGAGAGAGAGGGAAGCAGGCTCCCTGCCGAGCAGAGAGCCCGATGCAGGACTCGATCCCAGGACCCTGAGATCATGACCTGAGCCGAGGGCAGCGGCTCAACCCACTGAGCCACCCAGGTGCCCCAGTACATCATTAGTTTTTGATGTAGTGTTCAATGTTTCATTATGTATAACACCCAGTGCAAATCACAACATGTGCTCTCCTTAATGCACACCACCCTGTTATCCTCTCTTCGCACTCCCTTCCTTCTAAGACCCTCAGTTCATTTCCCAGGATCCAGAATCTCCCATGTTCATCTCCCTCTCTGATTTCTCCCCTTTCAGGTTTTCCTCCCTTCCCCTATGGTCCTCTGTGCTATTTCTTATGTTCCACATTTGAGTGAAACCATTTAATTGTCTTTCTCTGCTTGACTTACCTCACTTAGCATAATCCAGTTCCATCCATGTTGATGCAAATGGTGGGTATTCAATCTTTCTGATGGCTGAAAAACATTCCATTGTATATATGGACTGCATCTTCTTTATCCATTCATCTGTTGAAAGAGATCTTGGCTCCTTCCACAGTTTGGCTATTGCATATATAGCAATATACTATATACACTGTCTGTTCATCTCTTCTGCTCATTTTTTACTGGGTTATTTGTCTTCTGGTTATTGAGTTTGAGAAGTTCTTTATAGATTTTTGGATATTAGCGATTTATTTGCAATGTCATTTGCAAACATCTCCTCCCATTTCATGGGTTGCCTCCTAGTTTTATTGACTCTTTTCTTTGCTGTGCAGAAAATTTTTATCTTGTTGAAGTCCCAGAAGTTCATTTTTGCTTTTGTTACCCTTTCCTTTAGAGCTGTGTCTTGAAAGAAGCTACTGTGGCCAATGTCAGAGAGATTTTGCCTGTGTTCTCCTCTAGGATTTTGATGGAGTCCTGTCTCACATCGAGGTCTTTCATCCATTTAGAGTTTATCTTTGTGTATGGTATAAGGGAATGGTCCATTTTCATTTTTCTATTTGTAGCTGCCCATTTTCCCAGCACCACTTACTGAAGAGACTATCTTTTTTCCATTGGGTAGTCTTTTTTAATCTGTCAAAGATTAGTTGACCATAGGGTTGAGGGTCCAATTCTGGGTTCTATATTCTGTTCCTTTGGTCAACGTGTCTGTTTTTGTGTCAATACCATGCTGTCTTGATTATCACAACATTGTAATATAGCTTGAAGTCAGGCAATATGATGCCCCCTGCTTTCTTTTTCTTTTTCATTATTCCCTTGGCAATTCAGGGGTTTTTCCAGTTCCATTCAAATTATAGGATTGTGCTCCAGCTCTGTGAAAAATGCCAATGGTATTTTAATTAGTATGGCATTGAAACTTTAAATTTCTCTGGGAAGGATAGACATTTTAACAATGTTTATTCTTCCAATCCAGGAGCATGGGATTTTTTCCATCTTTTCGTGTCTTCCTCAATTTCTTTCATAAATGTTCTGTAGTTTCTAGAGTATAGATCCTTTACCTCTTTGACTAGGTTTATTTCTAGGTATCTTACAGTTTTTGATGCTATTGTGAATGGAACTGATTTCTTAATTTCTCTTTCTTCTGCCTCATTGTTAGTGTATAGAAATGCAACATATTTCTGCATTGTGCATTGATGCATTGTGCATTGATTTTGTATCCTGCCACATTGCTGAATTGCTGTATGAGTTCGAGTAACTTGGGGGTGAAGTCTTTTGGGTTTTCCACATAAATTTTCATGTCATCTGCGAAGAGAGAGAGTTTGACTTCTTCTTTGCCAGTTTGGATGCCTTTTATTTCCTTTTGTCGTCTGATTGCTGAGGCTGAGACTTCTAGTACAATGTTGAAAAATAGAGGTGACAATGGGCATCCCTGTCATGTTCCTGACCCTAAGGGAAAAACTCTCAGCTTTTCCCCAATGATAATGATATTCACTGTGGTCTTTTCATAGATGGTTTTTATGATACCGAGGAAGGTTTCCTCTATCCTTATATTCTGAATATAATACTCTGAATATCCTTATATTCCTCTATCCTTATATTGTATTTTGCCAAATGCTTTTTCTGCATCAATTGAGAGCATCATATGGTTCTTATCTTTTCTTTTGTTAATGTGCTTTATCACATTGATTGATTTGCAAATGTGGAACCACACTTGGTTGTGGTGAATAAATCCCACTTGGTTGTGGTGAACAATCCTTTTAATGTACTGTTGGATCTTATTAGCTAGGATCTTGGTGAGTATTTTGGCATCCATGTTCATCAGGGTCTGTAATTCTCCTTTTCGATAGGGTCTTTGCTTGGTTTTGGGATCAGGGTAATATCGACCTCATAGAAGGAGTTTAGAAGTTTGCCTTTCATTCTATTTTTTTGGAAACAGCTTCAGTAGAATACTTATTATTTCTTCTTTAGATGTTTGGCAGAATTCCCCTGGGAAGCCATCTGACCCTGGGCTTTTGTTTTGGGGGAGGTTTTTATTACTACTTCAATTTTATTACTGGTTATTGGTCCAATCAGATTGTCTATTTCTTCCTGTTTCAGTCTTGGTAGTTTGTAAGTTTCCAGGGAGGCACCCATTTCTTCCAGGTTGTTTAATTTGTGGGCATATAGTTGCTTGTAATAACTTCTAATAATTGTTTCTAATTCCCTGGTGTTGTGATCTCTCCCCTTTCATTCATGATTTTATTAATTTGGGTCCTTTCTCTTTTCTTTTGGATAAGTTGGCCAGTGGTTTATCAATGTTATTAATTCTTTCAAAGAACTAGCTCCTTGTTTCATTGATCTGTTCTACTGTTTTTCTGGTTTCTATTTCATTTTTCTCTGCTCTAATCTTGATTTCTCTCCCCATGCTTGGGTTAGGCTTTATTTGCTGTTCTTTCTCCAGCTCCTTTAGGTATAAGGTGAACTCATGCATTTGGGATTTTTCTAATTTTCTGAATGAGGCTTAGATGGCTATGTATTTCCCTCTTAGGACCACCTTTGCAGTATCCCATACGTTATGGACTAAATGTTTTGTTTTCATTAGTTTCCATGAATTGTTTAAGTTCTTCTTTAATTTCTTGGTTGATTCAATCATTATTTAACAGGATGCTCTTTAACTTCCAAGTGTTTGAATTCCTTCCAAATTTTTTCTTGTGATTGAATTCCAGTTTCAAGACATGATAGGCAAGTCTGATAACATGCAGGAAATAATCTCAATCTTTTGGTACTGGCTGAGACCTGATTTGTGACCTAGTATTTGGTCTGTTTTGGAGAAAGTTCTGTGTGCATTCAAGAACAATTAGTATTTTGTTGTTTTAGGGTGGAATGTTCTGTATATATCTATGAAGTCCATCTGGTCCAGTGTATTATTCAAAGCTCTTGTTTCTTTTTGGTCTTCTGTTTAGATGATCTGTCCAATGCTGAGAATGGAGTGTTAAAATCTCCTACTGTTAATGTATTATTGTTGATCTGATTCTTTATTTTGGTTAATATTGGCTTATGAAGTTGTCTTTCCCCATTTTTGGGACATAGATATTTACAATTGTTAGATTTTCTTGTTGGATAGACCCTTTAAGAATGATATAGTATCCATCTGGATCTCTTATTACAGTCTTCAGTTTAAATTTTAACTTGTCTGATATAACAATTGTTACCCCAGCTTTCTTTTGAGGTCTGTTGGCATGATAAATAGTTCTCCATCCCCTCACTTTCAGTCTGGAGGTGTCTTTAGGTTCAAATGAGTCTTTTGTAGACAGCATATGGATGGGTCCTGTATTTGCATCTAATATGCAACCTCATGCCATTTCATGGGAGCATTTAGGCTGTTCACAATGAGAGTTTTACTGAAAGATATGTATTTATTGCCATCATATTGTCTGTACAGTCCCTGTTTCAATGGATTGTCTTTGTAAATTACTTGTCTTTATTCCTTCTAGGGTCTTTCTTCTTTTATAGAATCTCCCTTAGTATTTCTTGCAGGTTTAGCTTGGTGGTCACATATTCTTTCACTTTCTCCCAGTCCTGGAAGCTCCATCCATTCTGAATGACAGCCTCACTGGATAAAGTATTTACTGCATGTTTTTTCATTTTTCTACCCTGAATATGTCTTTCCAGCCCTTTCTGGCTTGCCAGGTCTCTGTGGACCAGTCTGATATTATTCTGATGTTGCTCCCTCTGTATATAAGCTATTTCTTCCCCCATCTGCTCTCAGGATGGCTTCCTTGTTTATAATATTTGTGAGTTTTACTATTATAGGCTGGGGCATCAGTCTTTTCTTCCAGGAAGAGGTCCTCTTGGAATGGGTCCTCTTTGCCTCTAGGACACGAATGTTTTCTTTGTTCCCCAGATTAGGGAGGTGCTCAGCTACAGTTTGCTCAAATATACGTTCTAGTCCTCTCTATGTCTGTTTCTCTCCACCTCCTCAGGAATTCCAATAATTTTGACATTGGAATGTTTCATGGCATCATTAATCTCTCTAGTCTGTTCTCATGGATTTTAAGCTGTTTGTTCCAGGCATCCTCCTATTCCTTCTTTTCTATCAGTTTGTCTTCTGTATAACCAATTCATTCTTCTGCCTCCTTTGCCCTAGCTGTTAGAGTATCCAGTTTAGATTACACTTTGTTCATCGCATTTTTAAGTTCAGCCTGATTAGCTCTCATTTCTGCCATTAGAGATTCTACATTTCTGCTAATGATTTTCTCAAGCCTAGCTATTGACTTTGTAACTGTTACCCTGAAGTCTGTCTCTGACATCTTGCTTATATCCACATCCATTAGGTCTGCAAGAGAGGTCATTGTTTCTGGCTCTTGTCTTTGTTGAGAGTTCCTCCTTCTAGTCATTTTGTTGAGGGGTGGTTGAGAGAATGTACGGAGCCCAAAATATCAACCACAATCCAGGTGAGATGTACCCTTGGAAAATCCAGAGTGGTTGGAAGCCACCACCAAAAAAACAAAGCCAAAATGAAACCCAAGAATAAAATTTATAAAATTAAAAAAATTAAAAATTAATGATTAAAAAAAGAGGGATGAGAGGAGAGAAGTATAATCTCTCGATGTAGGCAAGGTAGGGTATTTCAGTACTTCCTGGGTGTATTTTGTTCTCTTTGTTAGAGGCCACTACTTCCCAGAGTTACAGGGAAAATAAAACTGGTACATATATAAAAGTTTTTTTTTAATATGTATTTATAAAAGTACATATATATGTATTTATAAAAGTACATATATAAAAATTGAATAGGAGAAAAAGGACTACATTGAGGCTTGTATTTATTAAAAATATACAGGTGTGAAAAAGTACAAGTTAAAAAGCTACCATGAAATATGTTATATTAAACTTCTAGCTGAAATGAGAAAAAGGTAAAAAGAAAAAAAAACAGAGAAGAAACATGAGAAAGACTAAAAAGGAAAGAAAAAAAAAAACTTGTATCTGAGAATGACACAAGCTGTGAGGCAACACCTGGAGGTCAATATACTATTTTCCCCTGGTGTTTGGGTTTTATGGTTTTATGAGGACCTTAGGGTTGTTGTCCTCTTGTTCTTCCAGCTTGTCTTCTGGGGGAGGGGCCTGTCTGGGCAGAGTTGCCCTGTTGTCTATCAGGGGGCTGGGCCCCATGGAAACTGTTTTTTTGGGCTTTTGTTCTTTGGTGGTTTTTTAGGCCTTTTTGGAGGGTCAGAAGAAAGGAAAATGTCCCAACCCAGACCTCTGCCCCAGGAAAGGAAAATGTTCCCACCCAGACCTCTGTCTGCTCTTCTCTAAGCCCTCCAGAACACACTGTTTCCCTTTCTATAAGTGTTGTTGAAAACTACAGCCACCCATGGGTCATGCACGCCCCCAGAAACCCTCTCAGCAGTCAACTCAGACCCCTGCTTGTCTCTGCCCTTTGTGCTTCTAAAACCGTGAGTGGGTCCAGGTCTGCAGCAACAGCAGCTGGCTCTGGGTCCTTGGTGGCAGGTGGCGGCCTGCCCTGGGTCCATGTGCACATCCCCTCAACACCTGTTTGCTATTTAAGACCTGTTATCAGTCCCTTCCCATCCCACTGCTACTGCTCTGCAAATTATCACAGTTCCCCCAGTGCAGGACGTTTTTGTGCTCTGGTGTTATATCACTTTCCAGGGACCAGCTTATGGCAGCTCCCCCCTTTCCATTTATCTCCCAGTAACTGCCCACAGAATTACAACTCTGTCCTTCATACCTCAAAACTGGATTTTTTGCTTGTGGAGATCCAGATATATAGCCTTACATCTCAAGGTGATTTTGTGTGTGTTCAGAATGGTTTGGTAGATATCCAGCTAAATTCAGGGGACCCATTTGATTGGAGTCCCCTACTCCTCCACCATCGTGCCCCATTCCTTCCTCTATTTTCTTTTAATAAGCAGAACAAAATACACTCATGATCTAGGCTTTTTTCCCCCCTTCTGCTTTTATTATTACTATTTTTGTTGTTGTTTTCTCTTTTCTTTTCTTTTCCAGACAAATTGATGAGAAGGAGAAACTCAGCCCAAAAGAAAGAACAGCAGGTAGTACTCACTGCTAGGGATTTAGTCAATATGGATATAAATAGAATGTCTGAACTAGAATTTAAAACTGCAATTGTAAAGATACAATCTTGGATTGAAAAAAACATAGAATACACTAGAGAATCTCTTACTATAGAGAAAAAAGGACTGTCAGGCTAAAATTTAAAATGCTATTACTGAGATACAATCCTAAGTGGCAGCCAATAAAATGAATATGAATGAAGCAGAAGCACGAATTGGTGACATAGAAGATAAAATGATGGAAAATATGGAAGCTGAAATGAAGAGGGAAAAAAGTATTAGGTCACAAATGTAGACTGAGGGAGCCCAGCAATTCTATAAAGAGAAATAATATCCATATTAAAGAGTTCCAGAAGATGAGGAGCAGGAAAAAGGGACAGAAGGTTTTTTGAACAAATAGTTGAGAATTTTCCTAATCTGGGGAAAGAAACAGGCATTAAAGTCCAATAGGCAGAGAGAACCCCTCTCAAAATCAACAGAAGTAGGTCAACAACTAGACATATTATAGTGAAACTTGCAAACTACAAAGATAAAGAGACAATCCTAAAAGGAGCTGGGGAAAAGAGGTCTTTGACATACAAGGGTAGAAACAGAAGACTGGCAGCAGACCTGCCCACAGAAATCTGCAGACCAGAAAGGATTGGCATGATATATTCAATGTATTAAGTGGGAAAAAATATGCAGCCAAGGATACTTTATCAAGCAAAGCCATCATTCAGAATAGAAGGAGAGATAAAGAGTTTTCAGGACAAAGAAAAACTAAAGGAAGTTTTGAACACTAAATGAGCCCTGCAAGAAACATAAGAGGGATCTTTTAAGCAGAGAAAAAGTCCCAAAATAACAAAGACAAGAATGGAACAGAGAATCTAAAAGAACAGCAACTTTACAGATTATACAATGGCACCAACTTCGTATCTTTCAATAGTTACTCTGAATGTAAATGGACTAATTGCTCCAATCAAAAGACAGAGAGTATCGGAATCAATACCTATTCTTATGAAACTCTTCCAAGAAATAGAAATGCATTTCTATTTGTTCTATGGAATGTTCTATGGAACATAGAACATTTTCTATAGAAATGTTCTATGGAACATTTCCAGACTCATTCTATGAAGCCAGCATTACCCTGATCCCCAAACCAGACAAACCCCACTAAACAGAAGAATTGCAGACCAATATCTCTGAGGAACATGGATGCAAAAATTATGGCCAAGATACTAGATAATAAGATCTAACAGTACATTAAAATGGTTATTAATCATGACCAAGTGAGATTTATTCCTGGGCTACAGAGGTGGTTCAACATCTGCAAATTAACCAATGTGACATATCACATTAGTAAAATAAAGGATAAGAGCCATATGATTCTTTAAAAAGCTGCAGAAAAAGCATTTGACAAAGTGCAGCATCCATTCTTGATAAAAACCCTCCACAAAGAGGAGGGATAGATGGAACATACCTCAACATAAAGACCATCTACAAAAGACCCACAGGTAACTTCATCCTCAACAGGGGAAAGCTGAGAGCTTTTCCTCTACAGTAAGGAACACAACAGGGATGTCCACTCTCACCACTGTTGTTCAACATAGTACTGGAAGTCTTAGCCTCAGCAATCACACAAAACAAAGAAATAAAAGGTATATAAATTAGCAAAGAATAAGTCAAACTCTCACTCTTTGCAGATGACTTGATACTCTATGTAGAAAACCCAAAAGACTCCAACCAAAACTTGCTGGAACTGATACAAAAATTCAGGAAAGTTGCAGGATATAAAAACAAATGCATAAAAGTCAGTCACATTTCTATACACTAAGAATGAAGCAGAAGAAAGAGAAATCAAGGAATTGATCCCATTTCCAATGGCACCAGAAACCATAAGATACCTAGGAGTAAATCCAACCAAAGAGGTAAATGATCTGTACTCTGAAAATTATAGAACACTTATGAAAGAAATTGAGGAAGACACAAAGATGTGTAAGAACATTCCATGCTCATGGATTGGAAGAATGAATATTGTTAAAATGTCTATGCTACCCAAAGCATCTACACATTCAATGCAATCCTAATCAAATTAACATCAACATTTTTCACAGAGCTAGAACAAAAAATTTTACCATTTGTATGAAACCAAAAAAGACCCCAAATGGCCAAAGAAATGTTGAAAAAAAAAAAAAAACCAAAAAAGCAAAAACCCAAAGCTGAAAGCATCACAGTTCAGGACTTCAAGCTGTATTACCAAACTGTAATTATCAAGACAGTATGGTACTGGCATAAAAAAAGACTCATAGATTAATTACTAGAAATGGACCCTCAATTCTATGGTCAATGAATCTTTGACAAAGCAATAAAGTATATCCAATGGAAAAGAGACAGTCTCTTCAACAAATGATGTTGGGAAAACTGGATAGCCACCTGCAGAAGAATGAAACTGGACTACTTTCTTAAGTCATATATGAAAAACAAAAAACAAAAAACACATACCTCAAAATGGATGAAAGACCAAACTGTGAGCCAGAAATCCATCAAAATCTTAGAGGAGGACATAGACAGCAACATCTTTGACCTCAGCCACAGTAACTTCTTGCTAGACACGTCTCCAAAGGTAAGGGAAACTAAAGAACAAATGAACTATTAGGAGTCCATCAGGATAATAAGCCTTTGCTAGCAATGGAAAGAACTAATAAAACTACAAGACAACCTATGAAATGTGAGAATATATTTGTAAATTACGTATTAGATAAAGTGCTAGTATCCAAAATTTAGAGAGAGTTTATCAAAATGAAAATCCAAAACCCAAAAATCCAGTCAAGAAATGGGCAGAAGACATGAACAGACAATTTCCCAAAGAGGATATACAAATCCCTAAGAGGCACATGAAAAAATGCTCAACATCTCTGGGCATCAGGGAAATACAAATCAAGATCACAATGAAATACCATCTCATACATGCCAGAATGGCTAAACTGAACAACTCAGGAAACAACAGATATTGGTGAGGATGTGGAGAAAGGGGAATCCTCTTACACTTTTGGTGTGACTTCCAGGCACTCTGGAAAACATTATGAAGGTTCCTCAAAAAGTTAAAAACAGAAATACCCTATGATTCAGCAATTACTCTTCTAGGTATTTATCTAAATGATACAAAAATAGTGATTTGAAGGTGCCCGTGCACCCTAATGTTTATAGGAGTAATGACTACAATAACCAAAATATGTACAGAGCCCAGATGTCCATCAACAAGTGAATGGATAAAGAAGAGTTGGTTTATATATACAATGGAATAGTACTCAGCCATCGAAAAGAATGAAATCTTGTCATTTGCACCAACATGGATGGAATTAGAGGGTATTATGGTAACCTAAATAAGTCAGTTGGAGAAAGACACATACCATTTGATTTCACTCATATGTAGAATTTAGGAAACAAAGCAGATGAGCAGGGTAAGGGAAGAAAAAATAAAATAAGGTAAAAAAAGAGAAGGAGGCAAACCATAACCAACTCTTAAGTATAGGAAACAGAGTTGCTGAATGGGAAGTGAGTGGGTGGATGGTGGTAAATGGGTCATGGGCATTAAGGAGGGCACTTCCAGTGATAATCCCCTGGATATTATATGCAACTGATGAATCACTAAATACCCCTGAAACTAATAATATACTATATGTTAACTAAATTTAATCTAAATAAAAATCTTAAAAAATAGGAAATCTTAATTTGATATAAGTATAGCTCCTTTGGCTTTCTTTTGATGTCCATTAGCATGATAGATTGTCCTCCATCCCCTCATGTTTAATCTGTAGTTTTCTTTAGGTCTAAATGAGTCTCTTTTAAGCAAGATCTAGATGGTTCTTTTTTTTTAATCCATTTGACATAATATGTCTTTTGATTTGCCCATTTAGTCCATTTACATTATTGAGAGATAGGAATTTACCTCTGTTGCCTGTAGAGTTGGTGTTTCTGGTGATGTTCTGTGGTCCTTCCTAGTCTTTGCTGCTTTTGGTCTTTCTTTCTCCACTCAAAGATTTCCCCTTAAATTTTCTTGCAGGGCAGTTTCGTGGTCACGAATTTCTTTAGTTTTTGTTTATCCCACAAACTCTTTATCTCTCCTTCTATTCTGAATGACAGCCTTGACAAATAAAGAATTCTTGGCTGTCTGCACATTGATTATTTCCTTCTTTCTGGCCTACCAAGTTTCTATGGACAGATCTGCTGTATATTTGATCTATCTTCCCTTGTATGTTAAGTGCCTTCTTTTTTCACTTGCTGCTTTCAGGATTCTTTCCTTGTGTGTGTATTTGATGAATTTGTTTATGATATTCCTTGGTGATGGGTGGGTTTTTGTTGAATTTAATGGGAGTTCTCTGTGCTCTTGGATTTTGTTGTCTGTGTCCTTCCCCAGATTGGGGAAGTTTTCAGTCATAATTTGTTCAAATAAACCTACTATCCCTTTATCTCTTCATCTTCTGTAACTCCTATGATACAAATCTTATGTTTTACTAAATTGCTAAAGTGTCTAAGTCTACCTTCCAGCTCCATTATCTTCCTTTCCCTCTTCTTTTCAGCTACATTATTTTCCATAATTGTTTCTTCCATGTTACTGATTCACTCCTTTGCTTTGTCCATTCTCATTTGTATGGTCCCCATTTGTGTTTGCATCTCAGTTATAGCATTTTTAATTTCAGCCTTACTAGATTTTAGTCCTTTTATCTCTACAGTAGGGGATTCTTTAGTGTTTTCTGTGCTTTTTCAATTTCACCTAGTATCCTTATAATTGTTATTTTAAATTCTAGTTCAGACATTTACTTATATCTCTGTTGATTAAATCCCCAGACATGAGTTCTGCCCAGTGTTCTTCCTTTTGGATTGAATTCCTCTGTCTCATCATTCTATCCAGGAAAGAAAAGAAGAAAGGGACAGGAGAACAATGAAAACAAAACAAAACGAAAAGCAAACACACAAATAAAAACAAAACAAAAAACAAAGAAAAAGGAAAAAAAAACCAAAAACACAAAACAGGAACCCCCCCCCCCAAAACCCCAATTAGGGGCTCGGCGAGTTTTTTTCTGCTTGTCTCAAGAATCTGGATCTCAAAATAAAAATATATACATATTAAAAGAAAATAAAAGACAATGAAATTAGACAAAAAGGCAAAAAGCATACATGAAAAGTACATATATAAACTTTAAAAATTAATAATAAATAAAAAGGAATGTGGAAATATTAGAAAATAATTTAAAGAATAATAAAGATAAAAGAAATGAAGAATGAAAGTAAAAAGGAAGCTCGATCCTATTTCCTTAGAGCTGATGTTTTGCAGCAATGTGTGATCTATAAACTTGGTGAGAGCAAGTTGTTTGTCTTCTTGGGGAGAGACCTGCTACACTTATTGTCTGGCTGACTTGTTTCGGTGGAAATGCCACCAGGGCGCAAGGGGGTGGGGCTTGGTGTAGGAGGCTCTGGCGTCCACTAGGTGGCACTGTTTTACTCCCTGAAGGGTTTCAGCACGGATGGGTGAGATGAAAATGTCTGGGCCCTGGTCTCTAGCCTGGGTGCTAAAAGTTTTTGTTGTGGTTGTTTTAAAGATTTTATTTATTTATTTGAGAGAGAGAGAAAGAGAATGGGAGAGAGAGAGAGAGAGATAATGAGAGGGTGAGGGTCAGAGTGAAAAGGAGAGTCCCTGCTGAGCAGGGAGCTTGATGCAGGACTCAATCCTGGGACTTCAGGATCGTCACCTGAGCTGAAGCAACCGAGCCACACAGGTGCCCTCTGGGAGCTGAAAGTTTGCATCCCCTATTCTTCAGTAAGGTCTCACAGAAAAGCAATCATTCACCCTATTTTTTCTCCCAGTTTCCTCTAAACCCTGTGTTCACCCTGCCCATGTCCCAGCCTTTTTATCTCAGGTGTGTGACCAAGTTTCAAAACTCCAAATTTCAGGGATGCTCATGGCCCCAGCCCACACTCTTTCTCCAGGGGAGAGTCTTAGAGTCTTTCCATGCTTGCCGGCTTGTCCCTGGAAAGTGGTCCCATAACTGCAGTTTAATTTGCAGTTTAAAGCAGAATGCCAGCCCTAAGACCTGTTGCTCTCTGCTGGCTTCCCAGCTTCTATGCCTGGGAATAGCACAGCATCTTGGTGCCACCCATTCTTCCTGTAATCCAGCAGATCTTCAGATCACTCTGTCACTCTTGGGATTCTGCCCCTCTTTTCCACCTGAGCATCTTTAATGCAGGCATGTTCCCCATGGTAGTGAACATAAAAGTTAAGATTTTGTGTTCTGTCATGCTTCTAATACTTTATGGTAGCCTCTGTAAACAAGCTTCCTCCTACCACTGCATCGACAGCTATGTCTTTCCCAAAGGAACTTTCATACCTCCAACCTTCCAAAAGATAGTCACTTTTCTACTTGTGGACTTGCAGTGTTTGTTCTCTCAGACCTCTGATTGACTTCTTGGATGTTCAGCATTATTTGATAACTACCTAGTTGTGTTTGAGGGTTGAGACAGGTTCAGGGTCCTCCTATTCCTCCACCATCTTAACTCCAACGTGCTTAATTATTGACCTTTCTTCATTTCATATACAAGGAATCTAAGAGCAGGAGCAAGGCCCTCAAATGCAAGGCCAGAACCCAAGCATCCTGACTCCTAAGCACTGGCTGGGTAAATTCTGAGGTATCTCAGTCCTGAAGAAGGGGGAATATGTATTAACAGAGATGTCGAAGCGTTCCTCTTAAGATTCCATCTTCAATATGTCTTGTCTGTACCCCATTGCTGACTTCCTTCAAACTCACTCCATGAAATACTCTGGTTACTATAGTACGAAAGGGGTTAAGGAGGGGAAAGGAAGCTCACACTGACTGAGCATCTTCAGGAATCGTGGAGTGAGTTCAGATTTATTATCTCATTGTTTTCAGGCCAATACCCAAAAGTTAAGCAATATTTCTTCCTTCATGATAGACTTGGCTCAGAGAAGTTAAATAACTTCCCCAAGACCACAGACCTGACAGTCAAACAGGAGTCTGACTTAAAAGGTTGGATTTTCCCATCAACCACCAGGGGGCATTTCAAGAGCAGAATGACATGTTCAGAGAACCCCAGGAGGGCCTCTGGGATATGTTTGCCCTCAGGCTGTCAGGAAAGATGGCCTGGGGTGAAAATCTGGAGAGTCCTGGATGGAAACCAAAGTTCCTCCAACCCCCTGGGTCCCAGGAAAGCAGGTTTCCATTCTTCATCTATAGTTTTTCACTTAGTCTGTGGGGGCAGGATTTCTGTCCCTAGAGGAATCTCTCCAGCTGGGGAAGGGTCCCCCATGGCTGCATTGAGGTCTGCACTATCTCTGTTTTCATATTCTGATTTCCTGAAGAGGGTGGGGAGACAAAACACACAGGAGAGGATAGTATGTATTTACACAACTTTACAGTTTAAAGAGAATTTTCATATAGAGTTTAATGGAGTGCCCTTAACATCCCTGAGAGAATTATCATGGCTGTATTCTCTTTATGCAACTCCATAGGATCCCATGTTTTTCTTTTTGTGACTCTCAGCACTAATGTGATATCCTGGTTTGATGTCTGTCTTCTCCAGTGAACCGTCAACTTCATGAGATCAGGAGCCACATGTCTGCTCACTATTTTGTCCCCAAAGTCTAGCATGTAGTTGTTGTTCAAAAAAATATTTGACTGAGTGAACAGATAAAGGGCCATCATCATTCCCATTTTACAGATGAGGAGACTGAGGCTTCAGGAAGCCAAGTGATTTTCTCAAGGTTACCTAGCTAACTGATGGCAGAACAGGCATTCTTTCTGGATCCTAGGCTGAAGGAGTGGACAAAAGTATTGGTGGGAGATTAAATACCTCCGATCAGGCATGGCAGAATAACATCCATACGTCCAAAGAGTGAACACTGAGTGTTACCTCTCCCATCACTCCCCACTCATTCTCCAGTCCTGAGGTATACTGGCAGGGTCAATCAGCACATATCATACTGTCCTATATTTATTTATATCTTTATGTGGCTGTACACTGTCACCCTACACTTACCCAGAATGGAGACTACTTAAACACATGTCTGGCCCTTCTATCATCTCTATCTTGAGGGTCTGGCATACTGCCTGGCACATTATGAGTACTCAATATGTTTTCAGGAAGTTCAGGTGGATGAACTTCCCAATAGCAGCTCCAAATGTCTTCTGCATGTGACACTCTTGGTGCAAAGTTGGAATGAATCTCCTCTGAGCCAGATGTGCCTGAGTGGAGCCATTATTGAGATGGTGATGATAGTGCTGTATGTAGGCTGCAGTTCCAAGGACTGTGAGCCTCTTAAGACAGAGCTTGTGGGAGACCTGCAGGAAAGTTACATGGGATCCACTGTTGGAAGGGTAAGCTTACAGAGGTTGTCTCATTCAGCCTTTCCCTAACCCACTCCAGGATGCACTGCTCCAAAAGAAGAGTGGCTGCCTGAACCAACTGGGGAGATTAGAGGACTTATTCCACAACCATCAGAGGAGTCCCACAGGGACAAGGCTGGTCACAAACATTAGCCTTCAGTTCATTCTGGCTTTCTCATGCTCTTTGGTCAGGACAATGTTTGCTCTTAGGACTGTTACCCAGACAGACACCAACAATGTCCTGGAAATGTTGCCTGTCAGCTGTCATCTACCCGGGGTATTTCCTGTTGTATATCCTGCCTTCCTCCACCCAGGCTTGCTGACATCATGTAATGCTGCAGAGTTATGTGAGGGACAAAGCTGCTTATAGGCCAGCCTTAACTATTATCATCATCATTATTTAATTATGTTTCTGTTATTATTATTAACTTTTATTTTTATAGCATTTTATGGCTCACCAAGTACTTTGCTATATGTGATCTCATTGGATTGGGTAGCATATTAGTAGCCTCCATTGCAGGATGAGAAAATTGAGATTCAGAGAAGCAACTGATATGTTCAAGGTTACAGAGTTAATAAGGCAGAATTCTCTTATTACTCTGCTGAACTGATTCTTCTTCCACTTTAAAGTTATCAATGGCTTCCTACAGGTCCTCAAGTCTTGTACTCCTAATAGAATTTGCTCCAATTACCCCTGAGTCTTGGATTCCAGTAAGAAACATGGTAACTTAGTAATGGAGGCCTACAGTGCTTCTGAGCCTAGTGCTCTAAAACAGTGTCCTTTCACAGTGCTGTGGCTGGCTTGTGGGAGAGAGACACTGAAAGCCCCAGAAAAGGACAGAGCTGAAAAGACATAGGAATAAAAAGTTTTAGGGCACCTGCTATATGCCACAAAGGATGCTTTATTGATTATCAAGTCTTTTGACCCAAGAGGCTTTCTGCTCTGGTAAATGAGCATTCATGTCCAAGAGTCTTGGGATTGGTGGGAGGTGGTCTCTGTTCTGGGAATTTGATTTTAGCATCTCACATGGGGTACCCAGATGCTCATAGAGGCCCGCACTACTCTCCCAGCTAGTTGGTACAAATAGTGGCATATGGCTCACCCTTTACCCTCCCTCCCTCCCTCCTACAAATATTTAATGAGCATCTACTATGTTCCAAACACCTTGTGGGTCCTGAAGATTTAGCAATGACTTGGAAACATAAAGAGATCAACTATCTAGCCCATGAAAAGTTTGGTCCAGGGCCTCAGCCCTCTCAGAATCAGAGAGCTCCTGAGCACTAAGAATATTATGATATCTGCCAGAAACTGGCAGGAGTTCAGAAAGCTGGCCTCACTCAAAGAGATTACACAAAGTAACATCCTTGGGAAGGTAGTAACTAAACCCATCACATCAGAGGCCCATTTCTGCTCCTCTAAAACAGCATTATGTGAAGGATGAACAGTGGAAAAAAGGAGTAATTTTCCCTCATGATTTCCCCAAAATCTGTTGGGGCTCCTGTCACTCAACCAGCAACTGGCAGTGGAGGGAACACTCTGTTAGGTACTGCATGACTCTGTTCACATGTTACACCTCCCCAGGTCCTCCCTTGATTGAGGCATGCCCTCATTAGGCTGTTTGGTGAGTTGAGCTGGAAAGGGCATGTGGCTCTGAGGCTGGAGCTCTGGCCCTGAGTTCTGAACAGAGAGAGATGGGCCAGAGCTCTGACAGACTTTAGTGACCCCTAGTGTCTAAGAATAACTCAAGCATGAATGATATCCCTCAGTTTGTCAGTTGCTTCAGTATTTAGAGTCTTCCTTTGCCTGGCCTCCCAGGGAGACCACAGCAACATGCTGAACAGAAGTGACTTCAGGCACAGTTTCCAACTGAATCAGGCTGAGTCAAGGTCAGAAGGTGTCCTGTAGTGGCTACACTGGCCCTGTGGGGCTCCTCCCTCCCTGACAATGACAACAAACTCTTAATATTCCATTCCTTTATTCTTCACCCAACAAGTATTTGCTGAATGCTATGAGCTCTTCGCTTGGCCTTGGAGGCCACACAGTGATGGGTAATATGAAGTACCTGCCCCTAAGGAACTTTCAGTATAGAAGCAGGGATAAGAGTTTCAGGAAGTCTGAGTATTTATTATGTGCCAGCCTCTGTGATACTCTCCAGGGTCATGGAGGGAACACCCAGACCCTGAAGTGGAGGTGCTCACAATCCAAGAGGGGAGCCCAATCATGAACATGGGACATGACAGGTGTCCTATCAAAGAGGTGCTCCATTTCAGAAAGGCAGTGATGAGGTCCTGTCAGTGATGCGACAGGCTTCTCAGAAGACAGCCCTTGGTAGCATGTAAGAGTTGGAGAGGAAGGGCGTTCTAAGCTGAGGGTGCATCCAGGTGCATTCAAGAATGGTAATAATGTGGTTTGGCTGTAGTGTTAACGTGGTGCAGGGGAGACAAGCCTGGGGAGGTAGAAGCTATTAAAATATGAAGAACTTAGCATTAGGAGGTACTTGGATATTTTCCCCTTGGGCATAATAGGGAGTCACTGCAAGTTTTAAATAAGCTCAAATTTACATTTTTAAAAAGATGTGGAGGGTCTGAGGAAAGGAGGGAGTAGAGCTGAGAGAAGGACCATGGGGCATTATTGGATGTGGGGGAGAAAGAGAGAGAAGACAGGATGACCCTCAGCCTTGGGTCTTCGGGTATTTCCTCAGGGAATGGAAGGGGCCTGTGGGGGAGATGGTGATGGTGGGTTTTGTGTTCATCAATTGCCATCAGCTGTGGGCCACAGTTTTTGTCTTTGGAAGTGGGGAGGGGTGAAGGAAGGGGAGGTGGGGCTAGAGGACAGGGGTTGAGAGGAGGGAGAAGCCTTCATCTTGCAGCAAAGAGGTCCTCATAATGGAGGACATTTAACAGAATGAGAGGGCCCATGGGTACTCAGGCAGATGTAGTGGGAGCGGAGGCTGAGCAGGGGGGATGAGTAGGAAGAGGTTCTGGAGACTGAACTTCCTGGATGGAGCAATCTGTAGTCCTAGGATGAGACAGTCATATTTCCAGATTGCTCTTCGGATTTTGGTGGAAGAGTCTGGCACAAAGGAGGCAGGGAATTCTTGGTCATTTAGTCACTAAGCTAGAGCCTCAGGCTTCTGGTAACTTGTTCAGACTCCTATAACGTGACACAGTCATGATCCACCTGTCTGCCAGAGACAGGAACGTGACTTGGAAAGCTTGGCTCTTAAGGCCTGGAGAGTCCAGGGCTGTGCTTGGCATAGGTGGTGGAGAACATATTGGAGGGGGACAGGGGAGAAGGCCAGATCCAAACTATGATCTCAGATCTGGTTTCCCAGGATATATGGACATCTTTCCTCCTTTTACAGTGAGATTCACTTTCTACATTTATTATTATTACTATTATTATTATTAATTATTATCAACAGAATCACCACTACTTAAAGTAGAATGACATGTGATGGGGGAGAGAGAACTATATTTGTTATTCATTTCCCATCTCTGTTCATTTCTCTCTTTCCTTCCTTTCCTCCTTTCCACCTTCCTTTCCCATCCCCCTTCTCTCCTTTTCTCTTCCTTCTCTACTTACCATATTAAACCAGGTACCCAATCTGTAAACCTGTAAATCCAGGTTTACAAAGTTAAATTAAAATGTTTTAGGCTGTGGGCATGAACATAATTGAGTTTTGAGATCTCAAGAGGGAAGATGGTGTCTTTGGGTGGAAAGAATCTTTTTTTCTCAATGTAGGTACAAAGCCTGCCTTCGGCAGTCTTTGTAATTCGATAAACATTACATGCCTACTGTGTGAATGTAATGGGGCAAGGGACTCATGGGTTGTGAGTGGGCACAAAGAGAAGCAGGACTCACATCCTCCATGCCCAGTTGGGGTCAAGGGCTGGAATCCAGGAGCTCCTTTGTCTCCTGGCACTGAGACTCTTGTCTGGGCTATGATGTCCCCTTCTTTCCAGTTAGCTCTATCCAATATACCACTTACAGTACTCATGTTTTTCAAGATTTGGGCATTCAACAGAAGGATAGCTGATAGTTCTGGCTTCCAATGAGTTCATGACATGAACATATGGATCAGAGCAATGTTGTGCAGGGTGATTAAGTATCCAAGAGAGTGATTCTGACAGAGAGGGCTGCTAGTGTAAGATAGGTAAGGAGGTGGCATCTGAACTGCAGATGGAGAAGTGAGGGCAGTATTCAAGCCCCAGGAATAATGGGACTTTGTGTAGCTCTCTTGTGTGTCTTCAGTACCAAGCACGGGGCCTAGCACTTAGTAGAAATTCAAAATATCTGCAAAGTTGAATAAATGCATCAAATACCACTTTTGTAAGGCCTTCTCTAATCTTTTCTGTGAATTTAGTATTTCTGTGCTAAGTTAAAAATTTTTATCATCCAAGTCATGTGCATTCATTGCAGGAAAATTAGAAAATGTAGGTAAGCAAAAGGAAAAAGGAAATGCTCATGATTCCCCACCTAGAAGTAAATACATTAACATTTTAATACAGATCCATACAGACATTTTTTCCTGTTTATTTACATGTATTATATATAAATATAGAGTTATATTCAGGGAGACTTAGATAAATGGAATCAATGTATTGCTTATGCTGTTGTAACCTTTTCTTATCTAATCATCTTTGCTCATGCTCCTATTCTAGCAGATTGGGATATCTCTCTCTCCCACAGGACTGACAACTCTGGGTGGGTAGTGATAATGGCTTGTCTTCTGTGTTTCTCTACTGATTAGCACAGGGCTATCTTTCTATAGGTCCTCAGTGTAAGCTGGGGGTTAAAAAAATGTCCTGCTGAAGACATCCATTAATGATGGCCAACATGGGTGATTGCAGAGCTGTGAGGGAGAGTCCAGCCCCCCAGCATATGGATGCACCTCTGCCTCAGTGTGACAAGTGTCTGTGTTCGGCAGCCAACCCCTCCCTGCTGTCTGCTCAACTCACCTGAGCTCTCAGCTTCCAGCCTCTCCATGGGAAAACAAGGTGCCTCAGTGCTTGTACTTCCAGGAGCCTCCCTGACTATTTTTACTCTTTTGAGTCCCCACCCTGGAAATTTACTTACTTCCAAAGGGTAGGAGTCCTCCTTTCTCTGGTTATTCACTTCTGGGGCTTCTATAGCATTCCCGCCCCCAGCTCCAGCTATGGAAATGTTCCTAGTTGAGATAACACTGCAGCTGGCCCAGAGCCCCAGCAGCTGTGACATCCCACCCATCAGAGATTCAAGGGCAGGCAGAGTGGGGCTGGCACAGGGCTGTGGGGTGAAGCTTTTCCAGGAAATGCTACCGGCACCTGGGGGCCAGTTCTGTGTCAGTCCTGGTGTCCTGGTGTCCCTGCCTTCACCCATATCTCTGGTATTCACTTCTTGAAGGTGGTGGTGCCCAGGCAGGCAAAAATATTGCTTCATGACTTGAGACCAGAACTGCTGCAGGGCTCTTCCAGCCAGCACTCCAATCACTTGAGGCAAAAAGAAAACCTCAAACCTCATTTTAAGGCCATATGACACTATCTTTTCAGAAGAGGAGTATTTATGTTCTGCTTATGTGCATGTTTCAATTGAGACATAATTGACGTAAAACACTGTGTATGTTTAAGGTGTACAATGTGTTGATGTGATATATACATGTATTGCTATATATCACTGTAGTGTTAGCTAACAACTTTATCACCTTGCATAATTATCATTTCTTTTTTGTGGTGAAATAATTTAAGATCTAGCCTCTTAGCAACTTTGAAGTATATAATACAGTATTATTGATTATATCACTATGCTGTGCATTAGATCTCCAGATTTATTCACCTTCCAGTTCAAGTTTGGACTCTTTAACATCTCAATTCCCCCACCTCCAGCCTCTGGTAACTACCATTCTACTCTCTGTTACCATGTGTTGGGCTTTTTTAGATTCCATGTGTAAGTGACATCATACAGTATTTATCTTTCTTTGTCTGACATCTCATTTAGCATAATGCCCTCAAGGTTCATACATGTTGTCACAATGGCAGGATTTCCTTCTTTGTTATGGCTGAATAATATTCTCTGTGTGTTATCACATTTTCTTCATTCATTCATCTCTTGGTGGACAATTAGATTGCTTCCTTATCTTGGCTATTGTGGATAATGTTGCAGTAAACATGGGGGTGCAGATAGTTTTCTGATATCTTGTTTTCATTTCCTACAGCTATATACCTAGATGTGGGATTGCTGGATCACATGGTAATTTTATTTTCAATTTTTTGAAGAACCTCTGTACTGTTTTCAAAAGTGGCATAACCAATTTAAAAGTGCACAAAGTTCCCTTTTCTCCACATCCTCACCAACACTTGTTCCATCTTGTCTTCCGGATGACAGCCATTCTAATAGGTGTGAGATGATATTTCATTGTGGTTTTGATTTGCATTTCTCTGATGTTGAGCATCTTTTCGTGTACTTATTGGCTATTTGGATGTTTTCTTTGGAAAAAGTTTCTATTCAGTTCCTCTGACCATTTTTAAAATTGGGTTATTTTTTGTTATTGAGTTTTATGAATTTTTAAAATGTATTTTGGATATTAACCCCTTATCCAATATATGGTTTGTAAGCATTTTCTCTTATTTCATAGGTTGAATTTCCATTTTATTGTTTCTTTTGCTGTGCAGAAACTTTTTAGTTTGGTGTATTCCCAGTTGTTGATTTTTGTTTTTGTTGCTTGTGCTTTTGGTGTCAGATCAAAAAAAAATCTTGCCAAGAAGAATGTCAAGGAAGGTTTCTTCCATATGTTATACTCTAGGAGTTTATGGTATCAGGCCTTATGGTTAAGTCTTTAATTCATCTTGAGATGATTTTTGTGAGTGGAGTAAGAGAGGGCCCTAATTTCACTTTTCTGAGGGTTAAGCCTCTGCCTTCAGCTATGGTCATGGTCTCAGGGTCCTGCGATTGAGCCCTGAATCGGGCTCTCTGCACAGCAGGGAGTCTGCTTCCCCCGCTCTCTCTGCCTGCCTCTCTGTCTACTTGTGATCTCTCTCTCTCTGTGTCAAATAAAGAAATAAAATCTTAAAAAAAAAAAAGTTTAACCAACACCATTTTTAAATTCCAGTCCCCTGAGGATTCTAGACCTTTCCACCACTTCTCTGACAGAACATGCAGAAACTGGGTTAAAGGTCACTCTGATTTGAGGAATAAGCATGAAATCTAGAGCCCAAAGAGGTTTAAGCCTGTCATCTTCTCTCACCTGTGACCTTAGACAAATTGCTTGTCCTCTCTGAGAATCAATTTTATTTTTTAGTAACAGGGGTGATGTAGTGAAAAGAAGGGCCATCTGTACCCCAAATGTTCATAGCAGCAATGTCTGCAATTGCCAAACTGTGGAAAGAGCCAAGATGCTCTTCAACAGATGAATGGATAAAGAAGATGCGGTCCATATATACAATGGAATATTTCACAACTATCAGAAAGGATGAATACCCAACTTTTGTATCAACATGGACGGGACTGGAAGAGATTATGCTGAGTGAAATAAGTCAAGCAGAGAGAGTCAATTATATGGTTTCACTTACATGTGGAGCATAAAGAGTAACATGGAGGGCATCAGGAGAAGGAAAGGAAAAGTGAATTGGAGGAAATTGGAGGGGGAGAAAAAGCATGAGAGACTCTGGACTCTGAGAAACAAACTGAGGATTTTGGAGGGCAGGGGAAGTGGGGGGATGGATGAGTCTGGTGGTGGGTATTAAAGAGGGCATGTATTACATGGAGCACTGGGTGTGGTGCATCAACAATGAATCTTGGAACATTGAAAAAAATTAAATAAAATTTAAAAAATAAAATAAAATGTATTTATAAGTGCAGACAAATTACTCTTGGAACAGAGAAAAATCAAAACTATGATTAAAAAATACTTAGAGGGGTGCCTAGGTGGCTCAGTTGGGTTAAGCCTCTGCCTTTGGCTCAGGTCATGATCTCGGGGTTCTGGGATCAACGAGCCCCCCACTAGGCTCTCTGCTCAGCGGGGAGCCTGCTTCCTCCTCTCTGTCTGCTTGTGATCTCTGTCTGTCAAATAATTAAATAAAGTCTTTAAAAAAAAAGAATACTTAGAAATAATGAGAATATCATATTTTACAATCTGAAGTATGAGATCGATGTAATCAGAAGCATATTTGTAACATTAAATACATTTTTAAAGAAAGAAAACAAAAGAAAGATGTGATTAATACTGTAAGTTGGATCTCTGCTTTTCTGTTAGAGTAATATTATTCATGTGAGAGTTGGTTTAATTCTCATGTAAATAACCACCTAAAATTATTTATCTATATTTTTAGATTGATAAATCCACTTTATTCATACAAATTTTATAAATATACCAGGAGTTATATAAGTAGACAAGTATAGCTTCATTTTTTTAACGTAATGAGTAACAGGGGTGATAACCCTACGTTCTACCCAATAGGGTTGTCGGTGAAATTCAATAAAGATATGAATGCCAAAACACCTTATAAACAGGAAAATGCTCTCCATAGTGAAAGTATAAGAAGCCCCACCTCTTTTCTGAAAAAAAAAAAAAAAAAAAAAAAAAAAAAGGTATAAAAACTATCCTGACAATTAAAATATGCCCAAAATGGTAACAATCTTTCCATCCTACTCTGGAATTTATCAAGCCCCAATCTAGGAAATAGGTAGCTGGGAGATGACAGGCTGAACAAAGGGCCTAGGAATGCCCTACCAATAATCTTGACATCTCTGGTTTCCACTTATCACTGATTACTGTTGATGGGGATAATAGCAATAATGATAAGAATAGAAGGACTAACGGTTACTGGACACTTCCTATATGCCAGGTCCAGGGCTAGGGACTTTATAAACATTATCTCAAGGACTCTTCATATAACCCTATGAGATGGACACTGTTATTATCCTCATTTTATGGATGAGTATATAGGTTCACAGAGGTTCACACAGCTAGTAAGTAACAGAGGTGTAAGCCCAGGCAACATCTTTGTTTATCTTTGAGAATTTTCTTTGTTGTGTCTTTACTGAGTTTTCCCCTTGGCCAAAGAAATTTTTTCAAACTCAGGGATGTGTTCCAAATATCAGTGGAAATAATTTTAATAAATTTAATTTCATTTTAAGTAAATCATGGTCTGAAACTTGAATCTATTTTTAAATCTAGGTGTGTATTTGTTTCTCATTGCTGCTATAACAAATTACCATAAACTTAGTGGCTTAAAACAACTCAAATGTATTCTCTTCTGTAGTTCAAAAATCCAATATGGGTCTTTACCAGCCTAACATTAAGGCATTGGCAGAGCTATGTTCCTTCTAGAAGCTCTAGGGGAGAACATATTTCATCACTGTTTCCAGCTTCTAGAATTCCTTAGTCCATGGTCATTTTCAAAGTACATCACTCCAACCTCTGCTTTGCTTATCACATCTCCTTTCTCTCACAGTGATCCTCTTGCCTCCCTCTTAAAAGTGCCCTAGGATATCACTGGGCCCACCTGGATAATCTAAGATAATGTCCCTGTCTCAATATCGTTAACCTAATCACATCTGCAGTCTTTTTTGCTGTGTGAAGTAACCTATTCATGGGCTCTGGTGATTTGGACATGGCCACCTTTGAGGGGAGAGGCATTATTCTGTTTATTACAGTGTGCATCTGGGTAATAGTGAGTAATGAAAAGAAGACAAATAATGAAATTACTGTCCCAATCAAATATTCCAAAATCAGCATGGAATGAATGGGAGCACTACTCAGTAGAAGCTCTCTACAGAGGTGGTTTCAAGGCCAGGGTCTGGCAGTGAAAGGGTTGATCTACAAACAACCACAGAGAAAGGCAGACAGCAGATATTTTTAGGGCCATTCAGATCTGTCTAGGCTGGAGATATTCAGATGACCCCATGGGCACATCTAGTTTTGTTCACCATCAAAACCTGAGAGCATTATGCAATCCTACCTCACCAGGCACCTCCAGATTATGACTCAATTTCTCTGAGGAGTTTTCCTACAGGAAGAGAATATACCCATCAGGCCAATATTTAACACTCAAATTTTTTTTTAGTAAATTGATGTCATCAGTCTTTTGGGAGTTAGTTGTAGTGACTCAGCATTGCCAGGATTGGTAAACTCAGAGGAATGAACAAAGTTGGATTTCTGGCCCAAGGAAAGGCCATCAAGGTAGTACTGCCCTAGGGAGGGCTCTTGAGTCCCCATAACAGGTTGAGCCCTCATAATGCTGGACACTGACTTTTGGATGTAGGTACTCAATTCCTGGTTACTGAGGGCCGTAGCAGTAAAAATTACTTCCAACTTTACTAAACATGAGATTCAGACAAAGATTCACCATGTTTATTCTGATTTTTACCACAAATTCAATAACCATGTTTAACAAGGATATTATGTAAAATAAAGCTTGCTAGAAAAAAAATCACAAGAAGAGATAAAATATATAAGAGACAGGGTGCTGTGATAGAGGGCTGAGAACAGGATCTGAATTCCAGCTCTGCCTCTAAGTCTTTGTGTGATCTGGGACAAGATTCTTCTCATCTCTGAGCCTCAGTTTCCTTATTTGTAAAATAAGGAGCGTGGTCAAAATCAATGATTCTCATCTTATTGCATATTAGAACCATCCAGTGAAATTTTGGAGACTGTCAATGCCCATCCCTCACTGGAATTGAGAACCATTGTGTCTGAATGATGGCCAAGGTCCTTTACACATCTGTTCTATCATTCCATGAAGTTTCTGGGATTTGTCAATGAAAATCTGGATTTGAATTTGTTGAAGACACCCATCCTTCTCATTGAATAGCAAATTCAACTGAACAAGGAAATGAAAATTGAGTGTTCAAAAAAAAAAATAAAATTGAGTGTTCACTGGAATGAACTGAACTGAATTCAACTGAACAAGGAAATGGAAATTGAAAATTGAGCATTAACCTAGATCCCTTAGGGGTTTCTGCAATCAAAGACCTTACTGTGTGCCAGTTAGGTGACCAAATAATTATAAGTAAGAAGGTATGTACATTGTTCCCTTCAAATTTTATCATACCCATGTATTAAATGGATAATTTCTTTAACTTTTATTGGGCTTCTTTTTCCAGAAATTCAGAGCCTGTGTTATGCATCCTTTCCTGTATTTCTCAGTGAGAGGGCAAGATTTGGATCCTCTGATGCACAGAGTTCTAGCAGCCAAAGCAAGCTTCCTGGCTCCCCACTTGGTAGGCTTTATCTAAACCCACCTGCCCACTTTTTGCTGCCATTTGGAAGTCAGACAGCATCACATTTCACTTTTAATATTCACTGAGTGATTACTATGTACTAGACACTATTCCAAGAGTTTTATGGATGTTAACTCATTTAATCTGCAAAAGATTCTATGAGATATACACTATTGCTTTTCCCATATCACAGATGAAGACAATGAAAGAACTAATGTTACTTGTCAAACATAATACAGCTCATAAGTGGGGAGATGAGATTCAAACCACAGACTGGTTCTCATGTTCTTAATCACTTACAAATGAGTTCAGTGCCTTCCAGAAAGTGTTCTATAGCTACTAAAAATAATGCTTACAAAGAATGAAGAGCAACAGGGGAAATGTTTTTGTTTAAATCTTAAGTGCAAAGTTAGTAAGGTAAACTCTTACAGACAATACTATGATAAAGATTGTGTAAAGTCAAAACAATACACAAATCACTAAAAAGCTATATGCAGTAAAGAAAAAAAAAGACTAGAAAAAAATAAAATGGAGACTGTAAGGAAAACAACAAAATATTAAGAATGCTCAGAAGGTACTATTATAAATGCATTTTAAATTTTTCCTATCTATATTTTTTCATAATGATCAGGCTTTCTTAAAATCTCATCCCACAGTGGCAAGTAAGTGCCATAAACTTTTTTTTTAAAGAAAACATTAGGGCTTAACTCTAATATTTTCTAAGGGATGACCAGAACTGATGCCTTGCTTTTGGCAACTTCCTTGATTCTAGTTCCTCTGCTCCACCCTCAGCATATGCCTGGTCCTTTCTACCTCACCTTGGACTGACCAAGAATGCCTTCTTTAGAACCATATGTGTCAATAAAAGACATTGCTAGAATTCCTCTGTCCTTTCAAGGGGATCATTAGTGCTGAATCAGTGTTATTTGTGAGTTCTCTTGGTATGTCAAGTTCAGGCAAGGAGAAAAGCCAAACCACCCACACTGTCTGTATTAGATCTACTAAAATAACATCATTGAGATATCAAGCATTCTTAGTCTGGGTTATGGCATCATCTAAGAATGAAAAAGTCACATTAGCTCATTGGCTTGGGCCTGGAATTTTATTTTGGATCTCTAATCTCATTCTAAAAGGAGCCATTTGATTTCCATCTTGGGTATTTTTCTTTGGATTTCCAAACCAAAAAGAGGAGAGATCTTCTCTTCATCCCTGAGGTCTAGAACACCACTGAACCGGCTGAGGAAACAGGAAGCATGGCAAAGCTGTCTGTGGTGCTAACAGGCAATGTGTGCAATCCACAAAGCACCATCACTATCCTGGTGGCCTGAAATTCTCTGGGGACCTTCCTGACAGGCAAATACTTGTCATGCTTATGGAGGGAGGACTTCGGTCCCTAGGATGTGAGGAAAGGGTAGTCACAGGTGTCCCTTGTGAAAGATGCTGTTTGTATTCCACACATGGCCCACACCTCCTGATACCAGGTCAGAGCTGAACCTGTATAAAAGTCGGAAGCTTCTAGGAGCACCTCAGTCCACCTACATCCTGGGTGATCTGCTCTGGTGCCTGAACCAGGTAAAGTGCATCTTGAGGACCAGGAGAGACTCTTGATGTTGGTGTTTCAAGCAGAGATTAAACCTACAGGGGTTGAGAAGAATTTTTTTTTTAAGAGACAGAGGTAGGGAGGGGCAGAGGGAGAATCTTAGGAAGAGGGAATCTTTTTTTAAACATTTTATTTATTTATTAAAGAGAGAGAGAGAAGAAGTGGGGGGAAGGGCAAGCTCCCCACTGAACAGGGAGCTGGACATGGGACTCCATCTCAGAACCCTGGGATCATGACCTGAGCTGAAGGCAGACACTTAACTGACTGAGCCACCTGGGTGCTCTGGGAGAGAAAGAATCTTAAGCAGGCTCCACACCCAGTGCAGAGTCTGACGGGCGACTCGATCTCACAACCTTGAGATCATGACCTGACCTGAAATCAACCTGAGCTGAAATCAAGAGTTAGACATTTGGACACTTAACCGAGCCAGTGAGACACCCCAGGCTGAGGGAAATCCTAAGAAAGAGACAGCAAAAAAAAGATTTGAATGGGAGAGTTCTGCTGGAGGGTGAGTCTGTGAGGTAGGAGAAGGGAAAGAAGGGTGGGTGTCTTTTTAAAACCAGAAGGAATTCATTTGAAATTATGGAGTTCCTCGGTTGAAACCTTTTGTATATTTCTTGTAACTGATTTTGGGAGATTGGGTTTAAAAATCTGATCATCATAAATATGGAATTGCATGAATTCATAGTTCAAGTTTTAAATGTAGAGAAGTTACCTTGGGCTGGCTGAACTTAAATGCTGTTTCATTTTTCAGCTTCATTCAGTTTCTGCTGAGATGTCCTGCCAGCAAAGCCAGCAACAGTGCCAGCCTCCTCCCAAGTGCCCCTCCAAGGGTACTCCTAAGTGTCCTCCCAAGTGTCCCCCAAAATGCCCCCCTAAGTGCCCAGTCCCCTGCCCACCTCCAGTCTCCTGCTGTGGCTCTAGCTCTGGGGGAGGGAACTGCTGCAGCTCTGGGGGTGGCGGCTGCTGCCTGAGCCACCACAGGCCCCGCCGATCTCTTCGACGCCGACACCAGAGCTCTGGCTGCTGTGGCAGTGGTGGTGGCCATTCCGGAGGCTCCAGCTGCTGCAGTAGCTCTGGGAGCTCTGGCTGCTCTTCTGGGGCCTCCGGATGCTGCAGCAGCTCTGGGGGCTCTGGCTGTTGCTCTGGGGGTTGCTGCTGATCTGGGCCATGAGGAGCACTGACGAGCAGCACTAGAGGAGCCAATGTGCCAAAGACCCGCCCAGCCCGAGAATTCTCTTTTCCCCATTTGGAAGAACAGAAGAGGATGGAAGAGCCTCTGAAATGCTTTGAGTTTCCCTCTTCCTCCCACCCATGTCCATTCCATTGTGAGGTCTAGAGGTTTAACCTGTGACAGTCACTAGCCTGATTCCCTCTCAGACATAGATCTTTGGAGGACTTGTTGTTGGAGTTCAGTTATGAAGCTGCTTTCTCTGTAACAATAAAGCTTCTTATTCATGATGTCACAGTCTCCTGATTATGTCTGTTCACCTCTCCCATTCACACCCCTCCATCAAACCCTCTGCCCTTCCGTTTTCTTAAGTGCAAGTGATTACTTTACAATTCAGTTTGAGAAGATGATTTTGGCACTGAAGCTTCTTAGACTTCTGGGAAACAATATTCACTTTTATGCTCCGATTTTGGAAACTTTAGCCTCGAAGGAAAGAGTCATGTCTGAGACTATTGCCCTGATACAAGCTTTGCATGAGGAGAGTCAGGAATGGGTTTTCAGAGGGGAGGATGGTGATACCCAGAAAGGTCACAGTGATGTGAGATTCTCTGAAAAGGGGGTTTCCTTCAAGCATGGGTGATAGTTTAAAGAAGACTTTATCTCCTAGTTATGGGGATAAGGTCTCCTCAAGTGCTCATTCTGGGCTCCAATAAATAAACACACTTTACTTTTCTGATGGTTATAATCCCAGGTGCTTCCATCAGTTACTAGAGAGTAGAGGGTTGGATTTGGGGGAGTGAGTTTAGGAGGGAGGTATGAAATGTCTGAGTCCATTTTCCCTGGATCCTGAAAGGCTAAGTATGGGTTCTGTACAGAACCAAAAGGGCATCCTCCTCTGCCAAACACTGTCTCCGTGTGGTTAGTGTGTGTGTGTGCATGTGTGTTAAGGGAAACAGGAGGGCTTTAGTCACAGTGGTGAGTTTTCCATTTTCTTTAGGAATATGCTGATTTCTTCAGGAGATACTCAGAAAGTTTATGTAGGAATGATAATTCCAAATCAGCCTTTTGTAGACCAGAAGAACAATTAGCTTTTCCTTTGATATGAGGTAACAGTGCTAGGTGAAGTAAGTTAGTATATGAGACTGTAGCAAGTTCATAGACCATTCCTGCACTTGCCCATGTCATCTCCCAGTAGAGAGCTCTTCTCCCAGAGGCTTTGTTACTTCATCACTTCCTTCTCTATTCCAATAAGACCTTACCTCTTAGAATGTCTCACCTGTACTCACCAACAGGTGCCCCCAGGTATAAACAACCTGTTAATCAGGCTCTTAAAGTATGTTAGATGAAACTGGTATCTTTCATGATTGACCATTCTTTGTTCCACCATTCCATGCCCAGCCCACTTACATCCAACCTGTTGCTTAACCATCAACTCTTGAATTCTTAGTCTTGCGTTTCTCTTCTATCTTATGGTTGTGGGTGCTTGCATTCAGTAAGAAGTTCTAAAGCCAGCTGACGTCCAAACTGCCCCAGTTCTTAAAACTCAGTTTCTAAAAGCACCATTTCTCATGGACATTTTGGACCTTAGGAAAGGCCTGGCTTGACATCCTTCTCTCCCTTCTTCTTCCTTTCTTTTTCTTTTCCTTCCTTCCTTCCTTCCTTCCTTCCTCTTTCCTCTGGACAATGGTTCCGAGGAGAACCTATCTTCAAAAGGATTTTGGTGGGGGCGGGGAGTAAGGAGCAAAGAGTCCCACAAGCTGGCTTAGCATTTTGCAATTGGGCCAGGCATCCTGTGCACATTTTTCTCTTAGGCCTCCAGGGCTGTATGGGGATATGGCAACCTGACTACATTCACAGCCTCTCTGGTCTTAAAGTTTCCATAACTTTGTCTGGGTTTTTCTTCCTGTTTCCAGTGACAGAGAGAAATCACCACTGGGATTCCCAGAGGCATATCCCCACCATCATCTTAACTCAGTGTTATCTGGAAGCTTCTAGATGAAGCCCAGTAGGCTTTTCATATAGCCTGTGGCCTGAATTGAAAAGCCAAGGACCAAGGGTCAGAGAGATGCAAAGCAAGATAATAAATTAGGTAAACTACTACCACCAAGAAAATGACTACACAGGGATGGATGTGAGAATGGGAGAACTCTGTGTGTGTGTGTGTGTGTGTGTGTGTGTGTGTGTGTGTGTGTGTGTTGTAGAAGAAGCCAAAGAGAACAGGTCCTAAAGAGAGGTCCCAGATCTCACTTGAGCCCCCATAACTTCTAGCACACACACAGCCCTCCCAGCTATGGACAGTGACTTATTTGGAAAGTAAACATGCCACAGCAATCCTGGCACCTCTGTGAAGTGACTTGAATACCCACGTGCACCACCTACAGTGCTACCTGAGTGATGAATGTCTCTGGGATGTGAGCACCAGCTGACCATGTCTATTGGGAAATGGGTCCCTCCCAAGAGGCAGTGCCTGCCTGCAATCTTATAAAAGGTTCTCTGGCTGGACACTGCTCAGTCCACTGCCTAGCAGGTGCCCCATTCCAGTTGGAGAACTAATTGATTCTTCCAGTGGAGCCAGGGACTGGTAAGTGTCTAAGCAGGACCTCGGGGGTAGTTCTAGATTTGAAGGCAGAGGGAAGGAGGAGGCAGAGCTATGCCTTAGGCTTCAAGTGAGCCAACCTCTCATGGTACCAATGAGGACATGGAGGCCCGACTGGGGACGGTGACTTCTGCAAGGTTAGCAGAATGTGGCTAGAACCCTAGTCTTTGGCTCCCTGGACTAGGATGTATTTCCATCTTCTACACCACTATGTAACTGTTACACTCTTTTCCCTGTACTTGGGAATGGGCCATAGGCAGGAATGACGACCAGTACATGATTCTTGTATTTGTGGGTTCTTTAGACCCAAGTAACTGGTCCTTATGTGTGATTTGGGTATTTTCTAATTGATGGAGTGTTTATACAATGCTAATAACTATGTGAACAGCACTTGAAAGTCTGTGGCCACAGGAAAATAGGAGAAGAGAAGAGAGCCAAAGGAAGAGTTTGGACTAGATCATGCAGATAAATTTCCATCATATCCTCTCTAGCTTCCACGGTGGAGAACTTGGGTGGTCCTTATTTTCCTTAGAGAAAATGGAAACCCATTGATTCTACCAGACTGTTCCCTGCTTTATGCCTCTTTAACTCAATGGAAGCACCTGGTTGGGGTGTGTTTCTTTGCTTCCCCTCCTTTCTCCCCTGCACCAGGCCAGGTTAGCTTGCTCACAAAGCCAACCACATCTCTAAAGCCCTGAGTTCAGTTGTTAGGGTGGAAAGGCCTGCTGGCGTGTAAAAGGCTCCTTGTCTTCCAGGTTCACTGTGACGAGCTGAGCTCCACCATGTCCTCCCAGCAGAGCGCGGCTTCCGCCAAAGGCTTTTCCAAGGGGTCTTCCCAGGGCCCTGCTCCGTGTCCCGCTCCTGCACCCACAGCCTCGTCTTCCTGCTGTGGCTGCTGTGGTTCCAGCGGCGGTGGCTGCTGTGGCTCTGGAGGCTGCTGTGGCTCCGGAGGCTGCTGTGGCTCCAGCGGTTGTGGCTGTTTCCCCAGGAGGCGCCGCCGACAGCCTCGAAGCGGGTGCTGCAGCTGCTGCGGGGGTGGCAGCCAGAGCTCCAGCAACGTCCAGAGCCAAGGCTGCTGTGGTGGCTGCTGAGGCCCCCGCCACCCTGTGAGCTGCTTTAGGCTGCTGCTGAGCCCTGTTTTGCCACCCAAGTCCCTGCTGCATGTCACTGTGCTCCCGCGTGGGGCTAGGTTGGGGTGTGCCTCCCTTCCCCGCCCCTCCCAACCTAACTGCACTGGATGTTCCAAAACCCACCCTGTTCTCAGGCCCACCAAACTCTTTGACCCCCGTGTGATTTTTCTCCCCCGGAATCTGAGCAACATGTGTGGAATATTGGACCCTACCATTGGCAGGGCTTTGCACACAGTTGGTGCTTAATAAATGTTCATGTCATAATAAAACTTCTACCTCTCAAGAACTCTTTGTTTCCAATTGTTCTTCCATTCATGTGTTTATTATCGTGTTCTGTTACCCTGTCCACTACCTCTCACTTAGCCGTGGCTTGGCATACCTGAAAGGGAGAAAAATCAAATTCATGTCTGAACAAGAGTGGCTTCCTGTACTTAATTATGATAGCAGGAATCACAAATGGAGCCAGACAGTGTTCTAAGGACTTGATGTGACATGCACCACCTCACAGCATTCTTGCAATGACTCAGTGGGGGTATGTGCTTTTAACCCATTTTACAGAAGAGAAACCAAGGATATGTGACTTGCTCAGAATCACTCAGCCAGTGGATGATGGAGAAGAATGGGTGTCCTACTCCAGGCTTAAACTCCTAACTGCTCTGCTGTATTCCCTGAAACTTTCCAGAGCCTTCTGGCTGATGTGCTCACCCTCTGGCCCATCAGGTCCTGCACAAGCTGCTGTGTGGGAAATATTTGGATCTGTAGTTCTTAGATCCAAAGATCCAAGGCTTTGGAATCAGGCAGTCTGAGACTTTCTTTTGCCACAGAGGATCATCAATCCACTGCTTTGCTTGCTGGGTGAGGAACGTGCCAGGAGCCTGGGAAGCTCCTTCTTTAGGCCTCATCCACGCATCTGGGGCCCAACCAGGAGTCATGGACTTCCGGGACTCTGTAGGGTGAGATGGGCCATGCTCAGAGCATGGCAATGTCATTTTCTTGAGGTGGCTGTGATGGTGGTGGCAGGATCATCCTGAGGCTGTGGGCCTAGATCTTACCTACTCACTTGAGGAAAGAGGAAACAGGGAGAACAACATCCCTGTGGTCTTGGCTGGTTCAGAATGCAGGAGATGGTAATACTGGTGGTGATAATAGAAACAATTGCTGCCACTTATTGGGCACTTCTTTTGTTCCAGGCACAGGGCTAGGCACTTTACATACATCTCTCAGCTGATCTCCAGGGTAATCTCAAAATCTAGACTTTACTCAGATTTTTTTTTAATCTGAGAAAACTGAGGTTCAGAGAGTTTTAGTTGATTTGCCTAAAGTCATATAGCTAGTGAATGTCCAAGGATAGTGAGTGAGGGAGATAAGATTTGAACCAGGATCTGTGTGACTCCAAAGTCCTTGTTTTCAGAATTGGCATCATATTCTACTGCCTTAGAAATCCCCACCACTCAGGGGAAGGGACACTCGGGCCTCTGGACACACCCAGGCTCATAGAAAATTGAAGCTTGGCTCCTTGGTACTGTTCCATCAGTAACCCAATGACTAGCAAGCTCTGTCATGGCATCCACCCTGCAAAAGTATTTGCTCAGAGGCGAGGTAGGAGATGGTCCATTGATTCATCCAGCAGAGGCCAAATGACCCCTATTGGGGAGCCTCTGAAGGGCAGCCCTGCTCTGCGTGGGAGGGGTCCCTACTTCCATCTCTGAGATTCTACGATTCCTAGTAGGAGGTGACTTGTGGAATCTGTTTACAAACAGATGATATCACCCAAGGACCTGCCCCTCCCACACAGTGATGTGTGTTGGAGCAACAAGCCTTAGGCCCCAGTGGAGGGGTGAGGTGGGAAGGGAGCTCTGCTTGACTCAGAATAGACAGAGTGAAGCTAGCCTGAAGGCAGGAGGTGACCCTCACACAGGAAGCTGATGTCTGAGTTTTGGGGAAGAAAGGCAGTGACTTATTGAGAGACATGTGAATCTTAATGGGAGTACACACCTTTGTATGTGAGGCATATTTGTATCAAATGCCTGGCTGTGGATGGCAGTACCACCAAGCTCATGTATTCCTGACCCAAGCAGGCTACCTCAGGGGTGGTTTGATGACAGGGATTTGGGCATTCAAAGAATAGTTTCATTACCGAAACTTGGGGAGCTGCTCTGGATGGGCTGGGGCTCTGTGTTCATGGCCCCTAGCTTTTTCTGATGTCCAGCAGCAGTTAAAGATGCTGGTACAGGCATTCCCTCTGAAGTAGCAGCGGTACCCCCTGGAAATGCTGGTATTTGGCAATGTGAGGTCCTACCTGGAGGTTGTTACTCAGAACACTGTTAACAGCCAGAATCAGATCTTTGGATAATAAGATATTTGGATAATAAGCAGTATTATTGAATACATTTTATTCACAATGGCTCAAGTTTCAGCTTACATTATGTTATTCTAGCAGTAATGTAACAACTGATATTTATATGGAACTTAGCAGTTTATAAGGTATTATTAAATATCTCTTTCATGATTCTGTAACAAAAGTGTTATTATTTCTGTTTAACAGACTGGAAAGTCTCTGGGGATTTGTGACCCATCTGAGGTTACTCAGCTAACAAGTTGACAGTCTCTGGTTGGACCAGCCTTCTAATGACTTCCAGGAGAGCCAAGAGCCACATCTTCTGAACCTGCACACTGAACAACTGAATAATGTCACTCAATTAATTATTTATGGACAGTACATGCTTGGCATTGAAAACTGTTGCAGGTACCTATAAGAGGTCAATATAAATGAATGTTTGTTAGTGCATCACACAGAGAGCGCTATGCTGAATCATTCTAGGAGATATGCAAAAGTATGTCTTGGCCTCAGTAGTTTATAGTCTGATTTGGGAAATATGATAAATAATCACACAAGGTATGAGTGATAACTTCACATATAAGAAATAACTTCATATTCAAATACTGGTAATACTTAACAACAAAAGAAATGTCACAAGCTGAATATGGCATAGACAATGACCATCCCTATGGCCATCCATTCAACCAAATATAGAAGGAATTTGTTACAGGACTTCAAATGAGGACAAATTACTGTGGACTGGGTTATTCACAATACCTTGTGACAGGGACTCTACCTCTGTGCATCCTGCCTGTGTGGACCCTGACTATAGGAACCTGCCACGGGGACCTCATATATATGTGGACTCTGCCTATGTTTGCCCACCTATATGGACCTACCCCTGTGCACTTGCCTATGTGGACCTACCATAGGGACCCTATTTGCGTAGATCCACCTGTGTAAACCTGCTGATGTGGAATTGTCCATGTGGATCCTGCCTGTGCAGACCTGCCATGGGGACTTCACTTTCTAGTGTGAAGATAGATAAGAAAGAGAACAAGAAAGACATTATTTCACATGGTGAAAAGTGCTGTGGTGAAAATAAAGAAGATGAGGTATAGACATTAAGTGGAAGTGCATGGGGATTTTAGATAAGACCAGGGGAGGCCTCTCTGAGGAAACGCTCTCTGGGTCGAAAATGTGGGAGCAATTTCACAGATCAAGAAAGCACATGCTTATGAGCTTCCTGCCTCTTGGCAGCCTGAGGCTACAGTGTTCAAGGGGTGCTCAGTTACATTGGCCCCATTAGAGACTTTCACTACTAAGGAAGTCACTCAGAATTCCAGCTGGTGAGCACACAGATTTGGTAGTGAGATGGATTATATATTGTGAGCTGGGTATTATTCCACTCAATCCTCACAGTTCTTCCACAACTAGGTTTCTCCTTACATTTTGTTAATAGGAAAATTGAGACACAGGGTTCTAAGGTTGCACAGCTTGTAATTGGCAGAACAGGGTTTTGAACGGGATGTCTGACTCTAAAACCAATGTTCTGAACACTGAGCTATGGTACGAATTTCTGGGAAAGAGGGGAGTAATTTCAAGATTGAGCAGAAGGAGGAGAAAGGAAATCCAAGGGAGAGGTGGTGATATACAAAGATTATGAGGACATATCCTTGGAGAGGGAGTGATGAGGCCAGAACATGGATGGTTTTGAGTGTCCAAGGAGTTGAGACTGTGCATACTTGTAGAGTGTGATGGTAGGAAAATGGTTTTAAAAGAAGTACTTTGAAAGATAGCAGCTGGTCTATACCTATAATATTTTCTAACATGGCCCTGAAATTAATTAGGCAACCATGACTAACATGCTCTAGAGGAAGAAGTAAATAGAATATAACACATCATTGTGTGAAGGTGTAATAGATTTGGCTTGAAATGAGGATCCAAATTCAATACATGGCAGTGGATAAGAAAAGGAAGTAACAGATGTGAAATACATCTGTCCAGATGGAAGAAGAATAGACAAAATCAGGTGATGTATTAGGACCAAGAAGAGGAAATAATTAGAATGTCCCTGAGGCTTTGTGCCTGGTGACAAGGAAAGGATGATACCATTAACAAAACAGAAAGTCTGGAGACAGGAGCAGTGTGGGAGGAAGAGGATGAGTTTAGTCCAGGACATGTTGAGTTTGAGGTGCTGGCAAGACATGACCATGAGAAAGGAAATGAACCTGGAGCTCCAGGCATAGAATCCTTGAAAATTGAAATAAACACATAGTAATAAGTCAAAGAGAGGAGTCAAATCCTTGGGAACAGATGTAGTCCCACCCAAGCAGGGAAATTATTGAGAGAACAGACCTGTTCTGTCATGTTCATTGCAGTAAACTCAGTGTAAAGAACAGGGACTGGAACATTGAAGACACTCAATGAACATGTGTTAAGTGAGTGAGTTGAATGAATCAGTGAATGAATGGGCAATACAGAAAGTCAAGAGTTGAGCGGAGGGGGAAATTGAGCAGTTCAGAAGAATTCTGAATTCCATGTGAAAAGGGAAAAGGGAAAAGTCAGAAAAATTACTCCAAAATTTGGACTAGATAATTGATAATGCTATTTTAAGGTCTCAAATTCTAGTAATCCAGGTGAAGGAGAACCAAGACAGGGCAGAGTTGCAGAAGCTAAAGGATGTCATATAAACCAGGTTAGTCACACAGGACTTCCGTCCCATTGCATGATTCATCTTGGTATCTTTAAGGGATTGAACAGTTATAGTAAGATTCCATCTGCCGGGATAGCAGTTTCATTTTGATCAGGTGGAACAGGTTGAGCAGGAAAAGTGGCATTCATAGTGAGCAAGCACAACATCCCCTCTTCTGTGAATAACACTGCAGTAGACCAGAATGATTTGGCTCTGATAAATCTGAAATATGTCAGCTTGCCTTAGAATGTGTTCATTCTGGAAAAGCAAGTATCTCTTCTCTTGCAGAGACTGCATCAGGGCAAGAGCTATGGCTTCTAACGTATCTCACTTAATCATGTCTGTCATTCTTAAAAATATATTCGTTCTCGAGCACCTGGGTGGCTCAGTCAGTTAAGCAGTGACTTCAGCTCAGGTCCTCATCTCAGGGTCCTGGGATTGAGCCCCATTTTGGGCTCCATGCTCAATGGGGAGTCTGTTTGTCTTTTTGCCCCTCCGCCTACTCGTGCTTGCTCTTTCTCTCAAATAAATAAATAAAAATCTTCAAAAAAGAATATATCAGTTTCTATTGCCAGTGTAACAGCTCTGCATATTTGAGTACTTAATTTGCAACCTCAAAGACCATTTTTATGTGTATGAAATGTGATTACTTGCACTCAAAAGTCAGAAATTAACCTCCTTCCTCCATTGCCTTCCTCTCAGTGATTTTGTTCATTTATAACTGCAAATTTTCATTACTTAAAGATTTATTGATAAAAAAAATCATTGATCACTTACTATATGCTAAGTACTATATAATATGAGCAAGTAACTCTTCTCCAGTAGTTTAGTGGGAGAGAGAGTAAAAAATCACAACACAGTGTAATATGATAAATGCTTCAAGTCAGCACATGAAGTTTGCTCCACAGAGGAGGGATTGCTTATCCCACTAGGGAGCTGGCAAAAGGTATTCCTTGAACTTGGTCCTGAAGAATGTGTAGGAGTTTTCCAGGCTGAGAGGATAAGAAAAAATATTTAAGTTAAAGTAAACAGCCTTAAGTGCAAAGGCTGGAGGGGTGAACATGTGTTTTGTAGTAAACAATTTTGTGTGCCCTGCGCTCAAGGAAGACGGGGCAGGTGAGACTGTACAGTTGGTCAGGGAATAGATAAGGCAGGGCCTTGTACAACTACCTTCAGCTCCTGGACCTTTATCCTGGAGCCATGACAAACCATGACATTTGGGGAATCATTAGGTCTTTCTCCTCTTTGCAAACATACTAAAGTTATCTTAGTTTTAACTTCATCTATAGCTACCAGGCTCACCTATCTCCTCCTACTGTCTTCCCTAATTTCAGAGTGTCATTCATTCCTCTATCTTGTATTTATATATTTTCCTTAATTCTACAAAATAACCCTGTCCCATCAACCATTATGCTAGATGGTCTCACTCCAGGGTCACCAGGTGGTTCCTCTCCAGTGCCCAGGACCCAGCCCTCTGTGTAGCATTGCCCTCTGTTGATTAGCTTCCACACCTCCCTTCATGATGCTGCACTTCCCTTAAGGCTTTCTGATCCTTTGGACTTTTCCTTTATAGTTTCTTTTCTCTTCTCTCCCCTAGCTCTACTTTACATTTGTACATAACAACTTCAGTTCATCCCATAGCTGTCTGACTTTCTCTTTCTACAGAGAAACCTCATTAATTCACTCATTCCTCACACTTCTATTGAGGGCCCAATCTGTACAAGGCTCTTGGTTAGGATTTAGGCAGAAAGATGAAGTCTGGATGATTCTTTACATGGTTGTCTCCAAAATCTCTATCTCTAGTCATGACATATCTTCTAAATTACAAATAAAAAAGTTTCCAATTCTCACCAAAATGGTCTCATTTGGATATCCCAGACATACCCATACTAAGCATAAATACCTTACAAACTGATTTTTTCCCTTCAGATTTTTTTTTTTTTTTAACTGCAGATGGTAGGGCCACTGTCACCATCGCATTCCAAACAGCAGTGAAATCTTTGATTTCTTCCTTTCCTTGATTTTGTATCTAACCACCACCAAGCTGTGTTACTTTTTCCTTCCCCCTGGTTCTTCCTTTTGCCGTTTTCTTTTTTTTTTTTTTTATCTCTGCCACTGTCATCTTTTAATCCTCAACACAAGAAGATGGTCAGGAAGTTTGGAAGTAAGGGATCCAGATAAGCATCTATCCTGCAGTCCTAGAGAGAGATGGAGTTGGAAATCTTAATCTATACCTACATATGGTGGGAACAAGCCATCTACTGTGGGGTCAGATCTCAATTTCACATCTGCTAGACAGTTCTTTACAGTTACATGCTCTGGAGAAGTCTAACACCCTAGACCCTAAGTCTAACACTCTAATTATCCTCTTTTTGCCTTACATTTCATTTCCATCTCTACTTCTTCTATTTTATACTGTCAATGCTTATTTCTTTCTCTCCACATTTCACCTCCCCAGCTTCCCCTCACCATTGCCCACCTCAGGACATTCTTTCTTTCTGGATTCAATTTCTTTCTTCCTGAAGTAAATACTTTGATAGTTCTTTTAGCTACTATCTATTATCAGTAAAATCTCTCTTCATTTGAAAATATCTTAATTTGGTCCTCACACAGAGCTATTTTAGTTAGATATAAAATTCCAGGTTGACTGGGGTGCCTGGGTTGCTCAGTTGGTTAAGTGTCTGACTCTTGATTGCAGCTCAGATCATAATCTCAGGGTCATGGGATTGAGCCACTTGTCTGGCTTTATGCTCAGCAGGGAGTCTGCTTGAGATTCTCTGCCTTAGAGTCTCTCTCTCCTTCTTCCCTTGCCCTTCCCCCCTCACACATGCATTTGTGCTCTCTCTCCCTCTGCCAAATAAATAAGTAAATCTATAAAAAGAAATTCCAGGTTGACTAATATTGTTTTCAATTACTTTGAAGATCATTTTTTACTATTTTCTTTAAAAATTTTTAATTTAAATTTAATTAACATACACTGTATTATTAGTTTCAGAGGTAGAATTCAGTGATTCATCAGATGCATACAATACCTAATCCTCATCATTTCAAGTGCCTTCCTTAATGCCCATCACCCAGTTACTCTATCTCCCCACCAGCCTCCCCTCCAGCACCACTCAGTTTGTTCTCTATAGTTAAGAGTGTCTTATGGTTTGCCTCCCTCTCCGTTTTTGTCTTGGGTTCTGTCAGTCTCATTTTCATTTTTTTTGGAGGTAATGTTTTCATTTTTCTGGTGTATTTTTAGAATTTTCTCTTGAGATTTGTTTCTGAGGATTCATGACTATCATTAATTCTTGAATATTTAGAGCCAATTTCTCTTCCAATAATTTTCTCACTCAGTCTTTTTTTCCTGTCTCTGTCTCAAAGTCTTATTGAATGAATGTAAAACTTTTACATTCGATATTCCAGAAACCATGGCCTTCTAAATTGTTTCAACATATCTATCTTCCAGTTCATGATTCCTCTTTTTAGCTCTTTTTAAAATATATTGTTTGCCACCTGTTTACCCCAATATTTATTCTTTCTTCTTTTCACATTAATAAAACTCCTAATATGGCCATAGCTGTCCAGAATTAATATTGCAGGCTCTCTTGCAGCTAAGTGTGGCAATATAATGCAGTTCTGGGCAATGTGATGCCAGTGGAAATATCTTTGGGATATTTTTTAAAGGATAGACCCATAATCTTTGCCCCTTTTGTTCATCATCCTTCTTTTGTCTCTCTGCCTTGAATGTATATTTGTGGCTAGAACTGTGTATTGAACTAAGAGTAAGAGTCACCTCCTAGAAACTGCAGAAAGATAGAAGATAAATCAGTCCTAGATGGCTGTGGAGCTGTAATTCCTGTCCTAGGTGGCCACACATTGGAATTTTATGTCAGAAAAAAAAAACTAATTTTATGTGAGAAACTTATAACTTACTAAGCCACCATCTTTTTTGTCTTTTATTTTTAGCCAAATCTAATTTTAACCTATGCCATTCATTGATGTTCAAATGTCAATGATTATATTTTAATTTCTTATTTTTTCTTTTGGTTATTTTTAAACATTGTCTACATGCTTTTTTATGATTTAAATTTATCTCTAGTTATTTGAAATATTCTTATTTTTATAATATTTATCAGATATCTTGTTAATCTGAAATTTCCTGGTAGTCTAATCCTACTGTTTATAGAATATATTGACTCTCACTGAAGATGAGTTCATAATTCAAAATTATAAACACACAAGAAAACAATCTGCATATCAGTCGTAATTTCTCATCTTCAGTGGGACTTTATTGTGGATCTCTTATGTCCTTCTAGATTAATTTTGGGTTTATTACTGTCAGGTACCTCAGGTCACCTGACTGGGACCAATTTCTATATTAATTTTATTTTATTTTAGTTATCTAGCATAGGGACTTTAAATGAATGGAAAACTAATATGAAGCACAGGCCCATGGGTATAAATTTCAAAGTTTGATTCTCTCCCCTTTCCCTCCATAAGCCCATAGGAAGGCAAACAAGCTTCCTTGTGTCTTGTGGTACCCTTTTCTTACTCTGCTTTTTCAACAGAAGATGTCCTTTTAATTCGTCCATCATTGTGTCTTTTTCTTCATGACCTTAGATCTCAAACCTCAAGAAAATGATTCTCCTTGCCCTCAGGTAGCTGCCATATCCACTTAAAGACTTCCTATTCTGGTTTTCATTTTCAATTCTTTGAATTATGGAATTTGAGGGTTTTTTTTTTTAAACTTTCTGCAAGCATAGATATACATCAAAAGGATATTCGTTCAATTTTATATAACATTCAGAATAGTTATAGAATAAAGGTTTTAAAGTTTTCTAATAATCAATATTGCCAGAATCAGTAGTTCTCTGAAAGTTCCAGGTTTGTCTCACCTGTGCTGTGGGAAATCAAGGGAAAGAACTTCTGCTCTCTTAGGGTCAAGTATGTGCTGGGGAGGGCTCAGTGGTACCTGATGCAATAGAATCTCAAAGGGAAGCTAAAACTCAGTGAAGGATTTTTGATACTCATTCCATTGATAAGGAAGGCCAATTTCATATACTCTTAGACTCAAAGCTTCTTAAGGACAGTGGCTGTACCTATACATCTTTGCATTTCCTTTTCTACTCAGCACTATGATTTATATATAGAAGTTGCTTAAAAGCAACTGCTGATTGATTGTTGACAGCATAAACTCTATAATTTAATCCCTGCTTTGTAGTTTGTACTCATCAGAAAATTACATCAAGGTGTGGCGCATTCTCAGTACAAAGCAGCACATTAACCTGGTACTCCACCCAACCCAGAAACACAGGGAAGATGCCTGGGCTCATTTTTGACATCATATCCATTCTGTAACTAATTCACAATCAATAATAAAGAGAAATGATGATTGCATTATATATTCAGTTAAAATTATGTTTTAAAAAAACTTTTAGGCATAAACAGTACAAAATTCACAATATCTTTAGCATTTGAAGGGATTATTAGAAATCATGCAGTAGGATCACTCATTCTTGTAGAAAAAGTCCCTTGTACAATAATCTGGCTGATGCCTAAACACATCTAGAGACAAGATGTGAGCTCCTGGCCTCATAAGTTAGTTTCATTCATTTTTTTAAAATATTTTATTTACTTATTTGACAGAGAGAAAGAGTGAAAGAATATAAGCAGAGGGAGCAGCAGAGGGAGAGGGAGAAGTAGACTCCCTGCTGAGCAGGGAACCTGACCCAGACTTGATCTCAGAACTCTGGAACCATGATCTGAGTCAAAGGCAGATTCTTAACTGACTGAAACACCCAGCCACCCCTTGTATTAGATTTTTTTATAATGTAATTTTTTCTAATACTGTAATAGTCTATTCACTGTAGAAAAATGCAAGTATAAGTTATAAAAAAAACTCATAACCCATTATCCACAGATAATCACTTTTATAAATGATGGTATATTTCTTCAGAACTTTCTCTATACAAGCATTTGTTTTTTCTTTTAGCAAAATTGTATTCAGGCTGTGAATGCTATTTTTTTCATTGGAACTTTTCACCTAATAATATAGCATCTTTTCATGACAGTACACATTCATCCAAGGTATGCTTTTCATGCCAGAACAGCTTCCATTGTATGGATAGTACATCAGTTATTTAACCAACTCATTGCTGAACATTATCTTGCCTTTGATTTGTTACTATAATTAGAAATGCTGGATACATATCATTTATTCATTCAGCAAATATTTATTAGGCATCTTACCTTTGCCTAGCACTATACTAGGTGCTGAGGATGCAGAATGAGGGATAAAGTTTCTAAACTTCTATGTTTACCTCTGAAGGGAAAGAGGAATATTGGAAATAAATAAACAGAACACAAATAAGATAATCACATGTAGTGATAATCGTTATGAAGACCATAAAACAAGGTGATGCGAGTGGCAGGGTTGAATCTGTACTTTAGGCAGGGAGGATACATTGTGTCATGTGGCCATGGGATAAACCTTAGATGAAAGTGTAGAATTGCATTTTGTACCAATCTATCTTCCCACCAAGGTGTAGAGGCCCTGCTTCTTGGTACCCTTACTAATGCAGGCTCTGTGATCTGAGCCTTACTCCTCCTCTCTGGCCCTATGCTGCCCTCTGAATCATCTCAGACTAGCTATGGCCTCTTTATTTGCATCTTAGCAATATTGCCCCTCATGTGCATAGAACTTGACCCTTTACAAAGAACATTCACATATTAACACTTAAGTTTATTGATTATGTTTTACTTTTATGGTCTTTATTTATGGAAAATTTCAAATCTGCACAAAAAGAGATAGAACAGGATAATGATCCCCTAATTACCCAATCAACATTTTGCTAATGTTTCATCTACTGCCTTACCTTCTCCCTTGCACAAACTTTTTTCTGGACTGTTTTATTTTATTGTTTATTATTACTATTTTTAAAGATTTATTTTTGAGAGAAAGGGGGCAGGGATCCCTGCCCCCTTTCTCTCAAAATCCTGAAACAGACTCTGCTGAACAATGAGCCTCATGTGGGGCTCAATCCCAAGACCCAGAGATCATGACCTCAGTTGAAATCAAGAGTCACCACCCAACCAACTGAGCCACCGAGGAGCTCATTTCTTGGACTATTTTAAAGCAAAATAGAGACATCATATTTTTTCCCACCCATAAATACTGAAGCATGTCTCTTGAACACATGGGGACATTTCTCTTTCTTACATAACTTCAATGCCATTACTATTCTTAACAGAATTAACATTATTTCTTTACTATCACACAACACCTAGTTCATGTTCATTTTTCTACAATTATCTAAAAAATATGACTTTGAAGATGGGTTTTTGAATCAGGATGTAAAAAGTGTCCACGCATTTGGTTGATATTGTTGCCAAGCCCAAGTTCAACTGCCTATCTCTTGGAAGGCCATTACAGAAGAGAACAGTTTTCTTTTTAAAGATTTTATTTATTTATTTGACAAAGAGAGACACAGTGAGAGAGGGAACACAAGCAGGGGGAATGGGAGAGGGAGAAGCAGGCTCCTTGCTGAGCTCTATCTCAGGATCCTGGGATCATGACCTGAGCTGAACGCAGACACTTAAGGACTAAAGAGAATAGTTTTGATTGAAAAGGAATATGAGCTTTACTCAGGAGGCTGGCCACATGGAAGGAAAGGCAGACTCTTGTCCAAAGGCCAACTCTGAGGTTTTTGCCTGGCACAGGGGCTTTTTAAAAGGGGTTTAAGGAAGTTAATTAACAAAGGGATTGTAGTGGCCTGCAACAGTTCTTGATTTTATGGGGACTTGATGTTATCTAAAGTGCGGGAGGGTCTGGTTTCTGTTTTCTTTTCTTTTTTTCTTTTTTTTTTAATTTTTAATTTTTTAAATTTCTTCTCAGTGTACCAGATTTCATTGTAATGGTTTCTGTTTTCTGATGTCAGGAGGACTCTGTTCTTTCTGCAAAGGAGGGCAAGGTCTACAGATACGCAAAGATAAGTCAGTAAAATCATTTGTGTGACCTAAGAAATTTTTATTTTTAATTTTTTTTGGCTAAAAAAAATCGCTGGGCTACTCAGAAAGTTGAGGAGGCATCAGACAGACTTGCTGGCCTCTGCAGCCTGGAAAGTTTCTAGTCTTTCACTCCTCAGGGCCAGTGGCCTACATATCTCAAAGAAAGTAAATTAGTTCTTGTTACAGACCAAAGGCCTTAGGCAGGCAAGTGAAGGAGTATATTATCTGGGAGTAAGTTAACCTCTAAGACCAGCTGGAGTGCTGTTACATTATGTCTCTTAGATTTCCTCTAATCTACGGATGTCTTTCACATCATTTAATTTTTGAGAAATAGATTATTCATCTTGAAGAATTTCTCATATTTTGATTTCAGCTGATTGCGTCTTTTTGGTGCCATTTAACTTTCTTATGACATCTTTACGTTCACTAGGATTTCTTCTCAACTGGTGATTAGATTCAGAAGCTTGAATTCATGTTCTTTGTGTGTGTGTGTGTGTGTGTGTGTGTGAAACATATTCTGGTGCAATGTTATGTGTTTCTTACTGCACCATACACGAGACACATGCTATCCAAATGTTCTACTTTAGTGATGTTAAGATTGATCTGGGGGATTGGATTGTCGTGGTACCACTCATCCTTTCATTTTAAAGTTCCCGATAAACATTTCTCCTCATGCTACCAGTACATATTGGTGATTGCTGCTGGAAACATCTTTCTTTAGGAGTTAATAAATGGTGATTTTTCTATCATTCATTCTCCACTTATTAAGTAACATTGTTTTTATCAAAAAAAAAAGCTTTCTTCATCAAATACAGAGTAACCTAAAATACAGTTTAGATATGAAAGATAGAGCAAATGCTAAATTCTTTCTCTTGCCAGTTACCAGAATAATGAGTTGGTGGCCAGGTGATTTCCAAAGAAAACCATTAAAATAAAAAGAGAGAGTCTCATGATAGACACATGGATTTCTCTATTTTTAGATATGACTCAATCAGTTGCAATTAACCAATTACAAAAAGAAAAATTGATTCTCCAATTTTCCCATTTTGAAAGCATCCTGTGTCTTTTTGATACAATCCAGTAACTTCCTTGCTTTCTGATGTAATAAGATATCCAGGGGTCATCTTGTGCATCATCTGTCTCAGAAGAGTCTTGGGTATTTCTCTAAGAAGTCCACATTCTTTTAGTGGAAATGGTATTTAGAGACACTAATATGGACACTGTGGATGAAAATACTGCTATGCTTTTATTGCTGCTAGGTCTTTTTAGTGGACAATACTAGGAAATACATTTTTTCAAGGAAAAAAAATGAATGAATATTTCAGTCTAAATTAACATTTTAGGATATATGCCTGTTCTTATTATTCTTGTATCTTTTTCCTCTAGTGCTGAAAGTTTGGTTCTTTTTTGTTTTATCCTACGATATATCCTATAGAATATCCTATAATGTTCTCCAAGTAATGATGCCAATATTATTACCAATGATAAAATCATTCAGTGCTATGCGAGGTTTCTTTGAGCTTGGGATATGGATACATTGTCAAAATACTATGTTTTAAAGTTAGTTGAATTAATTCTTTTTTTTAAATTTTTTATTCTTTATAAACATATATTTTTGTCCCCAGGGGTACAGGTCTGTGAATCACCAGGTTTACACACTTCACAGCACTCATCATAGCACATACTCTCTCCAATGTCCATAACCCCACCCCCCTCTCCCAACCCCCCTCTCCCCAGCAACCCTCAGTTGAATTAATTCTTAGCGTAGTTATATCATCAACCTCATGTACAGTTAGACAGTTTTGGGGAGGGAGAAACTTCCTTCTTTCCCCCCAGGGTTCTTTTTTTAAAAATTATTTCTTGGGGGGCCTGGGTGGCTCAGTGGGTTAAGCCTCTGCCTTCAGCTCAGGTCATGATCTCAGGGTCCTGGGATTGAGCCCCACATCAGGCTCTCTGCTCAGCAGGGAGCCTGCTTCCCTTCACCCCCCGCCCCTCTCTCTGCCTGCCTCTCTGCCTACTCGTGATCTCTCTGTCAAATAAATAAATAAGATCTTTTAAAAAAATAAAAATAAAAATTATTTCTTTTTTTATTGAAGTATAATTAACATACAGTGTTTTATTAGTGTCAGGTGTACAATAGAGGAATTCGACAATTCCATATGTTACTCAATGCTTATCATGATAAGTGCATTTTTAATCACCCAAGTTTCTCCTAGGTAGTTTAGAAATAAAAACTGATATGAGACAGACTAACAGGAGAAAAATAAAACTAAGAAAAAGGTTTTATTATATGGACATGGAGGCCCAATAATGCAATTGAGGCCCAAAGAAATGACCAAAGCAGACAATTTTTATACGTTTTGTACAAAGAGACAATAAATCTGTGAGGAATTAACAAGATAAAGAAAACAGATACCTAGGAGCTTTAATTGGTAAGGAATTCTAAGTAGAATCTAGGCTGAAGTAGTAGATGAGAAAAAAATAAAAAGGTTTATTTCTGCAGCTTTTTTGGCTTAAAAGTTCCTATCTCCGTTGAGAAGGATGTGTTTTTACTTGTCAGTACAGGGAGGGTATGTTTCATGTGAGGGATGAGTTTCCTGCTTTCAGGGAATCAGAGAAGGGTCTGAGTGTCGCTGCATTGGCTGTTCCCAGTTCAAAATAATCAGCATGTTGATGTGGTACAGCCTGCCCTGGGCCCCAAAACATGTTTATTGTCATTTGCTTTCATTGTTTACAGATTTTTTAAATTTAATACTTCTGTTTTTAATCAGGTATTAAATATTTGTATTATTCTGAAGCCAAAACTACAAAGCAAGGTACATTCAGCAAAGTCCAGTTTCCTTCCTTGTCCCATCTTTCTCTTCCACATACAATCATTTTTATTAGTTTTAGGTTCAGCCCACAGTTTCTTTAACTCTTATTTTTAACACTTTTATGTAGGCAGGAAAATGATTATTATCATCATCGTCTCCATTATAGAGGAAGCGTCATTGCCCTGGAATGGAATCCTTCCCTGGCCCCATACACCCCTCTGCAGGCACCCTAAAGGGTTTCAATCAAGAAGATGCAGCCATCTGGTTACCCTTATGGTAGACATCCAAATTAAACAAGCTTCTTGCCTCAGGGATTACCCCGCCTACTCTAAATTTATGTAAAATAAATATACCATTATTTTTAAACTCCAGGTGTTACTTGGTGTCTGGAGTTAGAAAAATACATGAGTAAATATGTGTGAATAAGTGTGTGTATATTTGTTTGTGTGTGTTAGGGAAACAAATTATCCCCCAAAGCTGTCATTTTCTACCAATACCTACTATGGTGATGTGGAATATAGGTATGTAAAGGCATTATCCCTGGAATCGCCCTTTGGGTAAATGTGGGGACCATTTTAGGAGAGGAAAGTAGATTTAAAATTAATGAATATGACAGTTCAGAAGAAAACACAGCAGAGCCAGTGAAGCCCCAGTTTAAGTTTGGGTACATTTAACAGTAAAACTCCCCAAATGTTCCCTGAGTTTAAAATCAATGTATGTTTATTATTTTTTTCTTTCTAATTCAATTTAATTTTAAATTCTACTGACAAGTAGGAAGAAGAGAGGAACTATAACTTCCTTACTGGGTGAGTGCACAAATATGACAGAGTGACAATCCTACTATATTATTTATCACCAAAGTGTTTCTCCTGCCCTCCCTCTGCCCCCTCACTCACAAAAGACTTGGCGAAGTGGAGGGGCAGAGGTAGCCCAGGCTGAGCAGGAGATGCATGCCACCTTCTTCCAAGGTAAATGCTCAAAACCCAAGGAAGCCTCTCCCCTGCTTTTCTGCTACTAAGACATCAAGAGGCAGAAGGCTTTTGTAGAAAGGGGCCAGACACAGGCTCAGTGTAGAGCCCACAAATGAGGTGGCTTTCCCGTCATCCTTTCTCTGCTCAGAAAAATCCAAGGAAGCATACCCATAAAGTTTGAGTTAGTTGGTTTGTTTGAAAGAAGGTTTCAAGAGTGAAGCACTTCAGCTTCATAAGTAGTTCACATGTATACAATAGAATTAAGAGTTCTGCTTTTTAAACAACAAAACTGATACCATGTGAGTAGAGAGGTGAACAGCTGGACTTGTGAGCTGGACCAGAAAGGTAACTCTTGAGATTAGGACTTGAGACAGCCCTCATTTGTCCTGGGCAGTGTAGGCTAATCCAGGAGGTGTTGTTGGCTTTCTGGGAGCTGCTGGGACGGTCCTCCTCTCAGGGTCACAGAAGGACCAAGGGGATACTGCATGTAGGTGACAGTGCTCCCTCTCTTTACTTCTGTTTAAGGGACTGTCTTTTCCCTTACGGTGGTCAGGAGAGGCAGTCACTGCCTCAAGTGACCAGGGAAGAGCAGAGATGTCTATTTCTTCATTGATGAAAGGAGGATGGTGGCCCTTTAGCCCTACTTCTTCTGGGCCAGGCTACATGAAGAACCCTCTCACCCCCAAATCCTAGGACTCTCTCTTGCCTACTTAATCTTCTTTTAAAAATAAATTTCATTTTTTTATTAATTAGTGCACATTCCCACTAAATTTTGAAAACTATAGAAACATGAAAAGTATTGTTTTGTGAATACAAAATCGACACCGCCCACATACAGTATATGCCACTTTTTTACATTGCACCATGAGAATTTGTTCTTTACAAGTGGTTTCAATGAACAAGATGCCATCCATTTTATGTACAATATTTTAGTTAACTATTCCTTTATTTTTGGACACCAAAGCAAGTTTTACTTTACTGCTTCCCTAAAGAATGACACACATGTTTAAAATTTTTTCAGTTGATTTAACTGGGATCATTTTCCTAGAAATAGTTACTATTCTGTGAAATCCAATGACTTTTTAAGCTTTTTGGAATATACTGCCATGAGTATGTCCATCATTCACAACCTTGAGTGCCCAGAATCTGGTAATTACAAAAAGATGGTGGAAAATATTTTTGTTATTTATTAAGGTAGAACACATTTTCACATTTATTGTTCATTTACAGTTCTTTTGTTATTGCATTTGTTTTTCTCCATTTTTCAAAATCGTGATATAATTTTTTATTCCTTTTTAATATGTTAGGATTTTTTTGCATTTGTGCTATATATGAATTATGTAGCACTAATGATATATAAAAATATTAATGTTCTTGAATAAATACCATAAACATTTTTACTCTGTCATTTCCTTTTTAAAATTCTGTTAAGGTAATTTTTGCCCCTTGGAGCTGCAAATTGTGTGGTCAGGTGGAGTAGCTCCACACTGATGGGGAAACTGTCTCAGGAGAGATGAAGAACACTCAGCAAAGATGGCCAATAGGTGGCTCTCATCACCCAGGACAAAACTTGGCTTTGACTCACCACTAGGGTGGTTACAAAAGTCAGGACCTCCAATGGGAAAGAGGGCCAACAGCCCAGAACACTTGTCATTTAGAACTCAGAGAAGGAAAAGAATTCAGCCTTCATTATTCTCTCTTCCACTGAGACACTGCCCCCCTTCAAGTCCAATCATCAAGTTCTGTCCAGTCCACTGTCTAAATGCTTCCTGAGTTCACTTACATCCCTCCTTCTCTAGTCCTCCCCACTGGCTCCCTTAGGTCTCAATCATTTTCTTTATGCAGTACTGTGGTGGCCTTTTTGGTGCCCTCCTGCTGTCATCCTGTTGCCAACCATTACCCATGGAAGCCGCTTATTAAAAAATAAAGAAAAGCATAGATTAGATTAGACTGTTCCTCTGCTTTAAAATACTCCATGACATTTGGAATGAAATCCAAATTCTTGGCCTTGGCCTCGAGGTCCTATGTGACTGGTGCCTTGTCTACCTTCTTTTTCTGTCTTGCCCTCACCATGTTCTTGACACAGGCCCCCTTCCTGTTCCTGGAATATGCCAAACCTATTTTCACTTTGTGGCATTTCATTAGTTTTTGAGGAGAGGTTTGACTTGAGCTACTGGAAGTATTTTATGCCATTAGGTCAACAGGAATGTACAAAGAGGAGGGAGAGAGACAGATTCTTGGATTATCTGGCAAGACCTGAGGAAGACCTAGCAAGGCTACTGACTCTTGAGGTGAAGAGGAGGGGGTAGGTATGGGAGTCCTCCTGGAGGTTGACCTGTTGACTCTCCAAGGCTTGGGTTTGTCTGGATGTGAGGCATGGGGAACTCCAAAATGGATGTGGGATTTCAAGACCTGTAACTGAGATGTGGAGTCAATAGCAGGAATTGGGAAGTCAGGAATAAGAGCTGGTGGTGAGAAGATGAAAACTGAATTATATTTACTGACCAATTACTGATGTTATAAGATGATGATGGTGATAATGATGATGATGATGGTGATGATGATGATAGAAGCTACCATTTACTAAACACTTTCTATTGTTAGATACTGTGCTTTGACACATTTATCTCAATTACTTTTTATAGCATTCACTAGGGAGAAGTAGCTAAAGGTATCATCCCTTTAGGAATAAAGAACTAGCCCAGAGAAATTCAATAGTGTGTTCAGGCTCACTGTTAAAAAAAAAAAAAAATAGCCAAACTGAGAATAAAATCTGGGTACTTGACCCTAAAGTTCTTATAAAGTTTCTTTATCTCCAACTGATTCTAAGCATTCCACACATTTGAAAATCTCATGAAGACTTCAAGGTGAACATGTCTAAGATTGTGCTTTTTAGTGTCCCCTGAACCAGCATCTCATCCCATATTCTTCATTCAGGGATGAAATAACACTGCTGTCACTCCAGCACGGGCCTGAGGCCCAGAGGCCATGCTTGATCACTTCCTTTCCCTAACCTCTTAACCACCAATCAGGCATGAGATCCTGCCATTTTTGTCCCAATCTGCTCTAGCATTGAGCTGTGTGCCAGACACCTCTCAAGCTTCCTCCATCCCATCACCTGTCCTCCTTTCTAGTCACTACCATATTTTGCTCTGAACTCTCTCCTTCTGCCTTTGTAGCCGATAAAAAAAAGACCCAGGAATTAGGAAGCAGTGAGGAGGTCAAAGAAGCCCTTCAATGAAAAATTAAAGAAGGTGTCCTTGTCATAGAATTGGAGGTCAGGAGAGTAACATAGCCCCCCCCCCCTTTTTTAAAGATTTTATTTATTTGACAGAGAGAGATCACAAGTAGAGAGAGAGAGAGAGGAAGCAGGCTCCCTGCCTAACAGAGAGCCCGATGTGGGACTTGATCCCAGGACCCTGAGATCATGACCTGAGCTGAAGGCAGAGGCTTAACCCACTGAGCCACCCAGGCAGCCCCAACATAGGCCCTTTTAATGTGATAAACATTTTGCAGAGAGGTGATACTCATGTATAGGGACAACAAAATTAGGAAAAGCCCTGTAATCTTGGGCCTGGTGACTTTCCATGTGAGACAAGGCCATGCCATCCTCCTCATGCCCAGGTTCTAGCACCTTACTCAATAGGGCTAAGAGATTTCCCCAAAAGAACCTAGGAAGCCCTGGCTCTGCTTCTTAGACTTCCTCAGACCTGTTACTTCTCACTGACTTACTCAGTGTTTGATTATGTGGCAAATACTTGCAAAATGTTGGTAATCCCAGGAGAACTCAAGCTGTTGTCTAGGATCTCACAGTCATGATGAACGAACGTGGAACCACCTGAGTAAAATGCAATGTAGTAAGTGCCATAATTTTACACAAGTCTCTGTGGTGCTCAATGTGAAAAAGAGATGAATGCAGGGTGTACTATTATCTGCATGGGACTGATGATTCCCTTCCCTTTCAGCATCCCAGGGTGGCAGGGGGAGGTGGAAGACAGGGTGCAACTCCGGCTTTCCCTGATGGGTGTTGATTTCTTCTCTGCCCTAGGTTGACAGACTTCCCTGAGTTTGGGGAGAATCTCCCTTCCTCTTCCTCTTTTCATTCCAAGTCAGGTCACGGTATCCAGTGCAGGCTGGACTGGGCTCTGACATTTGCAGGAGGGGCGAACTGAGCAACCTGGTGTGGGGATGGCATTGTGGAGTCAGAACAGATGGTGTGGGATTAAAGACCTCATTTTTTGGCAGGACAGATGGCTACCACTAGATCTGTCCTATCCAAACCTAACATCTTCCTCAGGCTGAGAGTTTCCTGAGTTTAAAAGCTACACTGGTATCTACTAAACTCCAGGGGTCTCAAATAAATGGAAACAAGTATTTTCTAAGAGTAATTTTGTTGAAAAAGAATAGTATCTTTTAAAAAATTTTTATTTATTTATTTGACAGAGAGAGAGAGAAAGAAAGAGAGCAAGCCTGCACAAGGAAGGGGGAGCAGAGGGAGAGGGAGAAGAAGACTCTCCATGGAGCAGGGAGCCCAGTGCAGGGCTCAATCCCACAACCCTGAGGATCTGACCTGAGGCAGACGTTTAACTGAATGAGCCACCCAGGAGCCCTTGGAAACAAACCTCTTTTTTTTTTTTTAAAGATTTTATTTATTTACTTGACAGAGAGAGACACAGTGAGAGAGGGAACACAAGCAGGGGGAGTGGGAGAGAGAGAGGGAGAAACAAGCTCCCCACCGAGCAGGGAACCCAATGTGGGACTCTGTCCCAGGACCATGGGATCATGACTTGAGCCGAAGGCAGATGCTTAACTGACTGAGCCACACAGACACTCCACCCTTGGAAACAAATCTTAATTTGAGACCAAGCTTTTCATCAGTGAACATCAGTGTGTGTGTGTGTGTGTGTGTTTGTGTGTGTATGAGATGTGGTATGTTCACGTGTGCATATGTGCTATGCATGTGGAATACATCACATGTGTGTTCTGCAGTGTTCATTTATGTATATGTTATGAATGTGTCACATGCACAATGTGCCCTGTGTGTGTGTGTTATATATGTAGGGTATATGTGTGTGTTTTAGGTCCATGTGTTTGTGTATGTGTTATGTATGTGGCATATGTGCATATGTGTGTTATGTGTGGTGTGGGAGGGTGTCTGAACCATGACTCAACATTCTCTATACTTCCTGGCTGAGTCCTCCCTAAGAATTTCTTGTGCTTTAGGGTGTCAAATGACCTGTCCATGCTGTGAATCTAGAACCTTCTATAGTGTAAATTCCACACGTGCATTCGTATCTTCAAAAAAATCCTAGCTCAGCCAAAGGAGCTGGGCTGTATGTTTCAGAGAAGATCTCACATCAACTCTATTTATGGACCATCTTTGGTACCTTTAAGAGATATTATTTATTTATTTGAGAGAGAGAGTGAGCATAAGCTGGGGGAGGGGCAGAAGGAGAAGGAGAAGCAGACTCCCTATTGAGCAGGGAGCCTGATATGGGGATCATGACCTGGACCCAAGGCAGACCCTTAACCGATTGAGCCAGCCAGTCACCCCTCCTTGGTACCTTTTTATACCTAAAATCTAAGGAGCTGGTTTTCCATTAATGTTGAGAAGAAATTGATTTTTACTCCTTCATTTCCCAAAGGCATTTCCCACCTCAAGCTTAATTTTGTGAAAGCACATGGCACTGTGCCGATTTGGCTTTAGCCTAGTCTCTATAATGTCTTTTATTTCTTCTTTTATTGTGGTAAAATATATATTAACATAAAATGTTCCACTTCAACCATTTTTAAGTGTATAATTCAGTGACATTAAGTACATTCACAGTGTTGTGCAACCATCTCCACTATTCATTTCCAGAACTTTTTCATCACCACAAACAAAAACTCCATCTCCATTAGACAAATCCCCTTCCCCTCTCCCTGAAGCCCCAGTTACCTCTACTCTACTTTCTGTCTCTGAATTGGACTCTTTCAGGTGCTTCATGTGACTGGGATTATACTATATTTGTCCTTTTGTATTTGTTTTATTTAACTTAACATAACTGTTTTTAAGCTTCATCCATGTTGAAACACACATGAAAATTTCATTACTTTTTAAGATTAAATAATATTCCATTATATGTGCTACTACATTTTGTTTATCTATTGTTATCTACTATTATCTATTGTTTATCTATTATTATCTATCTATTATCTATTTATTTATTTTTGAGGGACATTTGGATTGATTTTATCTTTTGGCTAATGTGAATAGAGTTGTTATGAGCAAGGGTATACAAGTATCTGAGTCTCTGCTTTCAGTTCTTCAAGGTGCATACTTAGTGGAATTCTATGATGTCTTACTGTTTTTTTGTTTGTCTGTTTGTTTTTAGTTTCATTTTAGGGAATATTTTGGCTTAGATCTGGCTGATCATTTCTGATTTTCTATTATTTCAACAATTTGTAGTCAATGGAAAATGTCACTGGGTTCACATTTGAAGTGATGGTTTCTATAGGGCTGAGTGTGGGTCAGTTGACAGTTTTATATTCTACTAACATCAGAGATGATATCTTCCTGGCCCAGATAGGATTCTGTAGCAGCTATGACTTACATGGTTTGGAAGCTTAGTGGTATAGAGTTTTAAAAAAGCAATATTAAAAATACTGAGTTGAGCCCATAACAAGAAATTTAGAAAGAATTCTAGGAGACAAGATGGCGGGGGAGTAGGAGGAGGCGCCTTTTCAACCTGTACCCTAAAGTGAGCTGATTACCTACCAAAGAAATCTGATCACCCATGAAATCAGCCTGATCAGAATTTCATACGTCTGGGTCACTACAGGGGCAGAAGACGCCAGTGGGCAGGTAAAGCAGAGTGGGAACATCGGACTGATATCGGAAGATACACAAAAGGGGGAGGGAGCCATCAGAGGTGATGGATTGGAAAGTAATACCCCTAATACGAGAGCGCCCTGCATCTGGGGACCAGCATTAACTTGGAGACTGGTTGAAAGCACTCAGAAAGAGCAAAGGATCGCAGGGTGGGGGGATGGATTGTGGGAATCAGATGGCTAGGGACAGGGGCTTAAGTCCCCGGACCCAGGACAGCCTCCCCTGGCGCTGAGCCAGAGAGAGTGCGGTGGAGAAACCAGGTCTTGGTCCCTGAGCCTCCAGTGCACCCGAGAACACGTGGGGTCCAGCTCCTGTGAGGGGCTGGGAGCCTCACCAGATGGCAGAACACCGAGCTGCGCTACAGAGCCTGAGACCCACGCGCCCCTCACCATCCCCTGAGAGAGGTGTGCAAAGGCCCAGCCTGGTGCTCTCAGACCGCATCATTCCACCAGAGCCTGAGACGCGTGCGAGACCCACAGCCTCCCCTGAGAGAGGTGCGCACGAGTCCGGCGCTCTTAGACCCAGAAAGACCAGGCACTTCCAGTCCGGGCCAGCGGGAAAATAGTGTGCGATCACTGCTTGGAACCTCTCTGGCAGACTGGAGCTGCCCACACAGCCCCATTGCCATGGTTTTGAGTACAAGCAGAAGATCCTGTGCCCCCAGGGTCCGCGACTCAGAGCCTGCTTTGCCAGCGGCCAAGGGGGAATTTATATGGACTCTGCAACACCCACAGGGGGCCAGGCTGAGGCTTCTCTCTGAGAGGGGTCAGGTGCAGCTTGCCTTCATCTAAACCTACAAAAACCATCAAAAGCGGTCAAGGCGAGAGGGAAAAAAAAAAGTGAACAAACATAAAAACCTCCAGAGAACAAAAGCCTGAAAAAAAATGGTTTCCTCAGAGGACTTAACTCAGGGAACATCATTGACTGAAAATCCACGTGGCAGGCCCCTCCCCCAGAAAACCAACCAGGAAAGAAAAAGAAAAAAAAAAAAAGACTACAAGAAAACAACCACCACTATTTCATAGGAAAACTTTTATTTTTAACTGGTTCCCACTATTATGGTTCAATTTTTTTTATATAGATAATTTTTTAATCTATTTACCATCACAGTGAGATGTCCAGTACATCAAATTCCATAATAACTTTCTAACCTGAACTTTTTGATACATACACCTGTGTTTTTCTTTTGCATTTATATTTTTTAAATTTTTTCCAAATTTTAGTTTAGTTTAGTCTAGTTTATTCCTTTTTTATTTTTATTTTCTAATATTCATGTAGAGTTAAACTTCAAGGTAATCCCCTTTCCCCGATCAATGCTACCCCTATAGGTAAACCAATTCTTAATCCACCTTTATCTTAGGAAAGTTGAGTCCTTTAACAAAGATATCAAGATACATCCAGGAAGATTCAAAACAACCTTCCTTGCCCACACTGAAAATTTACAACCACTCTCCCATCTTTTTCTTCTGCCAGTGTCTCTGTATTTTTGTGTTTGTCCTGATAATATATAAATCTTATACTTGGGGATCTTTTTGACGAGGTTCTTCTTTATTTCCTTATATATATATATTTTTTTTTCTGTGTCATATACTTTTATCAGTCTTTTTGTCTGTTTTTGTTTGTATACTTCATAAATCTTACCTTGGGGCCCATTTGGGCTGAGCCTTCTCTTTTATCTTCCCTTTTATCCCTGTATCTCTCTCTCTCTCTCTCTTTCTTTTTTTTTTCTTTTTTCTTTTTCTTTTCTTTTTTCTCTCCTTTGGGTGGGGAACCCTGATTGCTCAGAAACATTCCAGGGTGCACCTTGACTGCACCACAGTTGATACATCCAGCTACATCTGTTCAGTCATCTCTCACCAAAATGACTAGGAAGAGGAATGCCCAACAGAAGAAAAATACAGAGGATGGGCCTTCTGCAACAGAGGTAATGGCTATCAACATAGACAATATGTCGGAAAGAGAATTCAGGCTAACAATTATCCAGGCAATAGCTAGGTCGGAGAAAGCCATGGATGACCAAACGGAATTGATTAGGGCCGAACTGAAAGCGACCAGGGATGATGTTCACAATGTTAAGGCAGAGCTGAAAGCTACCAGGGATGAGGTTCAAAATGCTCTCAATGAGTTTCAATCTAATCTAACTTCCCTCAAAGCTAGGGTAACTGAGACAGAAGATAGAATTAGTGATCTGGAGGACAAACAGATAGAGAGAAAGGATCAGGAGGAAGCCTGGAGCAAACAGCTTAGAAGACGCAAAAACAGAATCAGGGAAATAAATGATGCCATGAAACATTCCAACATCAGAATTATTGGAATCCCTGAATGGGAGGAGAAAGAAAGAAGTCTAGAAGATATAGTGGAACAAGTTCTTCATGAAAATTTTCCCAATCTTGCAAGTGGAACCAGCATTCATGTACCAGAGACTGAATGGTCTCTACCCAAGATTATAGATTCCAGAAAAACATCAAGGCACCTGATAGTCAAATTGAGGAATCATAACTGTAGATATAATCTCTTGAAAGCCACTAGGACAAAGAGGCCCTTACTTACAGAGGAAAGCCCATCAGAATAACGTCAGACCTGTCCACAGAGACCTGGCAAGCCAGAAAGGGCTGGCAAGATATATTCAGGGCACTAAATGAGAAGAACATGCAGCCAAGAATACTTTATCCAGCAAGACTGACATTCAAAATGGATGGAGAGATAAAGAGTTTCCAAGACCGACAAGGCTTAAAAGACTATGCGACCACCAAGCTGACACTGCAGGAAATATTAAGGGGGGTACTATAAAAGAGGAAAAATCCTAAGAATAGCATTGAACAGAAATATAGAGACAATCTACAGAAAGAAAGACTTCAAAGGTAACACGATGTCAAAAAAAAAAGGTATCTATCAATAATCACTCTCAATGTGAATGGCCTAAATGCACCCATAAAACAGCACAGGGTTGCAGGTTGGATAAAACGATAGGACCCATCCATATACTGTCTACAAGAGACCCATTTTGAACCTAAAGATACACCCAGACTGAAAGAGAAGGGATGGAGAAGCATCTTTCATGCCAATGGGCCTCAGAAGAAGGCCAGGGTAGTGATTCTCATATCAGATAAATTAGATTTTAAACTAAAGACTGTAGTCAGAGATACAGAAGGACACTACATCATTCTTAAAGGGACTATCCACCAGGATGATCTAACAAAGATGATCTAATAACTATGCCCCCAATATGGGACCAGCCAATTACATAAGAAAACTGTTAATCAAGATAAAGAGTCATATTGATATGAATACATTAATAGTAGGAGACTTTAAAACGCCTCTCTCAGAAATAGACAGATCATCGAAGCAGAAAATCAATAAAGAAACAAGAGCAATGAATGACATATTGGACCAGATGGACCTCATAGATATATACAGAATTTTCCACCCTAAAAAAATAGAATACTCATTCTTCTCAAGTGCACATGGAACCTTCTCAAGAATAGACCACATACTGGGTCACAAATCAGGACTCAACCGATACCAAAAGACTGAGATTATTCCCTGCATATTCTCAGATCACAATGCTTTGAAACTGGAGCTCAATCACAAGGAAAAGTTCCGAAGGAACTCAAACACCTGGAAGCTAAAGACCACCTTGCTTAAGAATGCTTGGATCAACCAGGAGATCAAAGAAGAACTGAAACAATTCATGGAAACCAATGAGAATGAAGACACTTCGGTCCAAAACTTATGGGAAACAGCAAAGGCGGTCCTAAGGGGGAAATACATAGCCATCCAAGCCTCTCTCAAAAAAATTGAAAAATCCAGAACACAGCAGCTGTCTCTACACCTTAAAGAACTGGAGAATCAACAACAAATCAAACCAACTCCACACATAAGAAGGGAAATAATCAAGAATAGAGCAGAGATCAATGAGGTAGAAACCAGAGATACAGTAGAATGTATCAATGAAACTAGAAGTTGGTTTTTTGAAAGAATCAATAAGATCGATCAACCATTGGCCACACTAATCCAAAAGAAAAGAGAGAAAGCCCAAATTAATAAAATTATGAAAGGAAAGGGAGGGATCACAACTAATACCAAGGAAGTAGAAACAATCATCAGAAGTTATTATCAACAGTTATATGCCAATAAGCTAAGCAACCTAGATGAAATGGATGCATTCCTGGAAAACTATAAACTCCCAAAATTGAACCAGGAAGAAATCGACAACCTAAATAGACCGATATCCAGTAACGAGATTGAAGCAGTGATCAAAAACCTCCCAAAAAACAAGAGCCCAGGACCTGAAGGGTTCCCTGGGGAATTCTACCAAACTTTCAAAGAAGAAATAAACCTATTCTCCTGAAGCTGTTTCAAAAAATTGAAGCAGAAGGAAAACTTCCAGACTCTTTCTATGAAGCCAGCATTACCCTGATCCCCAAACCAGGCAAAGACCACACCAAATAGGAGAATTTCAGACCAATATCACTGATGAATATGGATGCTAAGATTCCCAACAAGATCCTAGCAAACAGGATCCAACAGCACATTAAAAAGATTATCCGCCATGACCAGGTGGGATTCATCCCTGGGCTACAAGGATGGTTCAACATTCGCATATCAATCAATGTGATAGAACAAATCAATAAGAGAAGAGAGAAGAACCACATGGCCCTCTTAATTGATTCAGAAAAAGCATTTGACAAAATCCAGCATCCGTTCCTGATTAAAACGCTTCAAAGTATAGGGATAGAGGGAACTTTCCTGAATTTCATAAAATCTATCTATGGAAGACCCACAGCAAATATCATCCTCAATGGGAAAAAGCTTGCAGCCTTCCCGTTGAGATCAGGAACATGACAAGGATGCCCACTCTCACCACTCTTGTTCAACATAGTATTAGAAGTCCTAGCAACTGCAATCAGACAACAGAGAAATAAAAGGTATCCAAATTGGCAATGAAGAAGTCAAACTCTCTCTCTTCGCAGATGACATGATTCTTTCTATGGAAAACCCAAAAGACTCCACCCCCAAACTACTAGAACTCATACAGCAATTCAGTAACGTGGCAGGATACAAAGTCAATGTACAGAAATCAGTGGCTTTCTTATACACTAACAATGAAAATACAGAAAGGGAAATTAGAGAATCGATTCCATTTACTATAGCACCAAGAACCATAAGATACCTGGGAATCAACCTAACCAAAGAGGTAAAGGATCTGTGCTCGAGGAGCTACAGAACGCTCATGAAAGAAATTGAAGAAGACACAAAAAGATGGAAGACTATTCCATGCTCTTGGATCGGAAGAATAAACATTGTTAAAATGTCTATACTGCCTAGAGCAATCTATACTTTTAATACCATTCCGATCAAAATTCCACCGGTATTCTTCAAAGAGCTGGAGCAAATAATCCTAAAATTTGTATGGAATCAGAAGAGACCCCGAATTGCTAAGGAAATGTTGAAAAACAAAAATAAACCTGGGGGCATCACGTTACCTGATTTCAAGCTTTACTACAAAGCTGTGATCACCAAGACAGCATGGTACTGGCATAAAAACAGATACATAGACCAATGGAACAGAGTAGAGAGCTCAGATATGGACCCTCAACTCTATGGTCAGTTAATCTTCGACAAAACAGGAAAAAATATACAGTGGAAAAAAGACAGTCTCTTCAATAAATGGTACCGGTAAAACTGGACAGCTATATGCAGAAGAATGAAACTCGGCCATTCTCTTACACCGTACACAAAGATAAACTCAAAATGGATAAAAAACCTCAACGTGAGACAGGAATCCATCAGGATCCTAGAGGAGATCATAGGCAGTAACCTCTTCGATATCAGCTACAGCAACTTCTTTCAAGTTATGTCTCCAAAGGCAAAGGAAACAAAAGGGAAGATAAACTTTTGGGAATTCATCAATATCGAAAGCTTCTGCACAGCAAAGGAAACAGTCAACAAAACAAAGAGGCAAACCACAGAATGGGAGAAGATATTTGCAAATGACAGTACAGACAAAAGGTTGATATCCAGGATCTATAGAGAACTCCTGAAACTCAACACACACAAAACAGACAATCATATAAAAAAATGGGCAGATACTTTTCCAATGAAGACATACAAATGGCTATCATACACATGAAAAAATGTTCATCATCACTAGCCATCAGTGAGATTCAAATTAAAACCACATTGAGATACCACCTTACACCAGTTAGAATGGCCAAAATTAGCAAGACAGGAAACATGTATTGGAGAGGATGTGGAGAAAGGGGAACCCTCTTACACTGTTGGTGGGAATGCAAGTTGGTGCAGCCACTTTGGAAAACAGTGTGGAGATTCCTCAAGAAATTAAAAATAGAGCTTCCCTATGACCCTGCAATTGCTCTACTGGTTATTTACCCCAAAGATAAAGATGTAGTGAAAAGAAGGGCCATCTGTACTCCAATGTTTATAGCAGAAATGGCCACGGTCGCCAAACTGTGGAAAGAACCAAGATGCCCTTCAACGGACGAATGGATAAGGAAGATGTGGTCCATATACGCTATGGAGTATTATGCCTCCATCAGAAAGGATGAATACCCAACTTTTGTAGCAACATGGATGGGACTGGAAGAGATTATGCTGAGTGAAATAAGTCAAGCAGGGAGAGTCAATTATCATATGGTTTCACTTATTTGTGGAGCATAACAAATAGCATGGAGGACAAATGGAGATGGAGAGGAGAAGAGAGTTGAGGGAAATTGGAAGGGGAGGTGAACCATGAGAGACTATGGACTCTGAAAAACAATCTGAGGGTTTTGAAGGGGTGGGGGATGGGAAGTTGGGGGAACCAGGTGGTGGGTATTGGAGAGGGTACAGATTGCCTGGAGCACTGGGTGTGGTGCAAAAACAATGAATACTGTTACGCTGGAAAAAAAAATAAAAATAAAAAAAAAGAATTCTATTTGTTGCTTTGAAGCAAATCAAGGCCATGTGCTGATTGCATTGATGGTCCTGTAGCCAGACTGCTGGGTGACCTTGGCAAGTTAGGAAAACATGTGGCAATTATGTTTCCATATCTGCGACAAGAGATAATAAGAGCACCTACATCCAGGGGTGGTTGAGAAGATTAATTGAGGAGCTGTGTGCCAAACAGAACCATGCTTGGCTCATAGTAAGTATGAAGTTAATATTTGATCTTATGATTATCTTCCTTGAAAAACCAGCAACATCTCTCACTTTCACTTTTCCTTTCTTCCAGTTTTCTCATACAGGCACTTATTTATAAAACCTGAACCCCATTTCCCCCTGCACCTACAGTCCCTTCAGTTATAACTCTCATCATTGTGTCTCTAGGTCTTTATTGAAGAAATTAAGTTAATAGTCATCCCTGAGGCTTTCCTTTCTGCCCCTGGTCACTCAACAACTTTTCTGCTACTTTTTGGCATCTTTGCCTGCCTGATCCTCGTCTCACAGCTGGGGAACCTGGAATACACTTTCATATCTGACGGTGGTAGTCACGTCCCCACAGAGTCTGGTCATGAGTCAGAGCATTTCCCACACTGTGTTAGGGGAAGATAAGGTCTTTCATTGGTGTTGAGTCCAAACCAGTACCCCTCCTCTTCTTGTCCCAATAGTAAGTTTTCCTATAGGCCCCTTTGGAGGAATTGGAACTGCTACTTTTCTGGTCTAGATTTAGGATGTGTTCCTTATACAAGGTAGTGATGGAAGGACAGTAGGGAAAGAGACCCATAGAGCAGCCCGGAGTGGAGTGAAGTAAAAGAGTCTAATGGGGAAATCACATAAGTGTTCTTCGATGGATGAATGGGTAAAGAAAATACAGGATATATATGTAATGTATATTGTATTACATTATAATACAATTATATAAAATAGTATATTATAATGTATATATTATATATGGATATATACATAATGTGTGTATGTATATATGTATGTGTGTGTATGTATATATGTGTGTGTATGTGTATATAATGTGTGTATGTAAATATATGTGTGTGTGTGTATGCGTGTGTGTATGTATGTGTGTATGTGTGTGTGTATATATATATATATATATATATATATATATATATACAGCTATAACCAAGAACCAAATCTTACCATTTGCAACAACATTGAAGGAGCTTGAGGGCATTATGCTGAGTGAAATGAATCAGACAAAAAAAGACAAATACTATGTGACCTCACTTATATGTGGAATATAAAAGCCAAACAAACTTATAGATACAGAAAACAGATCGGTGATTGCTAGACGTGGGAGAGATGGTGTAAAAAGAGTCAAAAGGTACAAACTTCCAGTTATAAAATAAACAAGTCACGGGGATGATACGGCATGGTGACTGTAGTTGACAATACTGCATTGCATTTTCGAAAGTTGCTGAGAGACTAAATTTAAGAAGTTCACATCACAAGGAAAAACTATGACTATGTGTGGTTATGGATGCTACCTAAACTTATTGTGCTGATCATTTCATATACATACATGTATCAAATCATTGTGTTGCACTCCTTAAACTAATACAATGTTATATGTCAATTATATCTCAATAAAAAAAAAAGTAACTGCAAGTTTTGGCAGATAGGAGGTGGGCCTTCGATGGTCTCTTGGAGAATGGATAGGAAAAGCCGCTCAGAGAAGCTCTGCTGTTTCCTGAACATATCAGCTGGCCAAAGCATGGAGTTTGGCGTATCTGGAGGAATGCAACAGGCTGAGATGATCCTTGGAATCTTGTGTCCTCTAAGATCGCTTGTCTAAAACATGGGGATCCCAGGTCAGTAGCAGCCTCTGGAGCCGTGGCCACACCCAGAGTCCCTGGACTGCTGCCTACTGCCACCTACCTTCTCCCTTCACTGCTCCCACCAATGACTAAGGGTTGCAACCCACAGTGTGGGGGCAGGATGGTGTTCAGGTTGCTGCCATGTTAAGGACAAGGTTTGCTTCTGATAACCACAGGATATGGAGAAATCAATGTTTATTTTTGTAGCAAAGTCTAAATGCCAAATTCTTATTTTTTACATGACCTATGGCATCTATACTCTGTATGGGGACCATTTAACACTGGTGTAAAGAATTCTCCTGTTGGGGAGCCTGGGTGGCTCAGTGGTTTAAGTGTCTGTCTTTGGCTCAGGTCATGATCTCAGGGTCCTAGGATCGAGCCCTGCATGAGGCTCTCTGCTCAGTGGCAAGTCTGCTTCTCCCCCTCCGTTCATGATCTCTCTTGTTTTTGGTCTTTCTCAAATAAATACATAAAATCTTAAAAAAAAAAAAAAAAAGAATTGTCCCGTTTGTTCAGTCTGCTATACTGAATGCTCCCTGAAGAAAGATGCCATACCCCTCCTTTTTACTGCTCTATTCCCGTGACACTGACCATGACACTGGGCCCGTAACTATAGATGAAAAAAGAGCAGTATTAATTGCTGGCAACAAGCTGGCTTAGAAATAATAGCAAGGCTATGTGCTTACCAGTCAAATACAGACAAGTTCATGGAGATCCAACATCAGGCAAATTAAGTCTGTGACCATGAGGGAACAAGGCAAAAACAAGACCCTGAGCACTAACAAATAAGATCATTGTCTAAACCACAAAAATGACCAACATCCCCATTGCTGAGCCAACATAAGGAATTGCTACTTCTTCTTATTTATTTATTTTTTTTAAGACAGAAAGGGAAACAGAGAGAGCTCAAGCAGGGGGAGCAGCAGAGGGAAAGGGAGAAGCAGGCTCTCTGCTGAGCAGGATGCTGGATGCAGTGGCTCTATCTCAGGACTCTGGGATCATGACCTGAGCCTAAGGTAGGTGCTTAACCAATTGAGTTACCCAGGCACCCCAGGAATTGCTACTTCTTTACCAATTACATCTTTGGCCTTGCCCCATTGCTCCTGGTTCTAGTCAAAAATTATTAAGATACCCTATCAAAGAAGTGCTTCTGCTTTCTGACAGTACCCAGTTCATAGCAAAATTCACTTCCTTGAACCCTCCCCAAATTTACCTAACACAAGCTCAAATCCTATAACAATCACCTCTTAAGGTCTCCCCATGGCATATTATCTCCCTCCTTGCAACAACCCAACCAATACAACTTTGTTCTACTATAGGAGTGCTCCTGGTGGTCTTCAGATGGGGAATATTAATGATGTTCAAGAGAAGTTCACTAAGTAAAGGAACAAAGGAATGAATGACAAAGAAGAAAGAAGCAGAGTTCATGTGGCAGTCAGGAAGGTGAGGGGCTTAAAGCAAACATGGGACCCATGAAAGGCAGGAGTGTCTTCATCCAGGGCCACAAACTAGGGACCAGGATGGATTCTTTCAAAGGTCCAGTGTTCCCTGGTAGTGTGCCTTGGTTAGAATGGTCCCCTTCCCATCTGGCATTCTTGTAGCCTCCATCACCACCAAAACTGGGAGAAATAGCTGTGAGATTTTCAGCACTGTATGTTCCTCTTCAGCTTTATCACCCAGTCTGGTATGAGAAAGTACCTGCTTCACCCTTTATGAGTAATTCCTTCTAATGCATTATTAATTCTGGTGTTGTCTTCAGCAAGGTGAGGGAAGTGGACACTCTAGCATTGTGCTAGGGCTAAGCCTACAAACATTCCATCAGCAAAGAGACTTCTTCTTGAGACAGAAGAACAGCATAGAGAACAGTCAATGCCAACTCTAACCCTCCCTACCTTCCTCCATCTCTAGCCACCATTCCTGTGTCTCAGTGCAATTTATTCTCCCATAGGTATCTCAAAGTAAATCATGGAATCCCTATGATCAAAAGTGGGTAGAGTGCATACCCTTATAAGGAATTTTATGTATGAAAGCAATAAACTAAAGTACAGAAAAGATTCACATATATTGACCATAAACATATTTCATTTATAATTTTCATTTAACTTAGATATAAATAATTAATGTTCTGTTGTTGCTCTAACTGTAATATTTTGGAAACAAATAGCAAAATGCAGTATTTATAAGATAAAGTCAATGAGGAATTCATCTCTAGTGCTATAATAGATTCCAATAGGAAAATAAGATTTGAATTTTACTAAAAATAACTACATACAAACCTTATAAATGATCAGATCTGTTCTATGAAATATGATGCATATAACATCATCACCATCATCCAGCCCATCATTAGCAACATATTGAATAAATCATCTTTATGCGTCCCATTATCTTAAATATGTCACACTGGTATATTATTTCACTTTTTCTTTTTTTTTTCATTTTATTTATTTTATTTCTTTTCAGTGTTCCAAGATTCATTGTTTATGCACCACACCCAGTGTTCCATGCAATACTTTTTCATAATCAATATTATTACGTGCCACAGGAAATTAACATAGATAAAATGGATTTTTATCATACTAAGTATAAGTCTTATGATCTCAGCAATTGAAAGTCCTAGTAATATTTTGTCTGCTCATCTAAATAACCCCAGATGTGGCCTGATCTCATCCTCATTCCTAATATGCCACATTCCCAGGGTCCAGTGCTCTAAGGTCACCCAACATCTCCAGAAGTCTGAATGAAGAAATCATTATCCTTAGAGGAAACTGACATGCAAAAGACAGAGGTATTTGGAAACATTTGTTTCACAGGATGAATCACATGGTATTAGACTTGCATGTTTGTTTTCTGAATATGTCCAGTTAAACTTGAAATGCTCAGGGTCAGGAAATGTGTCACATGCATCTCTACATTGTCAGTGCCCAGCAAAAATGTAAGGGGCAGAGCTGAAGTTAAAGCCTCTGAGCTGAATGAATGAGTGAAAAAAGAAATGGTCCCTGACACATGTAGGGAGCAGTCATTAGGAGTTCCTGGTTCCCTCTTGCCAGACATCCTCACAAGCATGCCGGAAGAAGCTAGAGATGATGGCAGTGTGCTAGGCTGTCACCTCCCCTGGTTGTGAAAGTGCCAGTGTGCTAGGGCTGTGCATAATAATCTGACATAGGTTAAAACAGCTCCTGCCCTGGGCCTTCTCAGGAACAGCCTTTTCCTGTCTTCTCTGCATACTGTGAGTGTCCAGAAGGGATAGAGCCCCAGCTGGGAGTTTTAGGAAAACAAGCCCAGATTTTAGTAGGAAAGAGGAAAGCAGAGATGTCTGTGGAGACAGCAAGAAGATGACTTTGGAGGGCAGTAGGGGACACAGCTGGGTTCAGTGAGCAAGGAACCATTGTGGGATACATCAGGGTCATACCAGAGCGCTGGCTTTTAACATCCTGTCCATTCTTAATCCTGAAATCCTTAATCCTGAAATCTTAATCCTTAATCCTTAAATCCTGAAAGATGTGCTCATGCAGGGACATTCTCCAGGGATCATCTAATTGGGTGTATTTGCTTCCATGTTTCTATGAAGACAGACAGACTTCGGGCCCAGTAAGAAGACAGCATTGTTTTGGAAGGAGGGCAAAGTGAGGGAAATGTCTTGCCAGGTCAGTTAACTTGATATTGGTTTCCATTTTCTTCCTGAACGTCAGAGCTTGGGAAGCTGCTGGTATTCAGAGCAGAGTCTTCATAAAACCATTCACTGAGGATACACTGGCCTGGAGCTCTTGCTCTGACCTTTTTCTCTATTCTGCTGTGATATCCTGCCAGCAGAAACAGCAGCAGTACCAGCCACCTCCCAAGTATCCCCTGAAGAGCCCAGCACAGTGCCCACCTCCAGCCCCCAGCAGCTGCACTCTAGGCTCTGGTGGAGGTTATGGCTGCAGATCCAGTAGCAGCTGCTGTCTGAGTCATCACATGCACTATGGGTTCCACCAATATGGGCACCACAGCTCTGACACCTGTGACAGAATGTGAGTGGAGTGGAATAGTGGAAGAGAGAAGAGGGAGTAATATGTGAAAAAGTAACACAAATCACACACTTTGGAGAGTTTCAAAAGGTTAAAACATCCTTGTTGATGACTATTGATGGGCAGTTTCCTCTGTCTTTCATGAAACACCAGTGGATGTCTATCAGGCTCTGCCCTGGTCCCATCTCTGTCTATCTGTTTTAGAAGGCACCACACAAAACCCAGAGATGGAGCTGACTAATCTCACCTCCACTTTCATGAGTTGCTTCTGTCTCTTACCCTTCCTTTTCCTCATGTGATCTTCCCACATGCAGAGCAATGATCCTTTGATGACAGAGAATAGCCATAAGATCATGGCCTTGTCATTTCCCCCAGAGCACCAGGGCAACTCCCTGAGAGTGTTCAATCTCAAGAGTCCTGTCTGAGAATACTTTGCTTCCTCTGGTTCTGAGACATCAAGGAAATAAGTATAGTGACTGGTTTATCTAGATGAATCTTGGGAGAATTTCATGATTTATTCATTACAATTGGTGTTGTAGTAACATGTAATCTGGCAGTGCAGAACTTGGGTTTAGCTCCTTGGAGCACATTTTGGACATTCCATGTCAGTAGGCAAGGATGAGTCAACAAATATAAAATACTTCTCCCTTTACTTGTAACTCACAGTTACTTCTGTTCTGTCCCCTCCCACTCCCTAACAAATGCATTTCATGGCAAGCAGCTGAGTCATTCTTAAGGAAAATGGGAAGAGGTAGCCAGAAAGTACCACATGCCTTCAATGTCAACTTGAAGGCATGTATCTCTAAGGCTCTTATGTATATCCCAATTTACCCTCACAGCTGATGCTATGACAGCTCCCAGAGCTGAGTCTCAGCAGGAATAGATTTCAGGTGGTGTTGAGCAGGACAGTTGAGTAGGCACTTTGCAGGGACACTTGGGAGGGGCTCAGTACTATGACTAGTTTTACTTCCAGGACATCTTGGGGGAAGTTTAATGACTCTAGAGGAAATAAGAAGATAAAGAATTATGTATGATTTTATTATCTTAAAAAAATCACTCTTTCCCTATTTATTTCAGACCTATGGCTCTGAACCCAGAGCTTAAGGAAAATTCCTGAACAGAGAGGACTAGGGAAATAGAAAATAACTTGAGTTGAGTGATTCTGGTTCAGAAGATTGACTTTCCCTATTTATTTCAGACCTATGGCTCTGAACCCAGAGCTTAGGGAAAATTCCTGAACAGAGAGGAATAGGGAAATAGAAAGTAACTTGAGTTGAGGGATTCTGGTTCCAAAAGATTGACCAAATATTGGAGATCGTTTCCTATTTTAGTTTGTAGACATAAAATGTTTGCTGGAATTGGAAGTGGGTGAGGGTGGTAAGTTTTATTTAGGAGTCAGTTTCTTACACTATCCAGCCTCAGGACCTTTGCATCTCCATGGCAGGTGTCATGAGTTTTGAGGAGACAAAAATCCGAGAATCCCCAAGACTGTTCAAATACTTGTGCCTCAATCTTCCTGTAGGTTCGCCATTCTTGATTTTCATTAATTTATGCATAAAAATCATTCACTCTGAAATTGGAAGGGGAGGTGAACAATGGACTATGGACTCTGAAAAACAATCTGAAGGGTTTGAAGAAGTGGGGGGGTAGGAGGTTGGGGGAACCAGGTGGTGGGTATTAGAGAAGGCACGGATTGCATGGAGCACTGGGTGTGGTACAAAAACAATGAATACTGTTATGCTGAAAATAAATTTTAAAAAATGATAAAAAAATAAAAAAATGAAAAAAAAATCATTCATTCTTTTAAGCCATGTATATTGAAAGAGTACACACTGTGCTGGGCAAAGGAAGTTCAAGAACAAAGATGCAGTCCCTATCCTTAGGCTGGCAGCATAGTTAGGCTGAGAAGCAAATAGTGAAATATGCATGAGCCAACTGAGGATGTTGTAATATGTGTGTGGGACGTCCTCAGGCCTAAGGTCAGAGTTTTTGGGTGTCAGTCCCCTGTTACTCTTCAGTGACTCTGAGTAAATGATGCCACCAGGTGTTGTCACCTAATAACACTTGGGATGACTGATGATGAGTAGAGATGTGGAGCCATTTGTCCAGGAGTAGAAAGCCCAGGCAGGTCAATTAGGAGGAACACAAGGAACCCAAGAGGCATCCAGGTATCCACCAGGAGAAAGAGATAATGCTAGTATGGAGGGGGGTAGGGGAGAAAGGGAGGGCTGGAGGTTTCTAGGACCTTGGGGACAGAAAAATATGCTCATTAAGAGCATCTGCTTCTGAGACAGAAACTGCCACTTTTGAATCCCTCCCTTCTCTTCATAGCTGTGTTAAGGTAGGAGAATTTGAAGAAAGAAAAATATTCATATAGAGGTGTGATGAAGCAGAGCTACCACAAGTAAATCTAGAGATGGGGATAAGAAATCTACAAAGGCTGAGGTGACATGTCTTGCAAATTAACACGTATTTAGGGAAACCGTATTAGTCCCTCAGTGATGGTAGTATTGATTATAAGAGAGCCAGAAGTGGTCACTCAGAGATGAAGGTGATTCAGATTGACTGGTTTGGCTAAGAGCTTAGACCAAAGATGAATGATAATTGATGGGTGTGGCAATAATGAGGTTGATAATGGTGAGAATTGTGAACACCTGATGCAAAGTGGACCAAAGTTGTGGAAAGTGAAGTTACATGAGCTGTGTAGTATTTTCTCATTGAATTTACTGTAATGATAGATACTTAGACCTCAGTCATATGTTAAAAATCCCAAAAGGATGGGACAAATCATTTATATTTCATTTTTTTCCTTTTCTTCTTTCTTTCTTTTTAAAAATTGTATTATGTTAATCACCATAAAATACATCATTAGTTTTTGCTGTAGTGTTCCAAGATTCATTGTTTATGTATACCACCCATATATTTCAAATGTATCTTAGGTTGAGGAAAGGAAGGTGAGTAGGGGGATGGAGTACGTGGGTGACTGGCATTAAGGAGGGCACTTATAACACTGGGTGTTATATGCAACTAATGAATCATTGAACATTATATCAAAACTAATGGTATACTATATGTTGGCTAATTGAATTTAAATGAGAGACTGTGGACTATGAGGAACTGAGGGTTTTGGAGGGGAGGGGAGTGGGAGGTTGGGTGAGCCTGGTGGTGGGTATTGTGGAGGGCACGCATTGCATGGAGCACTGGGTGTGGTATATAAACAATGAATTCTGGAACACTGGAAAGAAATTTTAAAAATAAATAAATAATTTAAAAAATAAATTTAAAAAAATTAAAAAATTAAAAATGACAGACTTCAATAAAACACTGTAATTGTATTAAATGCATCTGATTATCCTGATACAGAAGAGGCCATAGGTATGCACATCCTGTTTTAGATGTTCCCATACACTATAGCCAAGTAGGAAACTAAAGCACTTTCAAGATTCTTGTGTAAGTGTGGTTTTTCACTGAGATTTGGGTATTGAATAAGGAAGACTGGGAAGGCAAGAAGGTGAACTTTCAAATGTACATTTCACCGTTGGTACCAGTGCTCTATCCCCTTGCCTTAATTTGTTTTTAACTTCGGTGTGGAAGCAAGCAGACATTGAATGTCCTTTTTGTCACCATCAAACCAACAATATCCAATTTTCAAAATTTTGCTCTTGATGAGTATCTTCATTGGGTTTAGCAACATTTTACTAGTAGCTACCCAATGTCCAAGTGTGAGACGGCAACTGACCCTTGTCAGTTATCCTTTGTCTAAATGACCTTTGTCTAAATCTGCTGCTTTGCAAGGAAATCAGAAGGTATCCCCAACAGACCCACTGGAATGTAAGCTCCCTGAGTGGAAGAGTTTTTGTCCTGCTCCTCCCTGATTCAAGTACTTAGAATGGTGCAATATAAATATTTGTTGAATGAACAAATGTTTGAAAAATGGGTTTAAGCTTGCCCTAGAAGTCCTCAGATGAGTACTGAAGAATTTGTCTCTCTACAACTATGGAGAACTTGTTTGTCAGGAGCAGCCCTAGGAAGTCCTCAGATGAGCACTGAAGAATTTTTCTCTCTACAACTATGGAGAACTTATTTGTCAGGAGCAGCTTTTAGTGGTGAAATCATAACTGTGGTAACTTCTGGGTTCCTGTAACTGTCCTGGTGTCTCAAATCTAAATTTTATTGCTTGATTTTGGTTCCATTTTTCCATGCCTCTGAGGGGATTCACCAGGAATTCTGGTGGTACTTAACAAGCACTACTAGGCCTCTAAACCTGGTTCTGGAAATCCGTGGTATATGACACTCAAAGTTGATGTCAGAGGAAGAGACAGGGCCAGGGTGGCTCAGAGAGCAGTTGCCAGAACCTGGGGCACAGCAGCCCCCAGAGCAGGGTCCCCAGCGGGAGACTGGCAAAAGGTTGGGAACTGAGGTGGACACTTGGGGAACATTAGGAGGCTGTCATTGTTTCTGGTTTTGCTGACAGGGCATCTCAGCAGGAGTCAAGGACCTTGTAGAGAATAAAATAAGCATGGTGTTGCAAAAGTCTCTGGTCAATGTCTCTTCTCTGGTGGATTTCATAGATCGTGGGCTCCACTTGTCAACTAAGAAATGTGGAAATAAAAACTATTTGGGGTTAATTTAGCCTGGAAAGATGTTTTTTACTCTTTAACCTCCCACTAGAAAAGAACTTGTCTTTTTTTCTCCCTCCCTCCCTCCCTCCCTCCCTTCTTCCTTTCTTTCTTTCCTTTCTTCCTTTCTTTTTTAAAAGATTTTTTTATTTATTTGAGATAAAGGGCAAGAGAAAGCATGAGAAGGGTGAGAGGGAGAGGGAGAAGGAGAGGGAGAGGCATGCTGAGCCAGGAGACCGATATAGGGCTTGATCCCAGGATCCTGGGATCATGATCTGAGCCCAAAGCAGACCCTTAACCAACTGAACCACCAGGCACCCCATTGTCTCTTTCTTTCTTTCTTTCTTTCTTTCTTTCTTTCTTTCTTTCTTTCTTTCTTTCTTTCTTTCTTTCTA
>NW_019154172.1:875970-904085 GCF_002288905.1 Enhydra lutris kenyoni | reverse complement strand
TCTTTCTTTCTTTCTTTCTTTCTTTCTTTCTTTCTTTCTTTCTTTCTTTCTTTCTTTCTTTCTTTCTTTCTTTCTTTCTTTCTTTCCTTTTTGAGACAGAATGAGCATAAGCATGAGCTTGGGGAGGGGCAGATGGAGAGGGAGAGAATCTCAAGCTGACTTCATGCTGAGTGTGGACTTGGATGTGGTGTTCCATTTTACAACCCTAGATCATGACCTTTGCTAAACTCAAGAGTTGGATGCTTAACTGACTGAGCCACCCACATCCCTGACTCTCTTTTTTTTTAAAATTATTTATTTATTTATTTATTTATTTATTTATTTATTTATTTATTTATTTGACACAGAGAGAGAGATCACAAGTAGGCAGGGAGGCAGGCAGAGAGAGTGGGAAGCAGGCTCCCCGCTGAGCAGAGAGCCCGATGTGGGGCTCGATCCCAGGACCCTGGGATCATGACCTGAGCTGAAGGCAGAGGATTAACACACTGAGCCACCCAGGTGCCCCATCTCTGACTCTTTTCTAACTGAGCTCCTGTCGTATCTTGTCTCCATGTAATCATGGAGGACAATAAGCCCTTTTGGGTAAAGCTTCCTCCAGGATGTCTGGTGGGATGAGTATGTCTCTCAGAACATGTTTAGGAAGAAGATGAGAGTATAAGAAGATCCATGGCCTTTGCAAGTCACAGAGCACTGAAATATTGCATAAAGATTCTCATTAACTCCTTACTCTTTCTGCTGTCTCCATTCTGGAACCCCTGCTTCCCTTTCCACTGATAGAGACCTGTCTTCCTAACCCTCTTTGTTCAGGCCTTGTCCTAGCTGGACATTCAGCTGATTTGGTGGGAGCCAGAGAAAGCTGATTCTGGGTAGGCTGTGGACTGTGTTGCCCAGGACAGGTGCTCCTGGGATGGTGTGTTACTGGGGAGGCTGGCAGCACCAAACACTGCCAGCTCAGCCCCAGGCACAAGACAATATGTTTCACGAAAATGAAAACAGGTAATTTTCTACTTAGGCCTATAGAAAGTCCTTAACAGAGGCCGTATCCCATGTTCACACTTTGTAATGGGAGGTAGAGTTGAAAATGATGCATAACCTGGACAGATGGACAAGTAAAGAATCTGTTTCTAGGTTCTCAGTGTTATAATGTAAGCCACTAAGTACAATGTCCACAGTTCTTTGTGTGGCCTCTTTTTCCTGCATGTTTTCTAGAAAAATTGGACACCTACATGTAATCAGCACTTGCTTTTGGGGATGGTGATTGAGCTGAGGGCTTGGATGTTCAGGGTGTGGAAATGCATGGAAGGTAGAGAAGGTGGGGATTCCAAGAAGAACCTCCTGGCACCAAGGGAGTAACATGGATTCTCTGGCAAGAAAGGAGTGGGGCCATATCAGTGCTTGATTGGAGGGCAAGTATAGAGAAGGAAACTACAATAGCTGAAGTAACAAGCATCACAATTAACATGTTAAAAAGAGTGTGGTATTTCTTTCTTTCTTTTTTTTTTTTGCAATTCTTTTTTTTTTTTAATTTAATTTCTTTTCAGTGTAACAGAATTCATTGTTTATGCACCACACCCAGTGCTCCATGCAAAACGTGCCCTCCATAATACCCACCACCAGCCTCCACCAACCTCCCACCCTCGCCCCTTCAAAACCCTCAGATTGTTTTTCAGAGTCCATAGTCTCTCATGGTTCATCTCTCCCGCAATTTCCCTCAACGCACTTCTCCCCTCCACCTCCCCATGTCCTCCATGTTATTTGTTATGCTCCACAAATAAGTGAAACCATATGATAATTGACTCTTTCTGCTTGACTTATTTCACTCAGCATAATCTCTGCTAGTCCCATCCATGTTGAACAAAAGTTGGGTATTCATCCTTTCAGAAGGAGGCATAATACTCCATAGTGTATATGGACCACATCTTCCTTATCCATTCATCTGTTGAAGGGCATCTTGGTTCTTTCCACAGTTTGGCAACCGTGGCCATTGCTGCTATGAACATTGGGGTACAGATGGCCCTTCTTTTCACTACTTCTGTATCTTTGGGGCAAATACCCAGTAGTGCAATTGCAGGGTCATAGGGAAGCTCTATTTTTAATTTCTTAAGGAATCTCCACACTGTTTTCCAAAGTGGCTGCACCAACTTGCATTCCCACCAACACTGTAAGAGGGTTTCCCTTTCTCCACCTCCTCTCCAACACATGCTGTTTCCTGTCTTGCTAATTTCGGCCATTCTAACTGGTGTCAGGTAGTATCTCAATGTGGTTTTAATTTGAATCTCACTGATGGCTAGTGATGATGAACATTTTTTCATGTGTCTGATAGCCATTTGTATGTCTTCATTGGAGAAGTGTCTATTCATGTCTTCTGCCCATTTTTTGACATGATTATCTGTTTTGTGGGTGTTGAGTTTCAGAAGTTCTTTATAGATCCTGGATATCAGCCTTTTGTCTGTACTGTCATTTGCAAATATCTTCTCCCATTCTGTGGGTTGCCTCTTTGTTTTGTTGACTGTTTCCTTTGCTGTGCAGAAGCTTTTGATCTTGATGAAGTCCCAAAAGTTCATCTCTGCTTTTGTTTCCTTTGCTTTTGGTGATATTCCTAGGAAAATTTGCTGCGGCTGAGGTCAAAGAGGTTTCTGCCTGTGTTCTCCTCAAGGATTTTGATGGATTCCTTCTCATATGAGGTCCTTCATCCATTTTCAGTCTATTTTTGTATGTGATGTAAGGAAATGATCCAGTTTCATTTTTCTGCATGTGGCTGTCCAATTTTCCAAGACCATTTGTTGAAGAGACTGTCTTTTTTCCATTGGACATTCTTTCCTGCTTTGTCAAAGATTAGTTGACCATAGTGTTGAGGGTCTATTTCTGGGCTCTCTATTCTGTTCCATTGATCTATGTGTCTGTTTTTGTGCCAGTACCATACTAGCTTGATGATGACAGCTTTGTAATAGAGCTTGAAGTCTGGAATTGTGATGCCACCAACTTGGGCTTTCTTTTTCAACATTCCTCTGGCTATTTGAGGTCTTTTCTGTTTCCCCATAAATCTTAGGATTATTTGTTCTATTTCTTTGAAAAAAATTATGGTATTTTGAAAGGAATTGCGTTAAACGTGTAGATTGCTTTAGGTAGCATAGACATTTTCACAATATTTTTTCTTCCAATCCATGAGCATGGAACATTTTTCCATTTCTTTGTGCCTTCCTCAATTTCTTTCATGAGTACTTTATAGTTTTCTGAGTATAGATTCTTAGCCTCTTTGGTTAGAATCTCACTGATGTATCTGTGTTTTTTCATGTGTCTGATAGCCATTTGTATGTCTTCATTGGAGAAGACATAGGTATCTTATAGATTTGGGTGCAATTGTAAATGGGATTGACTCCTTAATTTCTCTTTCTTCTGTCTTGTTGTTGGTGTAAAGAAAGACAACTGATTTCTGTGCATTTATTTTATATCCTGACACTTCACTGAATTCCTGTACAAGTTCTAGCAGATTTGGAGTGGAGTCTTTTGGGTTTTCCACAAATAGTATCATATCATCTGCAAAGAATGATAGTTTGACTTCTTCTTTGCTGATTTGGATGCCTTTAATTTCTTTTTGTTCTCCAATGGCTGAGGCTAGGATTTCTAGTACTATGTTGAATGGCAGTGGTGATAATGGACATCCTTGCCGTGTTCCTGACCTTAGTGGAAAAGCTTTCAGTTTTTCTCCATTGAGAATGATATTGGCTGTGGGTTTTTCATAGATGGCTTTGATGATATTGAGGTATGTGCCCTCTATCCCTACACTTTGAAGAGTTTTGATCAAGAAAGGATGCTGTACTTTGTCAAATTCTTTTCCAGCATCTACTGAGAGTATCATGGGGTTCTTGTTCTTTATTTTATTAGTGTTTTTTTTTTTTTTTAACATTGATTGATTTGCAGATGTTGAACCAACCTTACAGCCCTGGAATAAATCCCACTTGGTCGTGGTGAATCACCCTTTTAATGTACCGTTGGATTCTATAGGCTCATATTTTGGTGAGAATTTTTGCATCTGTGTTCACCAAGGATATTGGTCTGTAATTCTCTTTTTTGATGATTCTTTGTCTGGTTTTGGGATCAAGGTAATACTGGCCTTATAAAATGAGTTTGGAAGTTTTTCTTCCATTTCTATTTTTTGGAACAGTTTCAGGAGAATAAGAATTAATTCTTCTTTAATGCTTGGTAGAATTCCCCTGGGAAGTCATCTAGCCCTGGACTCTTGTTTTTGGGAGGTTTTTGATGACTATTTCAATCTTCTTACTGGTTATGGGTCTGTTCAGGTTTACTATTTCTTCCTGGTTCAGTTGTGGTAGTTTATATGTCTCTAGAAATGCATCCATTTCTTCCAGATTGTCAAATTTTCTGGCACGTAGTTGTTCATAATATGTTCTTATAATCGTTTGTATTTCTTTGGTGTTGGTTTGCTCTCTCCTCTTTCATTCATGATTTTATTTATTTGGGTCCTTTCTCTTTTCTTTTTGATAAGTCTGGCCAGGGGTTGATCAATCTCATTAATTCTTTCAAAGAACCAGCTCCTAGTTTCATTGATTTGTTCTATTGTTTTTTTGGTTCCTATTTCATTGATTTCTGCTCTGATCTTTATGATTTCTCTTCTCCTGCTGGGTTTAGGGTTTCTTTCTTGTTCTTCCTCCAGCTCCTTTAGTTGTAGGGTTAGGTTGTGTATTTGAGAACTTTCTTGTTTCTTGAGAAAAGCTTGTATCACTATTCATTTCCTCTCAGGACTGCCTTTGCTGTGTCCCACAGATTTTGAACAGTTGTGTTTTCATTTTCATTTGTTTCTATGAATTTTTTCAATTCTTCTTTAATTTCCTGGCTGACCCATTCATTCTTTAGAAGGATGCTGTTTAGTCTCCATGTATTTGGGTTCTTTCCAAATTTCCTCTTGTGATTGAGTTATAACTTCAGAGCATTGTGGTCTGAAAATATGCAGGGAATGATCCCAATCTTTTGGTACTGGTTGAGACCTGATTTGTGACCCAGAATGTGATCTATTCTGGAGAATGTTCCATGTGCACTGGAGAAGAATGTGTATACTGTTGCTTTGGGATGGAATGTTGTGAATATATCTGTGAAGTCCATCTGGTCCAGTGTGTCATTTCAGTCCTTTATTTCCTTGTTGATCTTTTGCTTGGATGATCTGTCCATTTCAGTGAGGGGGGTTTTAAAGTCCCCTATTATTATTGTATTATTGTTGATGTGTTTCTTTGATTTTGTTATTAATTGGTTTATGTAGTTGGCTGCTCCCATGTTAGGGGCATAGATATTTAAATTTGTTAGATCTTGTTGGACAAACCCTTTGAGTATGATATATACCCCAAAATAACAGTAAACATGATGAAGGGATGGAATATGAGTATAAAGATGAAAATTTTTAAAAAATTATAAAAGAGGTGTTGATAAGATTCGTTGGTTGGGAAAATAAAGAAAAAAAGAGTGGAGAGAATTTGCTTAGGCTGGAGCCTAGAACAAACCCTCTCCTAGATTTAGGGTTTATTGATCTATTAGAAGAAGTTGTATCCCATAATTTTTTAGAAGAAAAAACCGTATGTGTATACAAAACATAAAGTTAGATACAATGAAGGATAAAATATGACTGTAATAATAAAGGTTCAGAAAGATATTTTTAAAGAAAGGCATTGTTAAGATAAACTAGTTAAAAATGTTAAAAGAGGAAAGAGTAAAAGTCAAAAAATTAGAATAGTAAAAAAATAAAATTAAATAATTAAATTAACTTTGCAAGACTAAAGAATCATGGGGAGAAAGCCACGAATTCCATGCTTTGCTTTCCCCTCCTCTGGAATTCTGCTGTTCTCCTTGTTCAGTGAGCTTGGTCTTGGCTGTATTTCTTGCTGATCTTCTGGGAGCGGTGCCTGTTGTACTGATTCTCATGTGTCTTTGCCCAAGGTGGAATTGCACCTCACTTGCCAGGGGCCAGGCTATGTAATCTGCTCCAGTTCGCTCTCAGGAGCTTTTGTTACCTGAATGCTGTCTATAGAGCTCTGGAGGTTGGGATTGAAAATGGCGGCCTCCCAATCTCTGGCTCAGAGGAACGAAGAGCTCCAGGCCCCACTGCTCAGTGTGCCCTTGGAGAAAAGCTCTCAATCACTCCCATCTCCCTCGTCTCCAGCTGCATTCCGAGCTCACCCAGCCTGTGACCAAGCATTTTGGTCTCTGGCACACAGCCTGTTTGGAATCTCCAAACTCAGTAGATCCCTGCTGCTCTTCCAGGAGGGTCTCCCTGGATCTTCCACTTGTGGGGTCCCTGCTCAAAGAGCAGTAGCTTGACTGTGCTGTTGATCACAGTTTAAGGTAACCCCAAGCTGAGAGCTCACTCCTCTGCTTTGTCTCTGTAGCTGGCTTCCCTCCTCTAACACCTGTGAGCTCTGCTACACTCAGACACTCCCAATCCTTCTGTGACCCCCGTGGGACCTGAGACCACCCTGTCCCCAAGAGAGCTCCACCCCCGCTTAACCTCTGGAGCGATGTCCCTCAGTGGAGAAGACTTCTAAAAGTTCTGATTTCGTGCTCCTTTGCTCCACCTCTTCCAGGGAGCCAGCCCCTCCCCTGTGGTCTATCTTCCTATTGCTTTGGATTTACTTCTTCACAGGTCCTACCTTTCAGAACGTGGCCAATTTTCTGTTTTTAGAACTGCTGCTCTTCTTCTCTTTGATGTCCTTTTGGATTTGTAGGTGCTCAGAATGGTTTGATAACTATCTACGTGAACTCGTGCTACCTGATGTCATCTCAGCCTGCTATTCCTCTGCCATCTTGACTCTTCTCTGAACTGTTGTGTTTTCATTTTCATTTTCTTCATGAATTTTTAAAAAATTCTTTAATTTCCTGATTTACCCATTCATTCTTTAGAAGGATGTTATTTAACCTCCATGTATTTGTGGTCTTTATATATATAGTTGACTTCAAGGTTGATAACATTGTGATCTGAAAATATGCATGGTATAAATTTCAATCTCTTTGTACTTGTTGAGGCCTGATTTGTGACCCAGTATTCTGAAGAAGGTTCCATGGGCCCTCAAAAAGAATGTGTATTCTGCTGCTTTAGGATGAAACCCTTATATATATCTGTGAAATGCATCTGGTCCAGTGAGTCATATAAAGCCTTCGTCTCCTTTTTGATCTTCTTTTTCAATAATCTGTCCATGGCTGTAAGTGGCGTATTAAAGTCCCCTACTATTATTTTATTTTCCTTGAGTTGCTTGAAGTTTATTATTAATTAATTTATATATTTGGCTGATCCCAGGTTAGGGACATACAGATTTACAATTGTTAGATCTTTTGTTGGATAGACCCCTTTAATTATGGTATAGTGTCCTTCTTCATCTCTTATTACAGTTTGGTTCAAATCTAGTTTGTGGTATAAGGATGGCAACTCTAGCTTTCTTTTGATGTCTATTAGTGTGATAAATGTTTCTCCACACCCTCACTTTCAATCTGAAGGAGTCTTTGGGTCTAAAATTAATCTCTTATCAGCAGCATATTGATGGATCTTGTTTTTTTGATCCATTCTGATACCCTGTATCTTTTGGTTGGAGCATTTAGTCCATGTACATTCAGAGTGATTATTGAAAGATATGAATTTAGTGCCATTGTATTATCTGTAAAGTCACTGTTCCTGTATATTGTCTCTGCTCCTTTGTAGTTTTTGCTATTTTTGGTCTCACATGCTCAAAAGGTCTCCTTTAATATTTACTGCAAAGCTGGTTTAGTGTTCTCAAACTCCTTTGGTTTTTGTCTTGGAAACTGTTTGTCCCTCCTATTCTGAATGACAGCCTTTCTGGATTAAGTATTTTTGGCTACATATTTTTCTCATTTAGTTTGTTGGATATATCATGCCAGTCCTTTCTGGCCTGCCTTGTCTCTGTAGCCAGGTCTGCTGCTAACCTTATGTGTCTACCCTTGTAGGCTAAAGACCTTTTTTTGCCTATCTGATTTCAGAATTCTCTTTATCTTTGTATTTTGCAAATTTCACTATGATGTGTCATGGTGTTGAACTGTTTTTGTTGATTTTGAGGGGAGTTCTCTGGGTCTCTCAGACTTGGAATGCCTGTTTCCTTCCCCAGAGGAAGAAAGTACTCAGTTATAATTTGTTCAAATAAACCTGCCCCTTTTCCCCATTCTTCTTCTCCTGAGCATCTTGTGATATGGATATGATTTCCCTTCCTGGAATCACTGAATTCCATAAGTCTAATTTTGTAATCTAATAGTTTTCTTTCCCTCTTCTTTTCAACTTCATTATTTTCAATAATTTTATCTTTTATATCACTTATTCTTTCCTCTTCTTCTTTTATTCTCATTGTGATTATATCCAGTCAGTTTTGCATCTTGGTGATAGCATTTTTATTGCCAAATTCTTTATTTGTATTAAAAATCTATAATACATTTTATTTTTAAATTTTTTAAATTATGTTCAGTTAGCCAACATAGAGTATATCATTAGTTTTTGATGTAGTGTTCAGTGATTCATTAGTTGTATATAACACCCAGTGCTCATCATATGTGCCCTCCTTAATGCTGAGGACCCAGTTGCCCCATTCCCCAGTTATAGCATATTTTATTTCAGCCTGACTAGTTTTTAGATCTTTCATCTCTGCAGCAAGCATTTCTTTGGTGTCTTCTATGCTTTTTTCAAGTACAGCTAGTAGTCTTATGACTATTGGTCTAAATTCTTGTTCAGATATATTGCTTCTATCTGTTTTGGTCAAGTCCCTGGCTGTGAAATCTTCCTGACCTTTCCTTTGGGGAGAATTTATCCATCTTGTCATTTTGGCTATGTTTCTCCTTCAGGTATTATGGAAACAGGTATTCAGGTATTATGTTTTCCGCATCTCAGAGTAATGTTATATTAAAAAGAGGTCACAAATTGTCCAGGGCCTGGCACTTCAGGAAGTGTTCCTGGTGTATGCTGTGTGCACTTTGCTGTTGTGTTTTAGCTGCTCTTTCCCACTGATCTGTCCTCTGCCGAGTTCCTCCTTGCTTGTAAAAGAGTATTTGGAGATTTATCTACATGTTTTGATTTGTTTGTTGAAAAAAACCTAGAAAAGGAAGAAAAGAAGGAAGGGAGAAAGGAAGGAAGGAAGACCTGTGCCAAAAAAAGGGAGAGAAAGAGAGAGAGAGAGAGAGAGAGAGAGAGAATGAAAAGGAATGAAACAAACCAAGCAGACAATAAAAACAACAACAACAACAACAACAACATCTACATATGCCTGATTCCAAAGAAAAGAAAGAAAAAAAGAAAAGAAAAGAAGAGAAGAAGGCTGATCAAAAAGAAAAGTGGGGAAAGTGGGGAAAAGGAAATGATAAAACAAACTAACAAAAAACTATAATCCTGATTCCATAGGGGAAAAGAAAGGAAGGAAGGAAGGGAGAGAATAAGGAAAAACAACAACAACAACAACAACACAGTCTGGTCCTATTTCCAACAGAAAAGAAGGGGATGCTTTGAAGCACTGTGTGATTGGTAGACTTGGTACATGTGGTGTGCTGCCTGTGTTGCTTTTCTGGGGAAGAGGCCCACTGCACAGGCTCAGAGTCAGTTCCGGCCAGGTGAAAAAGCACTTGCCAAGCACAGGGGAGTGGGTTTTGATGTAAGGGGCTCCCACCTCCACTGGCAGTTGCTGTGTTGCTCTCTGGAGTCCCAGTGTGTTGGTAGCAAGGGTAAAATGGTGCCACCCCATTCTCTAATGCCCAGGCAGGGGAATCTCATACCCCCTGCTGTGCAGGAAGCCCTCACAGAAAAGCAAGGGCCATTAGCACACCTGGTGCCCAGATTTCCTTGTTTATCTCTGGCATGGCTGGGATTCAAAACTCCAAATTCCCTGTGTTTTATCTTTGGCCTGTGGTTGGCTTTCAAAATTCCAATATTAAAGGATATTTCATCATGTAAATCCACTCTTTCCTCTGGATTAGGATCACTGCACTCCGACTAGTGCCCTTTGTCCCAGAAAAACAGTCCAACAACTGCACAGTGAGTAGAATCTATGTTGTGGCACAAAAAAGCAGTGAACAGGTTATCCACCTGCTGACAGTGCCTTCATCCCCTGTCAATAAAAGTATGTTTACTGGTGCCTGCAGGGTCTTTTGTTCTTGGAGAGGCATATACCCTCTTTCAAATGTACTCCAGGAAGGATAATGATCTCTTCCTGTGTGACCCAGGGAATCCCTATACCTCTTTGTGCATGCTCCTGGGCTAGATCCCTCTTTCTCCCTAGGAGCACAGGCTATAGCTTTGCTCTGGTTAAAGTTGTGCATTTCCAAACCCACAGAGTTTGAGCTACACTCACTGTTTGCAAAAAACCTGCTACACTTAGTCCCATCTCCCCAATTTCTTGCTCAAAGCATGGGCTCTCTTTCTACCTTGAGCACACATTGTATGTCTGCTTCATTAGCAAATAACCTAAAAGAAATATTTTAAACTAAAGATAAGAGTAAGAAGCCTCTTCAGTTCTGTTCCCATACTCTGAAGACTGCAACCTTGCACATACTAAAATCATGAGGGAAAGTTTGTGATTTTCTGAAATATCCTTCATCAGGATGATTTGTAACTCTTGATGTAACAAAAAACATATATAACATTGTACTAAACATTTCTTCTCTAGAGCATTACATGTTTTTATTTTCCCTTTAGTCTGATGTGAATTTACTAGTGTCTCAACTATTACAAGACTATCCTTAGATTTGCTGGTCTGTTTAAATTTTTTTTGCATTTACATAATTTTATAAGTTATGAGTGCCTCACCTAATGTGTAACCTAAATATAAGCTGATTTTTTTTCAGCTTGTGAGTTCAAGATGACATCAGGACAAATTTATTTGCCCAAATCACAGTAGCTGGAAATGATCGACTATTTAAACAGTCACAAATTAGCTCCACATAATTTCATGACATCTCCAGAGGGATGTGTCACACGGTTATAGAGGTACCTATGTCCCCACACAGCTTTCATCACCACACAGTGCACCTGACTTCTCTTGTCTTGACCTCACCCACATCCTCAATATTCACTCTGCTCAGAGGAGTTAATGAACCTTCCTTCCTCACTATTCTGCTATGAAAAGCATCCTCTATTTAATATTTTTCATTAAATTCCTAGCTTTCTACTTTTACATGATGATGCTAATAGAAGGGTTTCTTCTATAATGTCTTAACATATGTGGAGGACATCTGAGACTCTTGTAGGGATCTCTTTAGGAGTTCAGAGTATTTAGGTGCTGTGGTTTTAGGGTTGGGGCTTGCACTGAAACTCTCGAACTAAGAAAAATCACAAACTGGCATCTTATTAAAGCTTGAATCCTATGGAATATTTTCAGTGGTTGTGAGGAGATACTTTACAATCCCAAGATGCTAGACACCATCTAAATTGGTATATGGTGGGGCACCTGGGTGGCTCAGTGGGTTAAAACCTCTGCCTTCAGCTCAGGTCATGATCCCAGGGTCCTGGAATCGAGTCCCACATCAGGCTCTCTGCTCAACAGGGAGCCTGCTCCCCGTCTCTGCCTGCCTCTCTGACTACCTGTCATCTCTTTCTCTGTCAAATAAATAAATAAAATCTTTTGAAAAATAAATTGCTGTATGGATGAGAATCCGGGATCAAATATACTCATATTAGAAGACTAGGTAGTATTTTCACACTTCCTCACATCATTTTTTTTGGAGATGCTGAGACACTTGTCCTAGAGAAGCTTGACACAGTCCTGTCCTCTCATGGTCCTGTCCCTTAGATGAGGGAGAAGAGTTCTGTGTTTCCTTCATTTCTTATTCTTGAGGTACTGAGGTTTACCTCCTCAGTGCAGTCAAAAGATGAAACATCAGAAATAAGCAGGGTTCCTTCACAGCACTGACACTCAGGGAGCTGACCTCCTGGACAGGAAGGAGCTACCCAGCCATGGCCTCACAGCTGTGCTTCTGCTATCAAGGACATGTGTTTGGTCTGCAGGCCTGTGGAGCAGCTTCTCTGGGAGACCTGTGGGGGCCTGTGAAGAGGGATTTCCTTACTGACATGGATCTCAAATCAGCAAGAAACAACTCCAGCACTAAAACAACTCCTTCTCAGGCGCCTGGGTGGCTCAGTTTGTTAAGCAACTGCCATCAGTTCAGGTAATGATCCTGAAGTTCCAGGAATCAAGTCCCCACTCTGACCTTCTCCCCTCTCATGCTCTCTGTCACTGTCTCTCTCTCAAATAAATAAATAAATAAAATCTTTAAAAAAATAAAATAAAACAACTATTTCTCTATGACAAAACAAACAGACAAACAAAAACAACAAAACAAACAAACAAAAAAAACCGGGATGGACCTGGAGAAAGCCACATAAAAGTCCTTGCGTTTCCAGGGGGATGTGGAAATCTCCCTGCTCAGAGTGACCCAGAAACTGGAATTTCCCCAAACTCCTGAGATAGATGTGACTCTTCAGCTGTTGTTGCCTAATGACTCAAGATTAAAACCATCTGGACCAAAAGAGCCTTTGTACTTGCTTCTGTTGAACAAGAGGTCAAAGAAAAACTATCCATTTTTTGCAGAGATCAGAACCCCCAGACTACATCAGGCCTTCCTCTTACACACACACAGAACCTGCAATTTCTTTTTAATGGACACCACAGCTGTAATTCGCATTTTGTTTTCCTCCTCTGCTAGGATGTTGGCCCGGTGAGGGCAAGCTGTTCTCTCTCTATCTGTATTCCCAGTACTGTGCAAGGTACCTGACCTTCACAGCTAATGCTCCTTTAAAGTGTGTTAAATGTAGGAACTGGGAAATTCGTGACTGCATGAGAAAAATTCAGTGGGGAAGGGCTAGCAGGAGGAGAATCAAGTCTATGGGGGAAAAGACAATGGGTCATGTTCCTCTCTCATTCACACCCCAAGGTCAGGTTTAACATTCAGAGGGGCTCCAAGTGTGATGTTAGCAACATCTCCATTAGGCTGATCTCTATATTATCACCCAAACCAGGATACCACTAAGTAGTTACACTGGGACACCAGTTGTAAGCTAGGACTTCCTATGGGCACCAGGACAGAAAGTAGCCTTAATTTTGTGGTATTGTCTAAGACTTGCCCTGCTCAGTATAGCTGATGAAAATGGAAATGAGTTTCATGCCATTGTCTTGTCCACTACAACCTCACCATGCAGTCCACATGAAAAAGAGTGCCTCTTTTCATCCCTCATGTTTTGCCCTTTCCAATCCAGTATCTAGTTGGGGGTTCCCATGATATGAGGGAAGAGGCCATCAGACTGAATTGAGGCTGGGGCTGAAAGCATGGCCTCAGGGGGGTCCAGAGCTTCTTCTGGAGACAAGAGAATGTCAGGAGAGTACATTCTCTTCCCAGCTGTCTCACTACCTCTATCTTGAGTTAACACCCCAAAGGCCCACCCACTACCAGTGCTTCCTCCATGGGGCTTTGAAACAACTCATGGGATCCCTATGCTTCGGTGAGTACAAGTTTTATAGTACTGGGATAAAAACAAAATCATCTAAAGGAAATTAGATGGTCCTATAGGTTTTAGTGGTTGTAAAAGAATAAGACACATTCCCTATAAAGAGTACATTCAAAATATCATTTAATTAACTGTGTGTACTGCTTTTTACTAGCTAACAATAGGCCATAAACAGTTTTCTCTAGAAATAAAATCCATGGACCGTATTATGCAGAGCAAAATAAGTCAATTATAGAAAGACAATTGTCATATGATCTCTCTGATATGAGGAATTTGAGAAGCAGGGTTGGGGGTTGTGGGGCGTAGTGAAGGAAAAAATGAAACAAGATGGGATCTGGAGGGGCACAAACCATAAGAGACTCTTAATCTCAGGAAACAAACAGAGGGTGGCTGGAGGGGAGGGAGTGGAAGGGATGGGGTGGCTGAGTGATGGACACTGGGGAGGGTATGTGCTATGGTGAGTGCTGTGAAATGTGTAAACCTGATGATTCACAGACCTGTACCCCTGGGGCAAATAGTACATTATATGTTAATAAAAAAATCCATGGTGTACTATCTTTACTAGCAAAAATTATTCAAATCATATATCATTACAAGTTTACATACTCTTAATCACTTTTGCTTGGCTGTAGCACTATAGTGTACTAGATTCAAATATGCAAATAGTTTTGAGTTTAGATGACTTCACTAAAAAAAGGTACACATTTTCATCTCTGGGAAATTTATTTATTTGTTCCATCAACACCTAATTTTGCTCTCCTCCCTTTATTTGTGAAATTCCATGCTGCCCCATTGGTGCCATGAGGTCATCTGAGGGGCATAATCCCCGCAGGTAGGGCTGTAGCACCAGTCCCCTACCCTTGCCCATATCTAACTGCTAGAAGCTCAGGAGGCAGTGGTGGATTACATCTGAAGGTCATGGTCAGAGGGGCAGCCTGTGCAGATTAAAGTACATTTATCACTTGGAATTTGTGTTATGATTTATTCATTTGTCCGTGTGTTCATCTTGGTAGACTTCTGAATATAAGAAGATAATTTTTTCACATCTATACCTGTTCCCAGGAGGGCATGTGAACAGAGGAAGGAAGCAAAGAAGGAAGGAAGGGAGGGAGGGAGGGAGATAGGAAGGAAGGCTGGCAGGCAGGCAGGCAGGAAGGGTGTTAGGCTCCGAGTAGGTCCCAAGGGGATGTATGTGGACAGTCATCATGTTTCCTGGTTGAACATCATCTATTGGACATTATGCAAGTGCCCAGGAAAAAGGCTGAAAGCCTAGTCCTGGGAGTGTGCCAGGCTGTCACCTCCCCTGGTTGTGAAAGCAGCAGCATGCTCCTGCCCTGCATCATAAACCCTCCACACCCCTGCACAGGATAAAAGGGCTCCTGCCCTGGGCTCCTCATCCACAGCCTCCTCAGGAACAGCCTTGTCCTGCCTCCTCAGCATCCCGTGAGTATCCCCTCAGCTGAGTGTATTAGAAAGACAAGACCAGATCTGAACAGAACATGCAGGAAGAGGCCCAGACAGTGGGCAGCAGTGGTAAAAGGCACAATGATAAGGAAAGAGTCACTGAGGCACCTGTCAGGGGGCTGTGAACCCCCAAAGCCACAGGTCTTCAGGATTCCTTCCATTCTTGTTCTGAGTATGTTGTCAGGGGTGCACACAGATCCATCTGGCATCCAAGTGCACATGTCCCCTGCATGTCCCCATTTCTATCCCACAGAGCTTGGTTTGGAAAGCAGCTTGGTCATGGAGACAAGTGTTTGATAAAACCCATAGGGAGGGGAATGTTCCTGAAGCTTCCATGTCCATAATGTTTCTTTTATTTGTTGAAGGTCAAATTCCTGCAGAGATGTCCTGCCAGCAGAGCCAGCAGCAGTGCCAGCCCCCGCCCAAGTGTCCCCCATCACCCAAGTGTCCCCCAAAGAGTTCAGCACAGTGCTCCCCCCAAGCCCCTGCTGGTTGTGCTCCTGGCTCTGGGAGTGGCTGTGGCCCCAGCTCTGAGGGCAGCTGCTGCCTGAGCCACCACAGGCACCATGGATCCCACAGATGCTGGCTCCACAGTTCTGATCCCTGTGACAGTGGGAGTGAGAGGCAGTCTGGGGTGTCTGGGTGTGGCCACGACTCCAGGAACTCTTGCTGATCTGGGCTTCTGATGCTGAGACAAGCTATTTGAGAGGAAATCCGATCTCCGTTTCCTGGCTGAGCAGCTGAAATGTTCGTGGATGTGGGAGGAAGGGTGAGCTCTCTGCAGAAGGCTCTGTTTGTGTGTCTTTTCCAGGGGCCCACCGTCTCCCCCTTCTCTGTGCCTTACAGTATTACTAACTATATATGACTAGGTAGAAAAATAAAGCTTCTTGTTATACCAACTGCTTCTCCTTTGACTACCCTGCTCAAGGGTACTCAGTGAGTCCCCTCCCTGAATTCCTGTAGGCCTAGCATGTCAGCACCAAGACTAATACTAGTGTGGGTCTAGGATGTTAAGTTGTCATGTTTCTCACACAGAGTGGCCTTGGAAACTTCAGGGTGGGGGTGTGGAGAGGGGCTGCTAGCTACCTGACTCTTCTTGTGTGATGTGGTAGAGAGTGACCATGTGACACTGGAATCCCCATTTCTGTTGAGGGTAGTACAGAGGATCAGAAATTGAGAAAAATGAGACCAAATAGGAGGCATAAAAGAAGGGTTGAGGGAGGAATATCAAGTTAAACTACAAATGATGAGTTTGAGAGAGAGAGGTAAGCTGCAAAGTTAATAAATTCCAAAAAAATATGGAGTTAAAGGTTTTTCCTGAGAGAATGCCTAGGGTGTTCAATATGTGAAGGGCTCTAAGCTCTGAGAAAACAGAAAAAAAGATGACATGGGCAATGTCTCATAAGGTTACAGATTGGACACCTGTAAATATCTTTAAAGAGATCTCAGGTAGACTGGAACTGATTTTCATTATTTTTTGGCCATTGAATATTACTTTTCAATGTCAACAACATCAAAGAGTCATAGCCATACAGTCACATGGGGTCCCAAGTTGGGGAGTTTCTGCCCAAACTTTGGAATAAGACATTATATAGGAATATAGGAACTTTGGAATAAGACATCTATATAGCAAACTGAAGTGGTCATTCTTGAAGAGAAGCAAGCATGCTGTTTCACTTGGATCACTATATTTTTGAAATAATGGTACAGAAAAGTAGAGGCCTATTACACCTAAGCCATGATGATTCTTGAATTGACTTCAAAAAGATGAAAGGAAATGTGACTTTGGCTACAGGCAAAGTTGAAATTTTTGAGAGAAGTCAGAGTTTGAGCATGGTAATTCCAGACAGAGGACAAAATCTGTCTGAAACTTTGGGAATTCAACTGGATAAAATACATTTCGTCATTTCATTTTTTAATAAGTAACAATTTGAAAATTAGTTTTGCTCCAATATTCTTAGACATGTAACTTTTTTTTAAAATAACTTTTTATTTTTTTATTAACATATAATGTATTATTAGCCTCAGGGGTACAGGTCTGTGAAATGCCAGGTTTACACACTTCACAGCACTCACCATAGCACATACCTTCACCAATGTCCATAACCCAACCCCCTCTCCCTACCCTCTTCCCCCCAGCAACCCTCAGTTTGTTTTGTGAGACTGAGTCTCTTATGATTATTCTCCCTCCCAATCCATCTTGTTTCATTTATTCTTTTCCTACTCCCAAACACCCCACGTTACCTCTCAACTTCCTCATATCATGGAGATTATATGATAATTGTCTTTCTCTGAATGACTTATTTTGCTCAGCATAATAACCTCTAGTTCCATCCATGTCATCTCAAATGGCAAGATTTCATTTCTTTTGATGGCTGCATAGTATTCCATTGTATATATATACCATTTCTTCTTTTTTTTAAATTTAATTTTATTTTTTAACACTTTTTAAAATTTATTTTCAGCATAAAAGTATTCATTGTTTTTGTACCACACCCAGTGCTCCATGCAATCTGTGCCCTCTCTAATACCAACCACCTGGTTCCTCCAACCTCCCATCCCCCCCACCTCTTCAAACCCTTCAGATTGTTTTTAGAGTCCATAGTCTCTCATTGTTCACCTCCCCTTCCAATTTCCCCCAACTCCCTTCTCCTAACTCCCCACGTCCTCCATGCTATTTGTTATGCTCCACAAATAAGTGAAACCATATGATAATTGACTCTCTCTGCTTGACTTATTTCACTCAGCATAATCTCTTCCAGTCCCATCCATGTTGCTACAAAAGTTGGATATTCATCCTTTCTGATGGAGGCATAATACTCCATAGTGTATATGGACCACACCTACCTTATCCATTCATCCGTTAAAGGGCATCTTGGTTCCTTCCACAGTTTGGCAACCGTGGCCATTTCTGCTATAAACATTGGGGTACAGATGGCCCTTCTTTTCACTACATCTGTATCCTTGGGGTAAATACCCAGTAGTGCAATTGCAGGGTCATAGGGAAGTTCTATTTTTAATTTCTTGAGGAATCTCCACACTGTTTTCCAAAGTGGCTGCACCAACTTGCATTCCCACCAACAGTGTAAGAGGGTTCCCCTTTCTCCACATCCCCTCCAACACATGTTGTTTCCTGTCTTGCTAATTTTGGCCATTCTAACTGGTGTAAGGTGATATCTCAAGGGGGTTTTAATTTGAATCTCCCTGATGGCTAGTGATGGTGAACATTTTTTCATGTGTCTGATAGCCATTTGTATGTCTTCATTGGAGAAGTGTCTGTTCATATCTTCTGCCCATTTTTTTGATATGATTGTCTGTTTTGTGTGTGTTGAGTTTGAGGAATTCTTTATAGATCCTAGATTTATCAATCTTTTGTCTGTACTGTCATTTGCAAATATCTTCTCCCATTGTGTGGGTTGCCTCTTTGTTTTCTTGACTGTTACCTTTGCTGTGCAGAAGCTTTTGATTTTGAAGAAGTCCCAAAAGTTTATTTTCGCTTTTGTTTCCTTTGGCTTTGGAGACATATCTTGAAAGAAGTTGCTGTAGCTGATATCGAAGAGTTTACTGCCTATGTTCTCCTCTAGGATTCTGATGGATTCCTGTCTCATGTTGAGGTCTTTTATCCATTTTGAGTTTATCTTTGTGTACGGTGTAAGAGAATGGTCCAGTTTCATTCTTCTACATAGAGGTGCCCAGTTTTCCCGGTACCATTTATTGAAGAGACTGTCTTTTTTCCACTGTATATTTTTTCCTGTTTTGTCGAAGATTAACTGACCATAGAGTTGAGGGTCCATATCTGGGCTATCTACTGTGTTCCACTGGTCTATGTGTCTGTTTTTATGCCAGTACCATGCTGTCTTGGTGATCACAGCTTTGTAGTAAAGCTTGAAATCAGGTAACGTGATGCTCCCAGGTTTATTTTTGTTTTTCAACATTTCCTTAGCGATTCGGGGTCTCTTCTGATTCCATACAAATTTTAGGATTATTTGCTCCAGCTCTTTGAAGAATACCGGTGGAATTTTGATCGGAATGGTATTAAAAGTATAGATTGCTCTAGGCAGTATAGACATTTTAACAATGTTTATTCTTCCGATCCAAGAGCATGGAATAGTCTTCCATCTTTTTGTGTCTTCTTCAATTTCTTTCATGAGCGTTCTGTAGCTCCTCGAGCACAGATCCTTTACCTCTTTGGTTAGGTTGATTCCCAGGTATCTTATGGTTCTTGGTGCTATAGTAAATGGAATCGATTCTCTAATTTCCCTTTCTGTATTTTCATTGTTAGTGTATAAGAAAGCCACTGATTTCTGTACATTGACTTTGTATCCTGCCACGTTACTGAATTGCTGTATGAGTTCTAGTAGTTTGGGGGTGGAGTCTTTTGGGTTTTCCATAGAAAGAATCATGTCATCTGCGAAGAGAGAGAGTTTGACTTCTTCATTGCCAATTTGGATACCTTTTATTTCTCTGTTGTCTGATTGCAGTTGCTAGGACTTCTAATACTATGTTGAACAAGAGTGGTGAGAGTGGGCATCCTTGTCATGTTCCTGATCTCAACGGGAAGGCTGCAAGCTTTTTCCCATTGAGGATGATATTTGCTGTGGGTCTTCCATAGATAGATTTTATGAAATTCAGGAAAGTTCCCTCTATCCCTATACTTTGAAGCGTTTTAATCAGGAACGGATGCTGGATTTTGTCAAATGCTTTTTCTGAATCAATTAAGAGGGCCATGTGGTTCTTCTCTCTTCTCTTATTGATTTGTTCTATCACATTGATTGATATGCGAATGTTGAACCATCCTTGTAGCCCAGGGATGAATCCCACCTGGTCATGGCGGATAATCTTTTTAATGTGCTGTTGGATCCTGTTTGCTAGGATCTTGTTGAGAATCTTAGCATCCATATTCATCAGTGATATTGGTCTGAAATTCTCCTATTTGGTGTGGTCTTTGCCTGGTTTGGGGATCAGGGTAATGCTGGCTTCATAGAAAGAGTCTGGAAGTTTTCCTTCTGCTTCAATTTTTTGAAACAGCTTCAGGAGAATAGGTTTATTTCTTCTTTGAAAGTTTGGTAGAATTCCCCAGGGAACCCTTCAGGTCCTGGGCTCTTGTTTTTTGGGAGGTTTTTGATCACTGCTTCAATCTCGTTACTGGATATCGGTCTATTTAGGTTGTCGATTTCTTCCTGGTTCAATTTTGGGAGTTTATAGTTTTCCAGGAATGCATCCATTTCATCTAGGTTGCTTAGCTTATTGGCATATAACTGTTGATAATAACTTCTGATGATTGTTTCTACTTCCTTGGTATTAGTTGTGATCCCTCCCTTTCCTTTCATAATTTTATTAATTTGGGCTTTCTCTCTTTTCTTTTGGATTAGTGTGGCCAATGGTTGATCGATCTTATTGATTCTTTCAAAAAACCAACTTCTAGTTTCATTGATACATTCTACTATATCTCTGGTTTCTACCTCATTGATCTCTGCTCTATTCTTGATTATTTCCCTTCTTATGTGTGGAGTTGGTTTGATTTGTTGTTGATTCTCCAGTTCTTTAAGGTGTAGAGACAGCTGCTGTGTTCTGGATTTTTCAATTTTTTTGAGAGAGGCTTGGATGGCTATGTATTTCCCCCTTAGGACCGCCTTTGCTGTTTCCCATAAGTTTTGGACCGAAGTGTCTTCATTCTCATTGGTTTCCATGAATTGTTTCAGTTCTTCTTTGATCTCCTGGTTGATCCAAGCATTCTTAAGCAAGGTGGTCTTTAGCTTCCAGGTGTTTGAGTTCCTTCGGAACTTTTCCTTGTGATTGAGCTCCAGTTTCAAAGCATTGTGATCTGAGAATATGCAGGGAATAATCTCAGTCTTTTGGTATCGGTTGAGTCCTGATTTGTGACCCAGTATGTGGTCTATTCTTGAGAAGGTTCCATGTGCACTTGAGAAGAATGAGTATTCTATTTTTTTAGGGTGGAAAATTCTGTATATATCTATGAGGTCCATCTGGTCCAATATGTCATTCATTGCTCTTGTTTCTTTATTGATTTTCTGCTTCGATGATCTGTCTATTTCTGAGAGAGGCGTTTTAAAGTCTCCTACTATTAATGTATTCATATCAATATGACTCTTTATCTTGATTAACAGTTTTCTTATGTAATTGGCTGGTCCCATATTGGGGGCATAGTTATTAGATCATCTTTGTTAGATCATCCTGGTGGATAGTCCCTTTAAGAATGATGTAGTGTCCTTCTGTATCTCTGACTACAGTCTTTAGTTTAAAATCTAATTTATCTGATATGAGAATCACTACCCTGGCCTTCTTCTGAGGCCCATTGGCATGAAAGATGCTTCTCCATCCCTTCACTTTCAGTCTGGGTGTATCTTTAGGTTCAAAATGGGTCTCTTGTAGACAGCATATGGATGGATCCTATCGTTTTACCCAATCTGCAACCCTGTGCTGTTTTATGGGTGCATTTAGGCCATTCACATTGAGAGTGATTATTGATAGATACCTTTTTTTTTGACATCGTGTTACCTTTGAAGTCTTTCTTTCTGTAGATTGTCTCTATATTTCTGTTCAATGCTATTCTTAGGATTTTTCCTCTTTTATAGAACCCCCCTTAATATTTCCTGCAGTGTCAGCTTGGTGTTTGCATAGTCTTTTAAGCCTTGTCGGTCTTGGAAACTCTTTATCTCTCCATCCATTTTGAATGTCAGTCTTGCTGGATAAAGTATTCTTGGCTGCATGTTCTTCTCATTTAGTGCCCTGAATATATCTTGCCAGCCCTTTCTGGCTTGCCAGGTCTCTGTGGACAGGTCTGACGTTATTCTGATGGGCTTTCCTCTGTAAGTAAGGAGCCTCTTTGTCCTAGTGGCTTTCAAGAGATTGTATCTACAGTTATGATTTCTCAATTTGACTATCAGGGGCCCTGATGTTTTTCTGGAATCTATAAACTTGGGTGGAGACCGTTTGGCCTCTCGTACATGAACGCTGGTTCCATTCACGAGATTGGGAAAATTTTCATGAAGAACTTGTTCCACTATATCTTCTAGACTTCTTTCTTTCTCCTCCCATTCAGGGATTCCAATAATTCTGACGTTGGAACGTTTCATGGAGTCATTTATTTCCCTGATTCTGTTTTCATGGTTTCTAAGCTGTTTGTTTTAGGCTTCCTCTTGATCCTTTCTCTCTATCTGTTTTTCCTCCAGGTCACTAATTCTATCTTCTGTCTCAGTTACCCTAGCTTTGAGAGAATTTAGATTAGATTGGAACTCATTGAGAGCATTGTGAACCTCAGCCCTGGTAGCTTTTAGCTCTGCCCTAACATTGTGAACATCCTGTTTGGTCACTTTCAGCTCGGCCCTAATCAATTTCGTTTGGTCATCCATGGCTTTCTCCAACCTAGCTATTGCCTGGATAATTGTTAGCCTGAATTCTCTTTCCAACATATTGTCTATGTTGATAGCCGTTAGCTCTGTTGTAGAAGGTCCATCCTCTGTATTTTTCTTCTGTTGGGCATTCCTCCTCCTAGTCATTTTGGTGAGAGATGACTGAACAGATGTAGCTGGTTGTATCAACCGTGGTGCAGTCTGGGTGCACCCTGGAACACTTCTGAGCAATCAGGATTCCCCACCCAAATGAGAGAAAAAAGAAAAGAAAAAGAAATAAAAGAAAAAAAAGAGAGAGAGAGAGACAGGAAAGAAAGGGAAGATGAAAGAGAAGGTTCAGCCCAAATGGGCCCCAAAGTAAGATTTATGAGGTGTACAAACAAAAAACAGGCAAACAAAAAGACTGATAAAAGTATATAACAAGAGGAAAAAAAATATATATGCAAATAAAGGACGAACCTTGTCGAAAAGAACCCCAAGTGTAAGATTTACATACTATCATGACAAATACAAAAACACAGAAACACTGGTGGAAGAAAAAGATGGGAGAGTGGTTATGAATTCTCAGTTGGGTGAGGAAGGTTGTTTTGATTCTTCCTGGATGTATCTTGATATCTTGGTTAAAGGATTCAACTCTCCTAGGCTAAAGGGGGAATAAAAATTGGTTTACCTATAGGGGTAGTATTGATTGGGGAAAGGGGATTACTTTGAAGTTTAACTCTACATGAATATTAGAAAATAAAAATAAAAAAGGAATAAACTAGACTAAACTAAATTAAAATTAAAAAAATCTTCAAAAAATAGAAATGCAAAAGTAAAACACAGGTGTGTGTATCAAAAAGTTCAGGTTAGAAGATTATTATGGAATTTGATGTACTGGACAGCTCGCTGGGATGGTAAATAGGTTAAAAAATTATCTATATAAAAAAAATGAGCCAGAATATTGGGAACAAATTAAAAATAAAAGTTATCCTATGAAGTAGTGGTTGTGGTTCTCTTGTAGTCTATTTTTTTCTTTTTCTTTCCTGGTTGGTTTTCTGGGGGAGGGGCCTGCCACGTGGGTTTTCAGTCAATGATGGTCCCTGAGTTAAGTCCTCCAGTCCCCCTCAAGGGGGTGGGCTCTGAGGAAATCGTTTTTTTCAGGCTTTTGTTCTCTGGAGGTTTTTATGTTTGTTCCCTTTTTTTTTTTTTTCCTCTCGCCTTGACCACTTTTGATGGTTTTTGTAGGTTTAGAGGAAAGCAAACTGCACCCTGACCTCCCTCTTAGAGAGAAGCCTCAGTCTGTTCTTCTGTGGGTGTTGCAGAGCCCATATAAATCCCCCCTTGGCCGCTGGCAGAGCAGGTTCTGAGTCGTGGTCCCTCGGGATGCAGGATCTTCTGCTTGTACCCAAAACCAAAGCAGTGGCAGCTGTTTGGGCAGCTCCAGACCACCAGAGAGGTTCCAAGCAGGTATCACACACTGAGATTTTCCCGCTGGCCCGGGCTGGGAGTGCCTGGTCTTTCTGGGTCTAAGAGTACCCAGCTTGCACTCACCTTTTTCAGGGGAGGCTGTGGGTCGCGCGTGCATCTCAGGCTCTGAGAACAGGGCACAGGTCCGAAAGCACCAGGCTGGGCCTTTGCGCACCTCTCTCGGGGGAGAGTTTGGGGCACTCATCTTAGGCTCTGAAACAATGGCGCGTGTCAAAGAGCGCCGGCTGGGCCTTTGTGCCTCTCTCAGGGGAGGATGAGGGGTGCGCGCATCTCAGGCTCTGTAGCAGGGCTCGCACGTTCTGCCGACTGGCGTGGCTCCCATCCCCTCACAGGGGCCAGAACCCACGCAATCTAGGGCGCGCTGGCGGCTCAGGGACAAAGAACTGGTTTCTCCACCTCACTCTCTCTGGCTCAGCACCAGGGAAGGCTGTCCAGGGACTGGGGACTTAAGCCCCTGTCCCTAGCCACCCTGATTTCCACAATATCCCCCCCTCGATCTTTTGCTCTTTTGGAGTGCTTTCAACTAGTCTCCAAGTTAATGCTGGTCCCCAGACGCAGGGCACTCTCACTCGTATTAGGGGTTTTACTTTCCAACCGGTCACCTCTGGTGGTTCCCTCCCCCTTTTGTTTATCTTCCGATATCAGCCCACCTTTCCCACTCTGCTTTACCTGCCCACTGGCGTCTTCTGCCCCTGTAGAGATCCAGATGTGTATAATTCTGATCTCAGGCTGATTTCATGGGTGATCGGAGTTCTTTGGTAGGTAATCAGCTCTCTTTAGGGTACAGGTTGAAAAGGCGCCTCTTCCTACTTCCCTGTCATCTTGTCCCCCCCCCCCCGCCACCTCTTCTTTATCCATTCATCTGTTGATGGACATCTAGGCTCTTTCCATAGTTTGGCTATTGTAGACATTGCCGTTATAAACATTCGGGTGCATGTGCCCCTTTGGATCACTACATTTGTATCTTTAGGGTACATACCCAGTAGTGCAATTGCTTTGTCATAGGGTAGCTCTATGTTCAACTTTTTGAGGAACCTCCATGCTGTTTTCCAGAGTGAATGCACCAGCTTGGATTCCTACCAACAGTGTAGGAGGGTTCTCCTTTCTCCACATCCTCGCCAGCATCTGTCATTTCCTGACTTGTTAATTTTAGCCATTCTGACTGGCATGAGGTGGTATCTCATTGTGGTTTTGGTTTGTATTTCCCTGATGCCAAGTGATGTGGATCACTTTTTCTTGTGTCTGTTGGCCATCTGGATTTCTTCCTTGCAGAAATGTCTGTTCACGTCTTCTTCCCATTTCTTGACTGGATTATTTGTTCTTTGAGTGTTGAGTTTGATAAGTTCTTTATAGATTTTGGATACTAGCCCTTTATCTGACATGTTATTTGCAAATATCTCCTCCCATTCTGTCACTTGTCATTTGGTTTTGTTGACTGTTTTCTTTGCCGTGTAGAAGCTTTTGATCTTGATGTAGTCCCAATAGTTCATTTTTGTCCTTGCTTCCCTTGTCTTTGGCGATGTTCCTAGGAAGAAGTTGCTGTGATTGAGGTCGAAGAGGTTCCTGCTTGTGTTCTCCTCAAGGATTTTGATGGATTCCTTTGTCACATTGAGGTCCTTCATCCATTTTGAATCTATTTTTGTGTGGTGTAAGGAAATGGTCCAATTTCATTTTTCTGCATGTGGCTGTCCAATTTTTCCCATCATCATTTGTTGAAAAGACTGTCTTTTTTCCATTGGACATTCTTTCCTGCTTTGTCGAAGATTAGTTGACCATAGAGTTGAAGGACTATTTCTGGGCTCTCTATTCTGTTCCATTGATCTATATGTCTGTTTTTTTTTTTTTTTTCACCCAGTACCATAGTGTCTTGATTTGAAGTCTGGAATTATGATGCCACCAACTTTGGTTTTCTTTTTCAATATTCCTCTGGCTATTCAAGGTCTTTTCTGGTTCCAAATAAATTTGTTCCATTTCCTTGAAAAAAATGGATGGGATTTTGATAGGGATTGCATTAAATGTGTATATTGCTTCAGGTAAGAGAGACATTTTCACAATATTTTTTCTTCCAATCCATGAGCATGGACACATAACTTTTTAAGAAACTGGAATAAAAGTGTCAAAATGAACCCAAATCTATTCTGTCAGTCCAATCACTCAGCTTGATTAGACAGAATTCCCTGAGGAAGTGGCCATAAACATGGGGCTTATATTTAAGCCTTCAAAATGAACATGGTTAATATTTAAGAATTTTTATGGTTTTAATTTGGTTAATATTTAAGAATATTTAAGGCTTTGAAATGAACATGGTTAGCTACTTGTCCCTGAATATTTGAAATATTCTTTAAATATCAAAGTTAAAATACATAACAGATAAAAGGAAAAAAGATAAGCAAATTCTGTGCAAAGGATTTGTTGTCCTCTTTTGAAAACATGTAAGCCCCACATTCAGCTATGTGCAATCAAAGCAACAGATATGTATACATCTGTGCTGCTTGGCCTCAATTCCACAGGAGCCATATATATTTTAGGTGGCTAGCAGCTGAGATTCATCCATCAAATTCTGGCTGCACATCAGCAACTTGGGAGTGGTGTAGTAAGAACCAAGGGTATTTAGGTTCAAATCCCAGCCCTGTAAGTGAGCAGCTCAGCAAATGACATAACCTCTCTGTGTCTCAGTCTCCCCGACAAAAAATAATATCATGCTTAGTGTGTTGACTGGTTTATGTTAATATATGTAAAGAAAACAGAACACCATTTAAATGTTAGTTTTTATTGTCATTTAATATGAAGAACTAAAAAATAAGGTTTGGGGTTCAGAAGTTTCTAAGGATTCTTGCTATTGGAATATCTAATCTGGTTGAAGAAAGAAAGAAGCAGGGTCAATGAATATAGTTCAGACATGAAACACCAGGTAAGTCACAGGAAGTCAGAAAAAATTAGGCATGGTCCTGACACTAAACGTTGTTTCTAGCAGGTGAAGTCCCGTGGCTGGAGGAAAAATACATCCTCTAGTCTTGGTTAGGGCTGCATCAAGCCATCCGAAGATCCATCAATTTATTTTTCAGTCATTCATAATACAAATACTTGTTGAGCATGTCTTGTGTGCCACTTGCCATTTGAGGCAGTGGGGACACAATGGGAACTAAACAAAGTTCCTACTCACTTGGAGCAGATATCTGAGTGAGCACTTTACAGGCAGGGACTTACATTTTTTGGTCTGCATCCAGTTGTGTTATGGTCTGGATATTTATGTCTCCCCCAAAGTCATATATTGGTGTCCTAACCCCCAAGGTGATGGTATTAGGTGGTGGAGCATTTGGGAGGTGCTTAATCCATGAGGGATTAGTGCCCTTATAAAAGAGACTCCAGAAAAAGTCCTCATATCTTCATCTATGTGAAGTTGCTGCAAAAAACAGCCATCTAGAAAGTGAGTGCCCATCAGACACCAAGTCTTCTCAGTCAGGAATTCAGATAGGGGTCAGCTGGGCAATTCTTTGAGTCTTTCATGTATTTTTAGTCAGATGTCCACTGGAACTGTGATCACCTGAAGTTTGAACTGGGCTGGACACCCAAGAAGGCTCAGTCAGATGTCTAGCCATTGATAATGCCTGTCAGCTGGTCTCTACAGCTGATACCTACACCTGGCCTCTCTGACAGGGTAGAATAGTCCTGAGACTTCTTACATGACACCTAGTGTCCCTTAGGGAAAGTCTTCCAAGAGTATCAGGTGGGATTTGCATGAACAAAAGGTCACATGGAATAATTTCTATCTTATTCAATGGGCTAAAGCAATCACAGGTCTGCCTAGATTCAAAAGGGGAGAACATAGTCTCCATCTCTCAATGAGAGATGTGTCAAAGAATTTTGGGAAAAATTTAAAAATATTGAAACTATCCTCATCCTGTCTCCAGTTCACACAACTTACTACTGAAGCCCCAGTGTACATTTGTGTTCCCACAGTGTTTTTAAAGAGCGCAGATTTTGGCCATGGGTATAACATACTCAAGTTTTGAAGAAGATGGCTGCTCCTGCAGTCTCAGTGTAACTAGAATGTCCAGAATTATTACTGCAAGAATAATGTCTTATCCATGAACAGACACTTCTCCAATGAAGACATACAAATGGTTATCAAACACATGAAAAAATATTCATCATCACTAGCCATCAGGGAGATTCAAATTAAAACCACATTGAGAGGGGAGGAGTCAAGATGGCGGAGAAGTAGCAGGCTGAGACTACTTCAGGTAGCGGGAGATCAGCTAGATAGCTTATCTAAAGATTGCAAACACCTACAAATCCAACGGGAGATCGAAGAGAAG